>NC_134483.1:478587442-478924942 GCF_040206685.1 Ascaphus truei
AGGGAAACTAACCGTGGAGAAGTGGGTTTCCTGGAGAAAAATAATGTCTATATTATGTCGTTTGTAATCTTTAAGGGCCAACTTACGTTTAGCTGGGCTATTGAAGCCTTTGACATTATGTGATATGCACCTGATCTCTCTACTCATCTTGATTTGTTCGTACACCCTTACTACCGATGTGTTCTATGGATGCGCTGACCTTCCCAGGTGGTGCTCTTTTCACGACTCCATCTTCTCTGTCACCTTCCTCGATCTCCCGGGGTGGGGTGGGGCGGGGCATGACACGAGGAAAGACCAAAAGGGAATAGAAAACATGAATACATATACATGCAAAACAGTAATAACTTGTCGTCGGCTACCGGGCCTCCCCGCCCTGCAGCCAAGTCCAGCGCCTTTGGGGTGAGGTCTCTCGTGGCGGTGGTTCCTCTTCGTTGCATCACTCCCTGCCCACGACCCTCATTTATCCCCCAAAGGACTTTACCGGGGTCCAGGGGGACCCTCCGCCCAGGACCCCGTCGGAGACTCATGCCAACTGCGGAGTATGTGTCTCCCCCTCCACCCCGTTTCCGCGCTCTATCTGCACCCACATAACTTCTTAAACTTAACTTTTGTCGACTCAACTTGGCTCTACTATTTCTAGTGCAGCTTGCCGCCTCCTGACCCCTGCTACCGTAGTGAAGCCGTCCCTCAGATCCTCTTCTGTTTCTGCTAGTGTGTTGCCTCCATTCCCTGCCTCCCCCAGCTACCCTCCCCTCTCCACCTGCCTCCCAGACCTTCATTGTTTTATATTCAGCTCTTCCTCTCTCTGCCCATTAGGTTCTCTAGCTCTCTTCACTCTGCCCTCGCTTAGCTCTCTCTCTAGCTCCTTTCCCATTCTCTCTGACCTCTCCGCCTCTACGCTACCCTCTCACTCGTGTCCTTCTCTTTCTTCCTTGACCCCTCTTCCCCTTATCCCTTCTCCCTCCTTAATCTCCTCCTCTCTATTAAGGCCGCCTCTTGCTGTGCGCAACTTACTACTTTCCTGCTCTAAACCGTTTTCCTCTCCCGAATCCCTATATACCTGGGCTTGCTCCTATTTAACCAGAACCTTCCTCTCCTTGCTCATCAAGACGGATTCTCTCTCCTCCCTCCTCTAGCGCCCCTTTATCCCCTACCCCATCCCTCCCTCCCTTAACCCCAGTTGGCTCAATGTCTGGCACTTCTTGTGCCGCCTTCTGGGGTCATTCCTTTCCCCTGCGTCGCCCTCTGACGTAGCTTCGTGAGCCAGCGTCCGAACCTGCCCCATCCAAGATGACGCACCTCTGCCCGTCTTCTGGTTATGACAACTTCCGGTTTCCGGCGGCCGCCATTTTGGATCTGCTTTTGCTGCGAGGAGGCTGGAGCGCGCGCACTCCTCCCGCCTTTTCTTCTCTTCCGAGTTCTACTTCTCATGCTGGTTCCAGTGGGATGCCTTCTCGTCCTCCATCTTCCCTCGGCATTCAAAATGAAGAGCAAAGGTAAGTTCTTTCAACTTTTGGCACAGGGACTTCAGCCAAACCCTCAGGTCTGTTAAATTTACCGGGGCTTTTCTGAGGGCTGCACAGCCACTTTTTTCACCTACTAGGGCTTCACCGGTTACTTTGCGTACTGCTCCATCCTGTCCAAAGACACATCAGGCGAGGTAACTTTTAAACGGATAAACTTTTATTAACTGTATGAACTTCCATTACGGCTAGGTCTGCCAATCACTTCTTGCCTCCTTTAGCTTTGGCTGGGCCTGTGCCTCCACTCCATTCGGGCTCCAATGCCTCTTCCTCCCTTGCTGGGGCTCCCTTAAGGCCCAGTTTGGCCAAAAAAGCCGGCTCCTCCGCTGGGTCTCTCATTGTGATGGGCCTCTCGTTCCTCGCCACCATCAGACCGAACGGGAAGGTCCACCTGTATCTTATGTTCTGGTCTCGTAGGACCTTTGTAACGGGGAGCAAGTTACGGCGCCTGGTTAGAGTGGCTGGCGACAGATCTTGAAAAATCAGCATTCTGCTGCCTTCGAACTCCTCTGCTCGTAGGGCCCTCGTTTGGCGTAATACTGCCTCCCTGGTGGTATAGTAGTGCAGCCGGATGATAATGTCCCTGGGCTGCTCGGTCTGCATCGGCCGGGAGCGGAGGGCTCTGTGGCAACGCTCCATGGCCAGAGCCTCTTTATTACTGTCAGGGAGCAGGGACTCCAGCCATCTTGCGATGAACTCTTCACATTCTCCTACCTCTTCTGAGACCCCCCTTATCCGTATGTTGTTTCGTCTTTCGCGGTTCTCTGCGTCCTCCTGGCGTTCCTTTAACTCATCTATCTGCCGCTGTAGTTCCCCTGACCCCTTCTCTGTTTTCTTTACCACCTTTATTGTTTGGTCCACTTTATTCTCCAGGTCGTTTGTTCTTGTCCCCAGCTTACTGACTTCTCTCTTTACTACTTTTATTTCGGCCTGTAAGAGGGACTTCAGGTCATTGAGAGACTTTACAAAGTCGCATCTCCGCACAGGCAATAGGGCTTGATTCCTGGCCCCCTCCTCCTCTCCCTCCTGCTCCGTGTCAGTGTCAGGGTTTGAAGCCGGAGCCATTTCCTCAGCCGCACTGCCCGATCCTGCCCCGCCGAAGTAACTTCTGACATCAGCTAGTTTCTGTTTCTTTTGGCTTGCCGTTTTTTTCGGAGCCATCTCTGCGGGTTTATCCAGTGCTTCCTGGCTGTTTTAGGCAGATTTTCTTTGTAATTGGGGGATTTTTACACTGTATTCTGTGAGCGCGGCACGGAGCTATCTAATCAGACATCCATACCGGGGCCGTCGCGCATGCGCCTCCTGAATTCCATTTTTAATGTTTTATAATACAACGAGCATTTTTGTTTCTACAGCAACCGTTTACAAAGTCACACCCCCTTACTCTTCTGAAACAGGCTCTGGCACACACCTTTTTGAGCCCTGCCCTCTCTCTAGCAGTGCACCAATTGTATCTAGGGACTGCCTGGTCACATGATCTTCCCCACAGAACTTTGCATCTTTGGTCCTCTTCTGGTGCACTGACAGCCATTTACTGAGCCCCCGGGTCGAATTTTCACTGATCAATCGCAACTTAGCTAATTACTTATTGTGTGGATTGTATTGATGCACATATTAAAGGGGGGAAAATTAAATGTAAAATGACTGCTGCTTTAAAACCTGCTATAGAAATCAATGGCTGCTCATTATACTGTATTAAAACTTGTTAAAAATGGTATTTAAGAGTTGAATTTTTAAAAACAGAAAAGGTAGTTAGTATTATCTACTGAACTGATTTATTTAAAAAAAACATGTAGAATATTGCATGAATTTGTCCTTTAAAGCTGCAGTCCAGGCTGCCGTTTTATATATATATATATATTCCCCATTCAATGTGTGCACACTGACAAGTGATTAGCTAAGCTGCAGATCAATCTGTTCTTCTGCAATCAATCGCTTGTTCGGGGCTATCAAATTCAGTTCTTGCACAGCATTGTGGGCAATGTAGTCCTGGAATATGATTGACTAGGCAGTTACTAGATACAATTGGTTCACTGCTAGGGCAGGACTCAAGAGCCAGAGACTATCAGAAGAGGAAGGGGCTGTCACTTTGGAAATGCGTCCTACATTAGAAACATTACAAATGTCTTTAAAAAGGTTTTTTTTTTTTAAATGCTACAAGTATTTTCTCAGTACAGAACTGATTTATTATTAAAAAAACAAAACACATGTAGGATATTGCTTGAACGGCTGCTTTAATATAATGAACATCCTTTGATTTCTATAGCAGGCTTTATTTAGCACACTCCCCCACCAGTGCAAAATCTTTGTATCGCTTTCCTGTTTGGGATAATTTGTTGCCAATATTCACAGCTGTTTGAGCTGAAACCTGTAACAATAGATCATGTTACCTTGGTGGTAATAGAATAAATTGTAACTGTTGAGTTACACTGACGGAAGGATTGATTGAAATGGAAAGGCAGCCATTTCATGAACCCCTGGGAACCAGGATCTATGCAGATTGAGCACGAGAGAACAAATCGATCAGCAGTTTAGGTAATTAGTTTTCAATAAAGGTAATCAAATGCTAAATATATTAAAACGTGTGTGTGTGTGTGTATAATAAATTGCAGAATAAATTAGTTCTTCAGTATTAGGTGATTCCTTTTTTATTTGGACTAATAATTTATGTCATAGGACAAGCTTTCGAGAGTTTTCCTCTCCTTCAGGTCAGCGATACTGATATACAAAGGTTTCTATGACTGAGACAGGGATTGAAAAAAAAAAAAAAAAAAAAAAGGAAGCATAAAGAATTCCAGGTACTGGAAGGGTGTTAAAACTGAGATAAGGAAGGTGAGAATTAGGCTTTGCCCCCGCTGCCTGCTCCTGCGTCCGCTGTGGCGGACGCTGCGCGCACGAGAGCCCTCCCCGCAATGGCGCCGGGCCCGCTGCGAGGGGGGGGGCGCAGCGCTCGCGGGAGAGCTACTCCTGCTCTCAATAGAATTGAGAGTAGGACTCGCGTCGAGCGATTAGGCACGCCCCCCGGCGGTTCAGCCAATGAGGGCGAACCTGCCGGGTGACGTCATGGCCGCGCCCCCGTCACTCCTCTGCCACGCCCCCCTCCCCCCCAGTCTCTGCTCCTGCAGTGAGCTGCAGACCGGGGAATCGCCGGAACGCGCAGCCAAAAGCGCGGGCGCGCATTACAGTGCCGTGACGGGGCCTTAGCCTTAGGGATGGGGGGGGGGGAGAGGGGGGCGGGGGTTGTACATCCACAGCAGCACAGAGGGGGAAGAGGATGCTGGGAGGGGGTTGGGGGAAGGTATGGGATGACACAATGGCATGGAGGACCATAACAACAAATTATGATAGTGTCAGAAACCCCATGTCTGCATTAAGTCCACTTGTTTTGGTGTCAAAGAGCCTTATAATTTTGAGCTCAAATGTTTTCCGTTCTTGGGTGCGTTTGAACATTCTATTGAGGATTTTGATTTTTAAATCATTTATGGAATGTTCTGGTTGTGAGAAGTGATGTCCCACAGGTGAGCAGTATCTTCCATCTTTGTGGTGTAGTATAGAGTGTCTATGCATATTCATTCTTCCTTGAAGTTTTTGGCTGGTTTCCCCAATGTAGCATCCTTGGTCACATTTGTTGCACTGAATCATATACACCACGTTCCTGGATGTGCAGCTGTATGATCATTTAACTCTCAATGTTATATTTCAGTGCCGCTTGGATTGCCTCTTTAAGAACCCGTTAAGAAATGTAACTGGCTGATTATTGAGGTTTGCACCTTTTTTTTTTTTTTAAGTTATAATTTTATGGTCTGTTTACCTCTTGTGGAGATCGATGTTCAAACTGGGCAATTGAGTAGAATTATAAGCGGAACTACATGATGCTTGCTAGAAAATGGTCTGTAAATACCTAAATCTGCCAAAATGATGGACTGTTCAACTGCGACTAGTTCATGTGAGCAACATAATTGCTATTGAGTAGAGGCCTGCACTAAAAATGGCATTTGTGATACTGTATTTAAGAGGACGCATAGATTTGGGGATTTTAACAAACCCAGATAAACCAGGGCTTTTGGTACCTCTAATAGAATTGAAATATTAAATGTGGAGCCAAAGATGCGGAACTTTAGTTCCTTTTTATTTCTGCTTCTGTTTTAGAGCCGTTGCAGAAATTGCAGCGTTGGGCCTCGTCCATGCTCCCTGCTGGCGCACTGAGGCGCAGGGAAAGCGGGTGCTTTCCCTGGCCTTGCGGTTGCTTACCGCACGCGCTGTCAGCGGGCCGTCGGGGCGGGCCAGTGACATCACGGAGCTGGTTCGCCCTCATTGGGCGAACCGCTCACGTGACCGGCCTGTCGCGCCGGCAAGCGGGGGAATTTTAAATTCCCCTAAGACCTGCGCTTCTGCAAGCGCGCGGAAACGCAGGTGAGCTCCTACTAAAGCTGCTCTAATTGCGACTGTAAGGGCTCAGTGCTGAGCGGGAGCGCGCCTCAGCACGCTTCCGCCAGCAAGCGGTAAACATGGCCGAGGCCTTACTTCTATTCGTTTGGCCACTTCAGCGTTGCATCTTCTTGTGACATTACCGCTATTGCTCTGTTGGCCCTGTTATTTACTGTGGTTAGTGTGGCAAATCTGTGATCTTATAACCAGTTCCTTAGTAGTAAAATAGATCTGTTAAGCTATGGCCCCAGTGTTCACTGCTGCACGTGCGCCTGGTGGTGAGTGCACGGGTGAGAGTCACGATCTGTGGATGAGCTGCAGGAGAGCGTGACGGGGGAGGGGAGGGTGGCGGGGCGCGGTCTTGACTTTACGCGGCTGGTTCACCCTCATTGGCTGAACCACCGCCGTGACATAGCCAATGCTCGCCCGCTGCGCCAAAAGACAAAAATCTTGTCTTTTGGCCAAGGCGGTCGCACATCGCAGCTTGTGTGCACACGCTGGCTGGGGCCTGCCCCAGAGAAGGCTGTACCTTTTTGTGCGGTGCATACGCCATCGCGCGTGCAGCCGTGGCCACTGAGGACCTAGCCTAATGATTTACCTGATTAAAACTGACTAATTAGAAATGTTGTCTCGCAAAGGATCCAATTGAACGGATGATGGTAATATTTTTAATAGTTTAAATCTACTCTTTAAAAATGAAATAATTATACGTAGCTGTGTACACTTCAGCAGTACAAAAGACAATATTAATAAAAAGAAAATCTGTAAATGTTGTTGTTTTGTTAAAAACTAAATAATAATAAAAAAAAGATGAGTATGATTTTCATTGGCCCAATAAATAATTTGCAGTTTATAAGCTTTCTGCTGGTATTTCTTTGTTACAAAGGGGATCTTTTGAATAGGGAGAAAATGATCAATGTTGCTTTCGTCACCTAAGCAATATGGCACAGGGACGCAGAGAGGCAGAGCAGAGACACACTCCAAAGTTTACAAATAGCTCATGCCCATGGGTCAGAGGTGAAAAGACGATAGAGTAATATTGACGCTGATGGTAGTTCTGTGCAAGAATTAAGTCCTTCCAACAAAGATTTTAGCAGAGATGAATTCGGATGTGGAAAAAAGCAGAGCACAGCAAACACAAAAATGGGGCAAAAGCACGAAAATGGAGGCCACAACATTTTTTTTATTTGGTGGGTGACAGCATGGAGGGCGGCGTGGGGGTACCTCTGATGCGTCAAAGAGCCCTCTTTGACAAAAACGGTATTTAAGTCTTCCTCAGGGATGTCAGAAGTACCAAAGAAAAAATACAACTTGAATCATCTTGCAGAAAGTATTGCAGTTTAAAACGTAGAACAAGGAAGTAGATAAAAGCTAAAGAGTTGAGGCATGTGGAATAACCAGAAATATGACAACACTGTACGCAGAAGCACGCGATAGAGGTACAGAAACAAACCAGTATATAAGGGAATCTGGCAATATCATGCTGATTGTTGAATAATCCTTATTACAATGCATGGGTGATGGCTAGGCCACCTCAAAAATGATCAAAGCTGTTCAAAGAAACCAGTCCTAGCATATAAGATAATGAAATTAAAAAAAAAAAGATTTATTCTTCACTGTGAATTTACTTACCCTCCTTACACAAGACAATTCTTTCATCTGTACAGACATGGAACAGATAGAAGGCACATAGGGGCAGAACAGATAATACAGATAGGTGTATATGAAGAGATGAGACTCACCGTGCCAGATTAGTTTGAAGGGGCAAATTAACAAAGCATGCTTAAGATGTTAATTGTCACCGTTTTCGATTAAAATCAGGTGTATGCATGTATGTGTGTGTATAATATATATATCTCAAATTGAAATATTACTGTATGCTCATTTGCATGTCTTAGACAGGTCTGCAACCCTGCCTTTCACCATAATCACCCAGCACACAGTACTTCCACTGCAGAAAGGGATTCTGGGAAATGACATGCAAATGAGCACACAGACGTTTCAACAGATGATGACGTCATCAGCGTCTGTGTATTCCAATTAGTTCCTGTAGTCTTGCGCGACCTCTAATAACGTCGACGTCATCGTGGGCGGTCCTTCCTGGTTGCGATAGCTGTGGCATCATCCTCCCATGGTCCAATGTTAGGCCTTCTCGCGAGATTCCCTTCTTTAATGAGATTTCCTCTATTTTAGCAGCAAAAGCTCCTCTGGTCCCTCGTAGCATTCCCTTGTCATGGGAAATGATCACTATTGTGTGTGTGTGTGTGTGTGTGTGTGTGTGTGTGTGTGTGTGTGTGTGTGTGTGTGTGTGTGTGTGTGTGTGTGTGTGTGTGTGTGTGTGTGTATCAGCACATATCGGTCCCAGGATAAAAGAACAGCACATGGAAGAGAGAGAACAATAAATCAGATAACACACGTGGGTAAATACATAACAAGTGAAAATATTAAAAGCTTCTAAAAACATATAATATTGGAAGGGTCTAGCAAACTTAATCCTTATAAGCAGAATACAGAACTTGGCTAGAGGTCAGCAAAGGCAGCAAGAAGGTAATGTGCCACTGTCGAAAATACAGAAAATGATACAATATCGTCAGCTCAATTATATCCTAGCTAGGAAACAGTTTAAAGACAGAAAGTCATTAAGGCCTTTAGGGAATACCGTATCTAAGGTAAACATCCAGTATGCCTCTCTTTGTAGGAGGGCCTTATCTTTATCAGAACCTGGATGTGATTTATTTACTTGATCGATACCCATGAGCCTTAAGGATGACACATTGTTTAAAGAGCGCACAATGTGCAATAAGTGCAGTGTTATCTTTCTGACTGTTGATTTTGCTACGATGTTCGATATAACGAGTCTTCAACATTCTGGCTTTATTTTTATTAAATCATGACACGGTGTAATATGTCATGTGTTGTTGTTCATCTGAGGTTGTATTTACCTAATTTTTAGACCCGCTAAGGAACAGATGATTGTTATTATGTCCTGATATGTAAAACCATAGAATTCAACGAGGGTGTACTTTCTTTTTCACACAACTGTAAGTATTTCACACTGTATTTTTGCCATTGGATGTAGCACTGGGCTCTGTTTGTGTGTGTTTGTAGTATATATTGCCATGCCCAGTAGCACTCCTTTTTGACATTTATATACATATATATATATATATATATATTTTGTGGTAACTTTTGGGGCTTAAATGAGCTTACTGGGTTATCTGTGTTTTTGTTAACTTTGTCCAGCTGGTTCTCAGTTGTTTGGGAGGTTGGCCCCTCCCTCCCAGGTTTAAAGCTCGTCCCATCCCACTTTCCATATGCACAGGTCTTTGCATGCAGCTGATTGTGACAGATCTAATACAGAGTATTCCTGGTATTGTCTGGTATTGTCCAGGAAAAATAAGAATTTCAATCAGATTTAGAACCATGCAGCTGATTATGACAGATCAATTATGACCAGTCTTCCTAGTATTGTACAGGTTATTAAGAATTTGAATCAGTGTTAGGACCTGTGAATTATGGTCATGCCTTGGAGGGACTCACAGGCTTACAATGCTTTGGCCAAAGTATTAAACTAAATGACCCTTTTATTCAAGAGATATATAAGTATTTCACTGTGTATTTTTGCCATTGGGTGTAGCACTGGGCTCTGTTTATGTGTGTTTGTAGTAACTTGTCACTTGTGGTAACTTTTGGGGCTTAAATGAGCTTACTGGGTATCTGTGTGTTTGCAGCTGAAACTTGCAAATTTGTGGCGGATTCAAATTTCTCCTAAAATGTTGCCAAATCTCTACCCATGGATAAGAAAATTGAGAATTCCTTTAAGAAAGCTTTAAAAAAAAAATAAAAAAATTATCAGGAGAAGCTGACCAGCTATTTTGTCAGCATGTATATCCAGAGCTTTGAGAGCTTGACTAAGGCCGATTACATAGGACAGGCCGTGCTGAGGCGTGCGGACGCTCCGCGCTGAGCCCCTGCATCCTCAATGAGGATGCCTTGAGGGGGCTCACGCGAGCGTCCGCAGGCGTGCTGACGAGATGGAGGTTTCAGCCGAGCGCCAAGCTGTTTTTCAGCGCGCTGTCGGTGGAAAACCTCCAATCCCAGCACAGCAGTGTCGACGTCATGGCCCCGTGACGTCGACGTCAGTGCGTCGCGGGCGATTGGCCCAGCGACGTCACTGCCCCGCCTCCAACCACCTCCCCCCGGCTCCGATCGCGCCCGCTGGCTCGCCTGTATGGGCATGAAATCGCCCAGATTTCAGCAGGCGAGCCTCAGCGTCAGCGCGGTTCGGATCGCCTCACCCCTCTATGGCCCGGGCCTAACTCATCTTTCATAAATGCTAGTCTTTGGAGTTATAAAGCAAAATATTCTAAAGATTTTTCCTATTATTAAATTGGCTAAAGATCTTCTATGTGATTCCTCTTTTGATATTGTTCACCTTATAGCAAGATCTGACTTTCTCAATTACATCTAGAAGAGCTTTGTGGTTAAGATTTTAGGTGACAGAGACTCAACGTAAAAAAAAAAAACAAAAAAAAAAAACTAAGCTATGTTCCATTCCCTTTGATGGTATATCCTTCTATGGGGCAGAATTGGAGCAGATAATTTATCAAATTGTACTTTGAAGTTTCAGAGGATAGACAAGAGAAAGTATGTAGGCTTTTAGAAATGGGAGGTAGCTCTCAGTCCTTTTTGGATTAGAACAGGAAGCTCTAGTAGGAAGAGGCTACCCTAGTGTGCCTTTTTCAGAAATCGGAGATTTTAATATTTGCCTCCAGTTACTATCAGCATATGAGTAAGATTAAAGACTTCACACTCAGCTGGTACGAGACCACAACAGACAGACAGGTGTGTACGACATATACTAAGTACAGATTTCAAACATGCCAAAAGGCTAGATTTAAATGCAAGCTTTTTGTCAAGTAATATCAAGATTCTTGCAAGCAGGAATTATAACTCAAGTACCAGAACAAGAACAGTTCTCTGGACTTATTCAAATCTTTTCTTGGTCCCAAAACCTTCATGAGACTTTCAGCCAATACTAGATTTAAAGTTTTATAAACGCTTATATAAAGAAGATTAATTTCAAGATGGAGTCTATAAAATCAATGCCAAGTATCCTGGGAATAGAGGATGTTATGACTACAATAGACCTGAAGGAGGCCTATCTGCACATACCCATCCGTCAGTCACCAAAGTTTTCTCAGGGTGGCGTTGAAAAACAAAGCCAGGCTGTAAACACTTCCAGTTCATGGTTCTTCCTTTGGCCTGACCTTGGCTTCCAGAACATTCACCAAACTTATCGTAGTTCTTGCAGGTGCCACATAATTCCATATCTGAACTACTGACTATTGAAGGCAGCATTAGCGGAGACTCTCAACATACACACAAAAAGAGCTCTGCAATTCTTTTACGATCACAGCTAGCTAATAACTTGACAAAATACCAACTTGTTAACCTAGACAAAAAGTCAAATTTCTAGGGGTTATCAGACACCGTAAACAACTCCGTAACTCTGTCCCAAGAGAGACGGCTAAGGTCACGTCCATAGTGTGAGTGACCCCGCATGCGAACAACAGGCTTCACCTCTGAGGCAGGCCATAGAGCGTGTGATGAAGCGTGACGGTGCGGCAGCGGTTTCAGCAGACAACAGAATTTGTTTTTGTCGCACGACGGCCGGGTCACGTGAGCATTTCAGCCAGAGGGCGAACCAGCCTCGATGTCACGGCCACGCCTCCCCGTCACACTGGATCTTGGGCCACAGATCGCTCAGCCGACGGGCACGCACAATGCCATTCGCTACATCACACACACTATTTCCGAGGCCTGAGATTGCAACAAGAAGTGAGAAAACTAAGAACAGCAGACAGAAGCTGGATAAGAACCATAATGAGGATTTTAGGTCTCATGTCGTTGACAATTGAGGCACAATACCTTGGACACAATTACACATGAGAATTGCAAAGAGAATTGTTCACAAATTGGACAATCAACAAACATCACGAAAACAAATATATTTTTATCCCCCAAAAGATAGATGGATTTGCTATAGTGGGAGACATCACAGAACCTTACAAGAGACAAACAGTTCAATCCCAGATTACGTTGGAATGATGACCGATGCCAGCAAAAGTCTGTGGTACCATATTACAACATCAACATGCATAGGGGGTGTGGTCATACCCGATAAATTAAATGGGAATAAACTTTTAGAGCTGAGACACATTTTGAGCAATGATGGCCTATCAAGAAAGCATTCAAGACAAATGTCAGAATAAAATCCACTATATGGCAATTTTATTAAAGCTCCATCTCATAGCCTACCAAATGACCTGAAAAAATATGTTCTGGAAGCCTCACAAATGTAAATAAAAGATCCATAGCATTTACACCATGTAAAATAAATAAGGGAGAACTGGAGTATGTACAGTAGTAGGCTATATAGAACTTTGTCACGTGACAGTAAGGTGCAGTAAGGGAATATCTCTTAAATAGAAATCACAGAACAAAAGACTATGCATGAAGTTATGTAAATTTGAGGAATTGCTTCTGTACTACAAAAGCTCCTGGATGCATAGAGCAATCCACCACAGAGGTAGTGTATGTAAATACAGAAAACATGAAAAGAAAAAAAGGATACACAGGTGTTCCCCAAATAGGGAAATGACATATCAAACCGCACGGCAGGCCTGCACAACTCCATTCCTCGAAGGCCGCAAACAGGCCAGGTCTTCAGGATATCCCAACTTCAGCACAGCTGGCTCAATTAGTGGCTCAGTATGACTGAATATCATGAAAACCTGGCCTGTTTGCGGCCCTCGAGGACTGGAGTTGTGCAGGCCTGCCGTACAGTATCTCGGTTCTTACAGCAGATATGGACAATGGACAAATTGGGTGGGCCAAGGGGCATTATCGGAGTAAACTAGAGATTCATTAAACATTCAATAACAAAACTAGAAGCTTGTTTAGTAGTGTGCTCTGAAACTGCAAGTAGTAGATCTGTTTTCACTCAACTTCATATAGACATGATCAATGTTCGCTCTACTATTGTCTTGACTTGTACATTTCTGAAATATATTTCTCCTAGAGACACTGGTATTTCTTTAGGAATCATGCACTGGCAAGTATGTCAAATCTTACCCTCAATCGAAGAGTAACTTTCTGTAATCAGTTGTGGATTGGTTTTCTAGTAACCATATTGTAATTGGAGGATTATAGATTTTGTTGTAGGTTTCGATCATTTAAAGCTGCAGTTCAGTCTTTTTTTTTTTTTTAATTAATTTTTTTACTTCAATAGTTTCATGTGGGCAATCTCTAATTACCTAAAGAACTGTATAGCTGCAGGTCAATTCGTTCTCCATGTATTGATCGGCAAAATTTGGCAAGATCTTTAGAGATGGCATATGTTTTTCTTCTGCTTCTGTCACTCAGTGGAAGCTCATGAATATTCATGAGCACTCCTGCACTGACATGCTAGAGGGAGGGCAGGGCTGACAAAGGGGTGTGCCAGGGCTTGTGACAGGACATGAAGGGGCAGTGCCTTAGCAAATGGCTGTTAAAATAGAATACAAGAAAATTGGTCTTTCAAAGTTGTTTTTTTAAAAACAGAAAATGCTAAATGTATTTTTTCTTACTACAGAACTGATTTATTAAAAAAAACACATGCAGGATATTGACTGAACTGCAGCTTTAATGGACCGAGATTGGAGTTTTTCATAGATATAATATTGTTTAGAGCAGTTGAAAGATAACACAATCAACAACTGTGTATTAAAATATAATGATCATAAGTATTTTAGATATATTGTATATAGGATTAAACTTTATCAGACTGTGTGAGTTAAATAGGGCAAACCCTCCCTTTCCACTGCCAACTTATTCCCCACTTTCCTTCTGCTTAATGCCGTTAAAAATAATAATAATTTGTATTGAATAATACTGCATTGCTCCTCCCACCTAACGTTATGCCATTTTTAATGAGTTTGAATGTTTTAACTCCCTTTGGTTGCCATAACAACCATTATTAAGGCGCACAGCACTTCCTCATTTGAAATAGGTGGCTATATTGGGTGCCCTGGGATGCAGGGTCTTCGCCTATAGAACAGGGAAGAACAGATCAATTCACAGATTAGACGATTTAAACAAAAACAGAGCCCAGAAAATAGCAAGATACAATGCCACCTTCTGAGAAAGCAGGAAACAATTGCTTTGGAGCTTTGTGAACTTTTGATCTTCCTGTTTCTATTCCTGACATTCAGAGAACTTTACATATAGTTTTTCCATTGCCTATTTAACTACTATATGTACAGTAGATCCGGTTACATTTTCCTAGTAATAGTGCCATTTTGACAGCCCTTTGCCTTATTTTACCCTACAGTAAATCTGCCAGTAGTTTGTTGTTTTGGAAAATGTTATAAGAAAAAAACTAAAACAGTTATATATATATTTTATGCCTTTTTAAATTACTGCCATTAGGAGTTTGCTAAATTGAATAATGAATTAAGTAGAAATAACCATGTTTGTCCAGTTGCGATAGTGCAAATTAAAAGTACTTCAGTATTAGGTGATACCTTTTTTTTATTTTTATTTGAGCTAACAATTGATATTAGAAAAGCTTTTGAGAGTTCCCTCTCCCTCAGGTCAGCAATACTGATTTACCAAATAAATCCTGAGGAAGAGAACTTTCGAAAGCTTGTGTTGTAGTATCAATTGTTTGTCCAAATAAAAAAGTATTGCTTAATACTAAAGTTAATGGAAACATAGCTAAAATAAATTATAATTTGAATACCTACAATACAGTTGTCTATATAACATCCATGAATTTCTTTCCATTCTGAGTTCTGGATCAGACCACAGCAGTAAACTGGCAATCCTTTACAATACAAGATTTCAGAAAAGCCTTTGCTACAGTAGCTCTAGACATTGAAGATGATTAGGTTAGAAAAAGTAGTTGACAGAGTTATAGTCTTGATGTAGACTTTGGAAAATGTTCGGGAAAGATTGCTGCTGAAATCCCCAGTTCGGCGTTCTCACCAGTGATTATTGTAGGGGGCAAGGCCAACTATTGTAGATGGCAGCAACACGTTTATGGTACAGTATAATGGAAGCTAACACAAGACATGACTTAAAGAAATCTAAAATGGATGGTTCGGATATATGCGTTTAATACAAAATGGAAAATAATACAACTGGGTCACAGAAACCTATTAAAAAAATATTCTCAGAGACGACATATCGACAACCATTTAAGAAAATATGGAATCTCAGATTTGAGGATCTAAAGAGGTTCAACAATGTAGTAGAGAAGTGGGACGTATTTAAATTATAGGTTGTGCACAGGGGCAATGAAAAATACCAGACGCCTAAAATTCCCCCCTGGCGCCTGTGCGGTGCGCAGTGATGATTGACCTGTCAATCACTGCTGCACTAGCAACAGCTCTCCCCAGTGCAGTCTCTCTCCACCAGGCACTGCTGATCACTCCAACCTCTCCCTGATCCCCATTTCACCTCTCCCTTCCCAACCCTTTTCCTGTGCCCCATGGAACGCACGATCTGTCTGCAACAACCTCACGGCAATACACCACTTATTCATTTCCAACTCAACCTTCTAGCCATTACAGAAACCTGGCTCACCGCCTCTCCTGCTGTACTCTCCCCACCCCACTTTTTAAGTAGCAGGTTTTTTCATGTTCCTGAGCAGGACCTATTGAGGTCATTCTCCCTCCAGAGAGGTAAATGAGAATTTTCTCAGGTAGTGTTAGGACCTGCATACTCGTCATGCCTTGATGTGGCAGCAGGCTTATTACGCTTTGGCCAAAGGGTTTAACTAAATGACCTATACTCATGAGAATAATAACTATATATTTTGTCACATTGGATGTAGCATTGGGTATATATATATATATATATATATATATATATATATATATATATATATATATATTTATATGATGTGGTAGGTTCTAGGGTTAGAGATTGCTGGGATTGTGTGTTTATTAATTTTAATTTTAAACTGGTATCAGTATTTTGGAGGTTAGTGGCCCCTCCTCCCAGGGTTTAAGCTCACCCCATCCCACTTTTTAAGTAGCAGTTTTTTTGCGTGTTTTTGAGCAGGACAAGTCTATTGAGGTCATTCTCCCTCCAGCAGAGGTAAATGAGAATTTTCTCAGGTAGTGTTAGGACCTGCTTACTGGTCATGCCGTGATGTGGCATCAGGCTTTTAACGCTTTGGCCAAAGGGTTTAACTAAATGACCCGTACTCATGAGAATAATAACTATGTATTTTGTCACATTGGATGTAGCATTGGGCATTTTTGTCTTGCTTAATTCTCTTACGGTGGTCTCCTCCTCAGCCACATACGCAGACTAGGGAATAGACCGGACGGAGGAGTTGGCCTACTACTTTCCCTGTGCTGCACATTTAATTTCATACCTCCATTTCCCTCCCTGCTATATTTCGAAGTCCACGCTGTCTGTCTCTTTTCCCCCATTTCTCGTCATATTGCTGTCATCTTTTGCCCCCCTGGACCTACATCCCAAATTTTTGGACAACTTTGCAGCCTGGCTCCCTAACTTCCCCTCTTCCGACATACGTACTGTCATATTGGGGGACTTTAACATACCTATTTATAATCCCACTTCCACCTCAGCTGCCCATCTTATCTCTAACCTCCTCCTATGGTCTCTCCCAGTCCTATGGTCTCTCCCACCTCTCCTACGCGCTCCAATGGGCCACTGGCTTGACCTGGTTTACTCTCACTTCTGCTCTCTCTAACCCCTCTCCTCCTAACCTTTAACCTCTCTCTACCCTAGGCACCTTCCACAACACCTATTTCCACACGCGCATACAGAAACCTACATTCCCTAGACCAGGGGTGTGCAAACGTATCCCCATGCGCACCCCTGCCTGCTCTCCTCGGCTCCTCGCACCCCCACCCCCCGCCCTGCTCGACCCCGGCGTCAAAAGACGCCTAGGGTCATGTGACGTCACGTCACCATGGTCACGTGACATCACGTGACACTGCGGCGCTATTTGACGCCAGGTTACCAGGACGACGCATCGTTGGACAGAAAGATAAGGGTATTATAGAGGCCTTGTGAAGTCCCCCAGCATTTAATTTAAATGCATGGGGGGAGAGCGCGGGACCTCTATAATTCCTGCCCCCCCCCCAGTTTGCGCACTGCTGCCCTAGACCCCTCCAATTTTCAACATCTCTACAACCTCTCCTCTCCATCTCTACCCTTTCCTGTCCCAACCTAGCAACCTCTCTATACAATGTCATACTCTATCAGCTTTGACAAGACTTCTCCCACTACCACACATCGCCCCTGACAAGCCAAGCCATGACCGTGGCACACACCTTTCACCCGCTACCTCCCAAAAGTGCTCACGCACGGCAGAACTTTTCTGGAGGAAATGATGCTCAAAAGCAGACTTCCTGCACTATAAATGTATGCTCTCCTCCTACAACACTTCAAGCAAACCTACTTCTCTTCAGTCATACAATCTTTGTCCTCCAACCTCAACACCTATTTACCACCTTTTTTAATTCCCTCCTATGCCCAATTACACTTACATCCCCCTTCACCCTCACGGCCCGAGACCTCGCCACCTATGTCACAGACGAGATTAAGTCTGAGACATTACATCTCTTCATGTACTGTAAAGCTCCACACACAGCACCCATCTCCTCTCGCACACTTAAATCCACTCTTGGCTAATTTTCCCCTGTGTCCGCGCATGAAATCTCCACGCTCCTCATCATCTCGCCCTACATTCTGCATCATCTCGCCCTACATTTTGCCCCTTGATTCTATTCCCTCACATCTCTGCACCATTTCTGGCACACTATGCCACACCCTAACTAACCTTTTTAACCACTCTCTTGTTTCTAGCACCTTCCCATCCTCTTTCAAACATGCACTCATCACACCCATTCTCAAGAAACCCTCACTTGACTCATCCTCCCCCTCTATCTACCGCCCTATCTCTTCTACCCTTTGCCTCCAAGCTAGTTGAGCAATTTGAGCTGCCTGACTCACTTTCTCTCTTCCAACTTCCTGCTTGACTCTCAATTATCTGGTTTCTGCCCTCTTCACTCCACTGAGAGAGCATGAACAAAAGGGACGAATGACCTAAACGGCAAAATTTAAGGGTCATTTCTCCATACTAATTCTCCTTGATCTCTGTTACCTTCGACACTGTTGATCACCCTCTTCTCCTAAATATTCTCCACTCCATTGACCTCCATAACGCAGCTTTTCCTGGTTCCAGTTCTACCTTTCCAACATCTCCTTCTCTGGTGTCTCCTCCTCCTTCATTCCCTCTTCCTGTTGGGGTCCCACAAGGCTATGTCCTTGGCCCTCTGCTCTTCTCACTCTACACCCCTTCCCTTGTTGAGCAAATACAATTTTTTTGGCTTTCAGTATCATGATGCTAGCATCCGAATGTATCTTTTCTCTCCTGACCTCTCCCCCGCTCTCCTGTGTCTTCAACTATCTCTGCAATTTCCCCCTGGATGTCTCACTGCTACCTGAAGCTAAACAGGTCCAAAACAGAAATAATATTTTTTTCCCTTACACGTCTACTGGTACACCAACACTCTCCCTCACTATCAATAACACCACAATGTCCTCAGGGTAATATTTGACTCTGATCTCTCCTTCATTCCTCACAGTTTTGCTGTCTCCACCTACGAAATATTGCCAAGATATGCCTCTTTCTCACTAATGATGCAAATAAAATTTTAATCAATTCACTCATGTCCCGTCTTGATTACCTCAACTTCTATTCGTTGGCATTCCCATTGTCCGCCTCTCTCAACTCGAATCCATCCAAAATTTATTTTTATAAAAAATGTTTTACCAGGAAGTAATACATTGAGAGTTGCCTCTCATTTTCAAGTACAGTATGTCCTGGGCACAGAGTTATAACAATATATGGTTACATTAAAAGAACAGAGGTTATACAGACATTTCATGGACAGATAGTTGGAAAATTGGGTACAGGGATAAAGGACAGGTGATTTTCAGATTGAAATAGAGAAGCTTTAACATCAGGGAACAGCAGAAAACTGCTCACACCCTTTGGCTATGCCAAAAGCTGTCTGCCTTTTGGGGCGACGCAGATGTACACTGAAGGGGTTCAGAATTAATGCTGCTGCGAATACAAATTTCTTTGTCCTGTTGGCTCATTAACATTCCAGTGGGTTGATGTTCCACAAAGTAGAAGCAAATGTTAACCCTTAGCACGCTGGTCCTGTGCAGAGGGGAGCAGCTCTTCGGGAGCCCAATCAGGTGTCCGCCTTTGGGGCGGCACAGATGTACACAATGCTGCTGCTGGACTCATCTACCTCACTCACTGCTCCATTTCTACTGCTCCACTATGCATATCCCTACTCTGGCTTCCCATAGCCTCTAGAATTAAATGTAAAAGCTTAGTAGTGACTTGCAAAGGTCTCAATGACACTGCCCCCTTACATTTCAGCCCTCATCCACAAATACATACCTACACGCCCTCTACATTCTGCTCACGACATCTGCCTTTCTTCCCACCTTATTACCTCTTCTCACTGCTACCTGCAAGACTTCTCCTGTGTTGCCCCGCCACCACCCCCCCCTGGAATTCCCTACCACACACCATCAGAATCTCCCCCAGATTTCAGATGTTTAAAAACTCCCTGAAAACTCACCGTTTCAAAGAAGCCTACTCGTCATGCCTCTAACATCCTACTCCCCTCCTCCACCAACTTCATTAGGACCAGCTGTGTGGCTGGACCAATCTCCATCCTGTGTAACCCCCCCCCACCTCAACCATAATGTCTTCAGCTGTCAGACTGGGCCATATTCTAGGTGAACAGTCCATAGGAGACTGGGGCTCAAAAAAGTAATCAAACAAAGAGACGTGTGTGTGTGTGTGTGTGTGTGTGTGTGTGTGCGCGCGCGCGCCGATCAAGTCCTTAGTTTGTATTGTGGGGAACAAGCCCCATATTGTGTTATTATTGTTGTGTTACATATTATCTTTGAGGTATACTATGGGACCATACTAAAGAAGTAGTATATACCCTGTTGTGAGTGTGATTATTTGGGGTATACCGTATAGATATACCGGTTCCCGTGAGGAGCCATCCCGCCTAAGCTGGGATACTCACGGGTGGAGGCGCTGCACCCATTCATCACAGGCTCCCCAGGAGCTGAGGCGTAGGCACCCTATACACCTTCAAACAGATCTTCAAAGGTAGGTTTTTGGGGAGCACAGATACCACCATATATGAAAAATATATAAACAATATATAGTATAGTATTTTCTTAAATAGGAGATATCTTTGGTAAAAACAGAAATGGGGACTCACACTTTCCCAGTGAATCAACAGCAATGGTTTAACCCGATGGGTGGTCAGCTCAGGTGGACACAGCACGTTTGTTCTCAATATAAGAAGAACACACTCTTAGTGCAACATTGCTAGTTCAATATAAGTTATATTATAATGAATAGTATCACACTTACATTTGAACACAATGGCATGTACACATAAGAATTATAGATGGCCCGATTCCTTTAGGATCCCGGACTGCGTTGCGCCACTTCCGGCGGCCGACCGCGTCACTTCCGGTTTCGGATAATTCCGTTTTTCGGAACCATGGGTGTGGGGCAGTCTATATACCTAACAGGTAGCACCATAACATCTGCAGTTTCCCTTAGGGGTAGGGGAGGGGTGTTACAATTGTAAGCTCTCACGAGCAGGGCCCTCATTACTGCTTTGGATCTGTTTGTGAATGTTTGTCCTCACGTGTATGTCACACAATCAGGATTTTGACAGATTTATAACAGGAGCATCAAACAATTGCCAGTTTAGATAAGAATGTAGACTTCTACATTGTCACATGCTTTACATATACAAATAAGAAAAGACAAAAAATGGGGGTGAGGGGGGGGTGTAAGTAGTATTGCTGCTTTAACCCCATTAGTGCCCTTAAAGTGGCAATCCAAGCCAGCAATTTTTTCTTTTCTTCCTATAGTTTTGAAGCAGATTGTCTCTGGAGCTGAACCATGTTAATTCCAGCTCTGGGGACCCCTTGCTTCCGGAGATACATGCGTCTTAAGTAGGTCGCAGCTCTCCTCTGCTGCCGGGGATCATGTAATGGCCACTGTTTAAAGATCTCGGGCTAGTAGGAAGCCGTGAAGTCATTGGTGCAGCTTTTTATTAGCCCCTGTGATGGGGCCAGAGCAGCTACCGACACCCTGCTTGCTGACCGGAGCAGCTTCCGACACCCTGCTTGCTGAGCCGGAGCAGCTACCGGCACCTACTTCGGAGGCAAGAATCTATGGAAGTACGGGGTCTGTGGAGCTGAAATGAACGGGGATCAACTCCAGAGACCACCTGCTTCAATGCTATATATTTATTTATCTATCATTTGCAAAAAAAATTGCTGGCTTGGAATTCTCCTTTAAGACGTTCTCAGGACGTCTGTAGGGTTGAACCTTAGTGGCCCTCTCTTGCCCATTTTCTAGGAAAGATCACGGTTACCACTTTCCAGGAGCAGTGAACACAATCTGAACAAAAGTGGGCTGGGTCGCAAACATTATAGTCTGTAGTCAAGCAAGTCTTTGTCATCCTGAAAAACACCCAAGGGCTCAGGCTTGTGTGAAAACTTTACAGATTTCTAAAATAAAAAGTGCCATGACTATATGAAAAGGGAACTCTGCGGCAATTTGCAAGTCAAAGCATTTTTGGTTGGATTATAAAGCAACTTTTAGAAAACACAATGAAACATCAATAGTTCTCCCAGATATAAACCAATGGGCCATAAAGTATATAATAGGGAAGAGAGCACGAAAGTATAGCTCATTCATGCAAAAATAAAAAAAGGAGACGACCAACTAAGTGTAACATTTTTTAAGCTAGTGGTTTTTGTTGCAAGATGCTTTAGGTGTCCTTGAAGGTATCTCTACTTTAAAATACCGTTCACATTTGTGTGAGGTCACAGGCTGTACAAGCTCTTGCCGAGTCTCCCCTCCCTTAACTGTATTGGTCCTTTTCATGTGGTCAGGGTGGGATAAGTGTAAAGAAAACGGTTGACATTCAGGGGCCCCGAAGACATTCAACTGGCCAACTATGTGGCATTGCACCTTTTTAATGTCCTCGCTTCTCAGCTCTCCCTCTTGCCAGCCGATGTCTTAATAATGCACATTTGCTTCCTTGATAGAGCCATCCTAGAGAGAGGAAAGGAACGGCAATTCTCTGAGTTCAGGGTTACCATGTAAATGGGAAAAGTTATTTAAAATGACATTTTGGTGTCTGCCTTATAAAAGAAGGCAGTACTTACCCCAAGATGTTACCCCTGGAGCATTTAATTATTAGTTTACCTTATTGTTGAGCTGTTTTTTTTATAAAGCTTTTCATGTTTTTACTGTTTAGTGAAGAAGACTAATAGTGGTGGGTTTTTTTTCTGTGTGCATTTATTGATTTCATTATATTTACAGAGAATCTGGCATCTTCTGATGTTATGGCAAATAAGGGGACAGATAAAACTGAAACGGCCGCCAATAATGTTACGCATCCGGAATATATTGCTTTTGTACTGGTTCCTGTTTTTTTCATCATGGGCCTTCTGGGAGTTTTCATTTGCCATCTTCTTAAGAAGAAAGGGTACCGCTGTACTACAGAGGCAGAGACTGCAATGGAAGAAAAGGTCGTAGGAGAAAAGATTGGTAAGAGAAAATGTTGCAGATTATAACTTTTGTTATGGTTAGGTTTCGACTGCATAGGTAGTGCTAGCACTGATGTGCTAAGAAACGTAAGGGCCTGAAGAAAGTAGACAACTGTTTAGATAAAGTGTACATAATGCCGGATATATATCAAGATGAAGCAGTTTGCGATGAGAAAAACAGATTAACATGCATTAGATCTGGTTATTTGATGTCACTTCGATGTATTATATTGATAGAAAGCTTGAGTATTGCATTATACTGTTGCTCAAAAAAACTCTTCCCCGAACTTCTCACATCACTCCCCATGTCGCTAACTGATGCAAGTTGAGCAAAACTGGCACTTAGCACCTCAATATAGTTACTCCAGTGTGACGCACTGACAAAGTAATACAAAGTCTATCATTTTTGGATCATTTCTCCAAATGTGTTCCATTTGCGAAGCTTGATCCATATCCCTCAACAAATGTTGATGTACAGGCATACCCCGCTTTAAGTACACTCACTTTAAGTACATTCGCGAGTAAGTACATATCGCCCAATAGGAAAACGGCAGCTCGCGCATGCGCCTGTCATCACGTCCTGAACAGCAATACCGGCTCCCTACCTGTACCGAAGCTGTGCGCAAGCGGGGAGACTATAGAGCCTGTTACACATGTGTTATTTACATCAGTTATGCACGTATATGACGTTTGCAGTACAGTACATGCATCGATAAGTGGGGAAAGGTAGTGCTTCACTTTAAGTACATTTTCGCTTTACATACATGCTCCGGTCCCATTGCGTACGTTAATGCGGGGTATGTCTGTACATGGCTGGGATCTTGCCATTCAGGATTCCTGATTTCAGCTTCTTTTCTATATCAGAGATGCATGAAAGTGTGGGAGACACTAATACTGACACCGTTGGACACATTGTAAACTACATTATGAAGAATGAAGGTATGTACTAATTTAAAATATTTTATATGGATCGCCTATGATGTGTGTAGTAAATAGCTTAATGATAATCTGGTTCCATATTTTCATGTTGTTAGCTGGCCCACCAAAAAAATAAAAGAATTATCTCAATGTAATAATGCAAACATCCAATCACTCAAAAAGTTAGTTTACTGATTTTGTGCCTGGTCAGAGATTTTTTTTTTTTTTCCACACACTCCTGTTTATCTGTTTGGCATAATTACTTTAGAAAGAACTAGCTGAGAGACCCGGCGTTGCCCGGGAGAGGGGGGGGAGGGACAGTGGACGGGAGGAGGGGAGGGGAGGGGGTAGGGACAGTGGACAGGAGGAGGGGAGGGGGGAGGGACAGTGGACAGGAGGGGGGGAGGGACAGTGGACAGGAGGGGGGGAGGGACAGTGGACAGGAGGGGGGGGACAGTGGACTTTGCTTACAATTTCCGTGTCCCTCCTCTCCACTCCCCCTGTATGTTTCTCTGCTCCCCCCTCTCTCCGCTCCTGGTGAAACCGCTCACCGATAATGGTGAAAGACAGGTCTGCAATCCTGCCTAAGACATGTGAATGTGCTCACAAGTGATATTCTTTATTGGCTATATGCTAACGGTGGAGGTTTTTTGTTGCTTTTTTCACCCACCATAATTGTGTGTGTGTGTGTGTATTTGTATTTGTTTTTGTGTTTGTGTTTGTGTTTGTGTTTATTTAGGACATTTTGAGAGTTTTTTTAATAACATGAATTAAAAATACTTTGCACGTCATAAATTTAAACGTTGTCTGATTCACGTTGGTCCAAATTGGGGTTCTCAATCTGTGAATTAGGGCCCATAACACTGTTAGTGGCCTGATTTTTCAGACAATGAAATGCATATCTCAAAATGATATCTGGTTGCCCATGTGCCTTTCATTTCAAGCAGCAATTACATCCAAAGCCTGTATGAGTTTAACTTGTATAATGTTAGCAATTTTCTCCCTCAGCATATTCTGCTCTTTTTTTTTTTTAATTATAATTTTTAAATATTTTTTCTTTAAATGGCTGTCAACTCCACAGGAACAGACTGTGATATCCACATTGGCCCTAAGAGGGGGTGGGCAATCTGGATGACCAAGTGTTCGTGTACCAGAAAACAAACCACACATTTTGTTTTGAAGATGTTGGTGTACTGTACATGCAACATAGTGGAGCACAACGACTGAAGAAGCTGACAACATTAAATATGGCGGCACATGTGAAATTTGGATATTAAAGCAGCAAAACTAACGGGGTTCAGCACCAGAGACCCCCTAGTTTAATCCTGTAATGAAAAAAAAATTGCGCATTGCTACATGTTCTGCTCGTTTTAAGGGCTAGTTCTAGAAAGAGCAAATAGTTGAAGGCTTTGGCTAAACGTATAGAAGACCCGCAGCTTCAATCACTTTGCCTTGTCTGAAAAAGGGAAGGAGGAACAGAGATTGCATCACAAATCAGCAGGGCCTAGGAGTGGGTAGAATGGAATTCCCCAGCAATTCCAACAGTTTGCTTTATGGTCAAATACATTCAGCTAAGAATATATCTGAATGTTGTGTCCAACTGTTCAATTTTACCTATTGCGTTCTCTCTGCAGCGAATGCTGATGTTTTGAAGGCTATGGTAGCAGACAATTCAATGATGGGGGATAACAGTGTGTTTGACCCAGAAAGGTAAGATTGATTGTATTATGTTGATTAGACGAACATTTCTTCTGTGTGGCCTAATTCCTTTTTGCAGTTTTTACTTGTTGGTTCTTTGTCGTTAGCCGTTCACATTCACAGAAAATATGCTAAAGATGAAGTTAAACATGTATTTACTCTTGCAACAAGCAGGCTAAAATTGCTTGGATAAATGAATCCACGGTTATCACTTAGAAATTTTGTGTTTTTTCATTGGGCTGGCCTTGGCACCAATATGCCTTTTTGTGCTCTAGTCAGTTATAAGCATTTTATTTTTTTTCCCCATGGAACCTCCAATTTTGGGTAGTCAGAGGTTTATGGTTTAGGTTCCAATGTCTGGAAAGGGCCCTTTTTCTATTTATTTATTTTTTCCCTACCCACCTTCAGTCTCTCCAATCTCCTTTTATGCTGATCTACACAGGTCTAAAGCAGATCCATACCTCTTAGTAGCTTGTTTGTCTAAGGCCTGGGACATGGTGCAGGGAGCGGCGCTGGGCAGCGCTGACGCTCATGCTCCCCTGCTCAAGAAGGAGATTTTTTCTGTCCCTGCATGAGCGTCAGCGAGCGCACTTGTGTGCCGGGTGGGAGGCTTTCTTGAGGCGGGCCTGGAGGCGGATCGGGAGGCGGGGCTAGCGCGCCACGTCACGGCGCTGACATCACGGACTGCCATTGGCTTCTTGCAGTCACGTGAACGGCCCTGCGCTTGCATGAGCGGCAAAATTTAAACTTGCCTGTCTCCTGCATTTCCGCACGCCTGCGGAAGCGCCGTCTAAAGCCGCGCTGATAGGGATAATGTTTCCCCTCAGCGCGCCTCAGCACGGTCTTTTTGACCATGTCCGAGGCCTAAGTGTTATAGTAGTTAATGAGTTATAGGCGATATCTAGAGGCTAGAGAAAATTGCAACTACCTTGCAACAATTGGTTATTAGTATTAAGCTTGTGAGCTGGGTTTCCAGCCTGTATTTTAATGGCCTAATGATGCTTTCAGTTGGTTAGCGTGAAATAATGTTTCACTAGTTATGTCAGGTCCGTTAATACCGGTAGTTTTGTGTCCTGCCAACTTTTTTTTCCATCTCAAAAATATTTTTTTTTACATTTTTCTAAACATTAAAATAAGAACTTTTTGTTAGTTTACTTATTGAAACACATTTAAAAGAAAAACAATTGAGAGCTGTGCCATCAGTTTACACAGATGTCACCCAATGTACACCAGCATGCCCTCCGATGAACTGAAGTGGCACTTTGAGCAGTCTGAGAAGGGACAATGAGTATTGATGTTGCAGAATCTACCACTTTTGGCAGTTTCAACTAGGAAAGGGAGCAAGTCAGCCTAGCCTTACTATTGGCAGATGGCAGACTATTTCATATCTTGTTATATGACTTCCTTTTGTGTAATATCATGGTACTGTATATTGAGGAGGATAAGCCTAGTTTTTTCCACAGGTGAAATTATTTTTCCCTTTCTGTTGGGCTGTCCTTTGACATTTAGAGGGTGTGCACAATTCTGATTGCAACCAGGTGCTGTCAAACAGATGAAGGGATAAGGTACTAGAGCACGAGTGGTCAACTCCAAACCTCAAAGGCCACCAACAGATATATTTTAAGGATATCTCTGCTTCAGCTCGTGGCTCAGCTCAGTCATTGACTAAGCCACCTCTTTGAAGTCTGGAGTTGGCCACCTCTGTACTAGAAGAACACATGCATGCAGAATTAGGGGGAAGTATTTTATTTCTGATTACGGAGTCGCACTGTATATTCCAAGTGTGGTATATTGCGTTTGAATTGATCAGAGGCTATTTAGTCTAAAAAATAAATACTAGACATACTGTAAATCCCAATCACTAGAGGAAAGAATACAAGTGTAAAATTTGCTTTATTGGAAAGGTAAATGCTGAGGTTATGGGTGGTCTGAGGTGTCTACATTATGTAAAAATGTCTACAGTGCTTGAAGGGAGGTAACCCCACTCCGATAGAGCATGTGTGAAGTGCAATCGTGCTCAGAAAGAAGGAAATTTTATTGCTATATGTTCTAAATGATTTGAAACTACTGTTTTTAATCTTTCCTCTGCTGTTCATAATGAAGACTTGGTGAGTGGATTCTATTACCTGTTCCTTGAAAATGGTTTTAATCACTTTCATGTAGTTGGTTACAAATTGTCATACAATTAAAGTTGTTTTCTCTAATAAAATAAAATCTGGAAAACCTTTTTGGTGCACATACAGTATACATTATATCAAAGTCTAGATCACAAAAATGAAACTTCCTAGTATACAAAGCTATAGATCGGAACGAGAAAGGCGGATATTTTCAGGATGCAAGTGTAAAGTAGTACTCTGCAAGATGGAGCGTCTTTGTCACTTTTTATATTCACCATAACGTGTATGCATACTTAACTACAGGTGCGCCGACGAGTATTCTAAAGCTTGCCTTAAACTTGCCTTGGAAAATCTGGGGCTATCACCAACAAGACCCAGGTACATGCTGGGTACATGCTGCAACATTTCAGTGACATTTCTGCAGAGACTAATGGCCCATCGGATTAACACAGCAGGGGTCCCTGGCAGTGACAAAAAAAAAACAAAGCGCACAACACTCATCATGAAAAATGTAATAAACTATGTTTATATATAAGGTGTTTCAAGGTTATGCATACATCAAGGTAGATTAATCAAGCATAGAGCCACAGAGTGACAGTTACCAGCGTCTGCAACCAGGAACCACCAGAGCTTCACTCTCCTTTCCACCTACAGGTAGGTGAAATGCCAGATAATTGATGACTCTGCCACAGTCTCAATGTCCTGTAAATAGCGTCAATACGCTTAGTGGATCCTGGGGAGTGGTTGTCCTTTACTCGCAAGTAGTACACAGGTTCCTCTGCAGACCTCACTGTGTTTCCCGATCAGTCAGGCAAGTCAGGCATGTGCCGCGCTGTTGCCTGTCTCTGTGGTTGCCAAGTGAGGTCTGAATCATTACTGGCAGAAACTGTTACTCAAAGCAGAGCAGGCGCTCTGACGTCACAGAAGGGCCCGCGGGACCACGCCGTCACGCTGCCTGACTGATCGGGAAACACAGTGAGGTCTGCAGAGGAACCTGTGTACTACTTGCGAGTAAAGGACAACCACACCCCAGGATCCACTAAGCGTATTGACGCTATTTACAGGACATTGAGACTGTGGCAGAGTCATCAATTATCTGGCATTTCACCTACCTGTAGGTGGAAAGGAGAGTGAAGCTCTGGTGGTTCCTGGTTGCAGACGCTGGTAACTGCCACTCTGTGGCTCTATGCTTGATTAATCTACCTTGATGTACGCATAACCTTGAAACACCTTATATATAAACATAGTTTATTACATTTTTCACGATGAGTGTTGTGCGCTTTGTTTGTTTTTTTGTTACTAGATTCTAGGGTCTTGGGCTACCCTTTACACAGCAGCAGACACTCATCTACATTGGTATATATTTATTTACCTTTTCCACATGGTGGGGTGTGTTTTTTTGATTTAAATTGACATAACAATTAACACTTTGTATTAAGTATATATTTTAGTGCGCACTTATTTATTTTTTCTATTTGTCCCTGGCAGTGCCATTCAGTTTGAATGGGACTGCCAGGGATCCCCGCTGTTAATCCGATGGGCCATTAGTCTGTCTGCAGAAATGTCACTGAAATGTTGCAGCATGTACCCAGCATGTACCTGGGTCTTGTTGGTGATTGCCCCAGATTTGTTTTAGAATACTTGTCGGCACTACAGTATATGTTAATTACATATAATATATAGTGCTGCAGTAAACGCAGAAGCCCCAATACACTTCTAATGTGACATTTGATTAATTTCTATGTTTTTTTTTTCTTCTCATAAGTATGGGTCATTTAGTTTAATCTTTTGGCCAAAACATGTTACGCCTCCAACCATGTCAAGGTAGATCCTTTCAGCAGGTCCTACACACAATGGACACTATATGAGGTTGGTAGTGTAGGTTCCTGCTGAAAGGGTTTACCTCGATATGGTTGGAGGCTTAACATGTTTTGGCCAAAAGATTGCACTAAATGACCTACTGCAGGGTTTCCCAAACTTTTTTTTCCGTGACCCGGTTATTTTTGAACTTCTCCTTCGTGACCCACTAAAAATGTTATCGCCTATACTGCCCTATAGGGCCTGCACAGACACACACACAGCCACTGATACACACACACAGCCACTGATACACACACACAGCCACTGATACACACACAGACACACAAACAGCCACTGATACATACACACACACACACAGCCAAAGACAGACACGCAGCCACAGACACACGCAGCCACTGACACACACACTGATACACACACACACAGCCACTGATACACACACACGCAGCCACTGACACACACACGCAGCCACTGACACACACACGCAGCCACACAGAGACACTGCTACACACACACACACACACACACTGATACACACACAAAGACACTGATACACACACACACACACACACTGATACTGATACACACACACTGATACACACTGATACACACACACACTGATACTGATACACAGACACTGATATATACACACACACACACCCAAACTGATACAGATACACACACAGCCACTGATACACACACACTGATACACAGACACAGACACTGATACAGATACACACACACACACACACACATTCGCTCTCCCCTATACGCACACAGACACAAACAGTGAATTACAGACAACGACGGATGTGAGTGACGGGAGGGGGGGCCAGGGACTAGGGGGGGCCAGGGACTGGGTGGGTGGGGGGGCCAGGGACTGGGTGGGTGGGGGGGCCAGGGACCCTTGGGGGTGCCAGGGACTGGGTGGGTGGGTGGGGGGGCCAGGGACTGGGTGGGTGGGTGGGGGGGCCAGGGACTGGGTGGGGGGGCCAGGGACTGGGTGGGTGGGGGGGGGATCCAGGGACTGGGTGGGTGGGTGGGGGGGCCAGGGACTGGGTGGGAGGGGGGCAGGAGGGGGGGGAGCAGGGACACTTGGGTGGGAGGCAGTGACTGGGTGGGTGTGTGGGAGACGGTGAGTGACTGGGTGGGTGGGTGACAGTGACTGGGTTTGACAGTGACTGGGTGGGTGACAGTGACTGGGTGGGGTGACTTACCTTGCCGCCAGACGCTTTCCCCTGCTGCCCCCGATATCCCCTGCACCCCCGGGACGGGAGGTGGGCTTGAGGGCACGGGAGGTGGGCTCGGGAGGGCGTGCCACGGGAGGTGAGCTCGGGAGGGGGTGCCACGGGAGGTGAGCTCGGGAAGCTGGCCGCGGGGGAAAGCGGGCCGCAGTAGGACCTGGTACTTCCCCCTCCGTCCCACGTAACGTGCGGGCCGCAGAGGAGCTGGTATTTCCCCCTCCGTCCCACGTAACGTGCGGGCCGCAGTAGGACCTGGTACTTCCCCCTCCGTCCCACGTAACGTGCGGGCCGCAGAGGAGCTGGTATTTCCCCCTCCGTCCCACGTAACGTGCGGGCCGCAGTAGGACCTGGTACTTCCCCCTCCGTCCCACGTAACGTGCGGGCCGCAGAGGAGCTGGTACTTCCTCCTCCGTCCCACGTTGGGAGCGGGGGGGAGGAAGGGAGTGGGCCCTGCTTGCCCTGCGCAAGCGCGCGGGACCGCAGGGGGAATCGCCGCCATTTTTTTTTAACTGGAGGGGGGACACCGCGCGGCCAGCCTCGCTGCGACCCTGCAATTTTGGTGCCGTGGCCCGGTGCCGGGTCGCGACCCACCATTTGGGAAACGCTGACCTACTGTATACTTACGAGAAGAAAAAACATATAGAAATTAATCAAATTTGTCACATTGTGGCTTTGTTTACTGTTGTGTACTTGAAGTTACATTTCCCAGTAGCACTCCAGTTGGCTCAATTAAATGTATAAATATATTTTATTATGGGACTGGGTTTTGGCTTGCTAAAATTGTGTATGTCTAATTGTATATAGCGCTGCCACGTTTAATTTTTGCTCCTAGATTACCTCCTTGTGTCTCGGGCACAGCAATTTGATTGTAATGTCCATTCACATGGATCTTTACGCAGAACCTCCCAGAAGCTCCTGAAATAAAGGGGCTTTCCTCTGACTTCCTGACTGGAACTGGTCTAGTGAGAACGTTGTAGATGGGACATAACTTTGTGGTATCCTATTCTGTATTTTCTGTAAACTGCTTTAGGCCGCGCTTATAGTGACGGCGATGCGACATTGCCCAAAAACAAACGCATTGGTGCCGTTGCGTGCGCTTATAGTAAGTGCGACAAAGCGACGTGGATTTCTGCAGCTGGGAATATTTGACTTTTCAGGGGCTGTCGCGTCACGTGACCAGCCGCTGAACCAATCAATGGCCCGGTCGCCCTCACCGCAAAGCGAAATACAACTTTCGCTAGCGGCGACTGCTAAAGGTGACGTCACGCGTTCGGTCGCCTGTCGTGGGCACTATATGCGTGGCCTTAGACTGTTTCCTTAATGCTAATCATTCAAAGCCCTACATAGATTATCTAAAATATGGACAACCGCTATAACCCTGGAGGAAAAGATTCTAGGGAATTATAATGCTTAGAATAGCTTGTAGGGACTGTATTGGTACTCAGATGACAAATTCAACAAGGATGAGCACTAAATTGTCTACACAGGTTAATACAGAATGTGTATTTCTCTTCAATTCTAGTCCTACCACACCGGATACTCCTTTTAGCCCTACAACCCCAGTTACTCCCATCTCGCCTAATGCTACACCATCTAAACACTCCTGTCGTGGACACCATCTTCACACTGTTGGGGGTGTGGCTGAAAGAAATGTGTGCACCCGATGCAGCAACAAACGATGGCACCTGTTCAAGTCGCCACAGAAACATAAAGAACAAAAAAAAATCCGCCATGGAGCTGTCACAACAGTACTTTCAGTGGGAAGGTAAGATTTTTGTGATGAATGTTAATTTAAATTCCTGTGATGTCCACTGTAAAAAGGACTACAGCCTTTTTGGTGAACACCGTGTCTCTAAAAAGCAGTAGACCTGCTCAGTTGACATATTTTAGATAATGTCTCAGTACAATGATCGCTGTTGTTCTGTTGAACTATCATAACGAACCTAAACGTCGTGTGCCACCAGCGAGTAGATTTGACATGGTGATCCACATATTAAAGTAGTAAGCTATCTTGCCACTGTGACCTTCCTCACGTCATACCACGTGTGTGCTATACATATATTACAGGATTGTGCTTTCAGTATAATGTTAGGCTTAAAGTAAATTGAAATAGATTTCCTAGTATGATTTCATACAAGAAATGCTGCACCACAAGCACAGCTATGCAGGAACTCGGTGCACCTGCTTTATCCGATGGATCTTTCAAAATTGGACTTTAAAAGCACAATGTCTACCTCATTTGTCTGAAAGCATAGACCATATCCATTGCAACATATCTTGATTTCTCATTTAATATGCAGATTTAGAGTCGAAAAGGTGGAATCGAAATCTAAAGAACGAAAAAGTTTAATGTCTGATGGGACGGAAGTTACAAATGGTGAGGTACCTTCAACACCCGTTAAACCTGGAAAAAGACAAAGAAGCGGCACAGAATCGGAGGTGGGTAATAGGGTGACCAGAAAATCTTGTGTAAAGAAACGAGTCTACATACATGTTTAATTTTGTCATATTACTTGATTCATGTAGTAATAATGCAAGACATTGTGGGGATGAAAATCACTGATACATGCTTAGTTTTATGTCTTTCCTACTGATTAGAAGAATATTCCAACACTGTATTATGTATTTGCATCGTGTCCATTTCCAGAGTATTTCATATCTAGGAAATTCATGCTGTAATGAATGATTTTTCTTGTTGCCTACTACTGTTCAGTATTTACTCTAGATCTGCAATGGCTCTTTGTTGAATGCAATTATATTATCCTATATGATACATATTGCTGTTTAATAAAATGTGTTGACTGTTGTAGTCTTAAGTTGTAATAATTGGCTGTGTGGTAAAAACCCCACTGGTATTGGAAGGAGGATATCTTAATTTTGACTACCAGTGGCAGGGACTCACTGGTTCCCGAGATGCTTACCTCCATAGATGCTGCCGCTACTTCCTGGTTCTTAAATCTCCAGCGGCATATGTGCCAATAAGAAGCCGCGATGTATGACAATGCAGCTTCCTATTGGCTCACGTGCCGTGAGAGATTTAAAACTCCATTTTGTGTCCCCAGCAGGGGATGGTACCAAGGAAAACCTTGGGGGCAAACATCTCTCTAGAATGAGTTCACTTTGGTCTAAAGATGGATTGCCCCTTTAACCGGGGTCTCTGGGATCAAATAAGTCCTTTGTTAGTGGTATTCTGTGCCAGCCCATCCTGTCACATACAGCAATGTGTAGAATGAGGTAATTAGTATTGTTTGTAATGTATCCCCGAAAGACTTGTTGCACTTAGTGCCATTTGCAAAGTCAACCTTGTTTCTGCTTTTAAACGTTATTGAGGTATTGCACTGTACAATGAGTGAATGTTCTTAGGGTTAATATTAATCATCTCTGTAAAGTAAGTGTCTCTTTTTGAAATAAGTCCACTTATGGCAAAGCTCTTAATACTGTATGTTTGTATTTCTTATCTTGCAACTTGTATTGTTCTGATATATCCTTACAAACGTTTTGTTTTGTGTTTCATTTCAGAATGCCAGCACTGTGGAAACATGAGGTAGTGTGTTAAGTTTTTTTTGTTACCGTGTTCTATTGGAAATGTGACACGTGATGAAACTCACAATGGTGATGTGAAACATAGCCACACCGTAAGATTCCATACCCACACTCACCAGTTTGCAAGTTACTGAAAATATATGTACTTAACATGAACATAACGAGGGACGTGGGTGCTTTGGCATGTTTTACTGTCCAAGCTCTTTGGAATATTGTTTTTTAATGGCCAAAAAAAGCATTAGAAGGGCCTCTAGTGGCTACTTTCTTTAATGGATTTTTAGTCTACAATGCTTTCTTTATTTTTCTGTCTATTTTTATGGAATAACATATACAGATGTTGCAGGCATCATTGCATCCAGCGATGTGTTAATGTTGGCATGTTATTTAACAGTAGGGCTATTTAAAACAATGGTCATGACGATAATAACACGTGTTATGTAACGTCCTATTTTGTACGGTAACTCACGTTAACGGGAGTAATAATGTCTGCTACATCTGTCCGGGATTTGGGCGTCTCTGTAAGTCTGAGCATGACACCGTTGCTGTCTCTCTTATCAAAGTCATATGAATACCATTTATTAATGTACCATTATTCATGTATTTTTCTTGACCAGCAGCATTGTAATGTTTACCTCCTGAAAAGTACCGGCACTGGACTAAAGCTATTTTTAAAAGCATGGGAACGACATTGACCGCATATATTTGTGCTTTAGTGTGGTGTCTTGTGAAGGGAGACCTCCAAATTATATCATTATTTGTGTACATACTGTACATTGTGTACATCTTTTGTAATGGGTGTCCTTGTAGAATTGTGTCACTTCCTGTCTTGTAGTAAAATTAACATCTACACATGTACCAAAACTCGCCGTCTCTGGCGCCGCGTGGCAAGAAGCAAAAGTCCACGGCGCTGGAGACAGTGTTTGACGCGATTGTGCAGCGCTGGGTCCATGTTTCCTACCATGCCCCTCGGTCCTCAGCGTTAATACTTCATAGCCGTGAGCACCACAGTGGCATGACTGTGGGTGTCAGACTACTCAGACGACTCAGCTACATCTGTATGTCATCATTTTCTGGCAGCAGCATGAGTACTTAATCTGTGAAATGAATTGAGCTATAGTTCATCCAACTGGTCCCATAAACCCTGAGTAGTTTTTGAATGCCTAGTTAAAAAAATAGATAGTGAAGACCTCTAGAGCTCTATAAAATATAACATTGCTTTATTCTTTCAGAGTACAGCTCTGTGAGTGATCAGCACTGCATTTAACTGTTGCACATGTAGCAAATAATAGCAATGACCAACATTAGAAAATCCCAATAGTGCTAGAGAATGGCTATTGCTGTACTTTAACGTATTACATACAATCGTTTTATCGCCCAAGCATTTTGCTTAAAATGCAGCTGGGAGACATTTATGGGAAAATTGTGATAAGCTTATACCAAGTGTTCACAATGTTTTTGTTTTGTGTAAAATATTGTTTGTTTTTATTGCAGTTTTTCAATGGCAGATGCAGCATCCAAATGACCTGGGGTCTGAGAAGACGACTAAGCCACATTTTTAGAAATAGTTGAATGTATATTGGTAGAGCTGTACTTTCATGATGATTTGTCTATGGACAAGTTTGAAAATATGGATCTTCTCTTTTAGCAATATTTCAATACCAAAGAATGAACCAATTTATATTTGTACATGACCCATTTGTACACTTTTTAGTGTGGTTCTTCCAAAGATGAAAAAACATTGTGACTTTTTTTAAACATATTTATATCTACAGATAGGCACCGCACAAGCCAAATCTCTGCATTTAAATTCTGTTTTGAGTGTTGAGTTGTCTAGTTATAGAATAGTATTTTTTGTGCTAACGCTAATCGATATTTTCATTTTATAAGCACTGATATCTGTGAATATTAACTCGAGTACAGAACTCCATCACTATAAAATTGCTGTTGTCACCAAAATGCAATGTGATAAAGTTCTATCATATGCTATATTAATTCCTCTGTAAATAAAGAACTTTTGTAAAGCGGCTGAATGTGAGGCCAACATATGCATAAACGTATGAACCCGATGAAATGGCAGATTCACATAAGGCCTTTAAAAGGAATGTAGTGGAACGTTTGCCCGTTCTCAGTACACTTGGCCATGGAACAGTTAATGATATTAAATACAATTCTACAGCAGCGAGAAGCAAAATCAGTTGGATGTGGAGTCCTTGTGTTTTCTGCTATTTCTTTTCATTTTTCTCTATTGCTTATTAGGCTGATCAAAATATATTCACATTTGTGTTATTTTGAGACTTCCCCATCCCCCCTTCCCAACCCCAAATTATATCTAAAAATGAGTGCTGTATTGTTTTTAAAGTGTTGTACAATGTTGGTGTATTGGGGGGGGGTTGTCCCTGTTTACGCACTACAGTGAGAATCAGGATAGCACAACGTTTATGGTGTATTACCTCTTCATTTATATGAATAGATACAAACCGTTTGCCTTACATTTCAGTCTATTGAATCGGAGGGGTTGTGTCTCTTTAAAAGGGTATCACAGCCTTAAAACCTGTTTCTCTGGGACTGCAAATTAATCCTCTTGCAATAACTTATGTTTTAAATGTTAAACTCTTGAAAGTCCAAACATCATAGTTTTTAATTACCCCAAAGGAATGTCAAGTTCTATTGCATTGTCAATTTCAGTTTCCATGGCAAAGATTTTGACCTCAATCCGATCTAAACAATTTACATTTCACAGATACTGTTGTCACAAATCACAAATAAAATTGTGTGTGAATGATCTGTTTAGATGTACATTGTTGTACCATAGCACCATTGTCTTTGAAAACAACATCTTTGTGTAATTCCTAGCATTGAAGTAGGGGGTCTCCGGAGCTGAACAGTGTTTTTCCAGCTTAGGGGACCCTCTTCTCCCTGAGATACTGATATGTAAAAGGGGCTGCCGGTATCTCTCTTTGGTTTAAAGGCCAATAGGGAGGTGCAAGGGATGGCAATGTGGGTTCCTATTGGCCCGCAGGACCTTTAAACGGCCGTATTGTATGCACAGCCCCTTCTGAGTTGGATATCTAGGGAAGCAGGGGATCCCCGGAGCTGAAATTAACACGGTTCAGCTCCGGAGCCCCCTGCTTTAAACATGGTGAAAACATTTTTTTAAATGAGGTTATGGTTTTTCTATAAAAATAATAATAATAATGCATATTTAATTTTAGGAATATTTCTGTTTTTAGCTAAAAGTTTAATTTGAACAAAAATGTGATGTAGGTTATCATAAAAGAAATAGTGGGACACTACTTTTGCTAACACGTGTGCCGGTTGGACACAGTCAACTGAACTGTACAAATATCCATTCATGTATTATTGACTCTTTAGAAGTGACTTACATGTTTAGCTGTTCCCAGGGTTTCGAGGACATTGAGAGTAATTCTTTGGTCACTCTTCGTTAATTGGAAGGGTCAGAAGTATATGCTTCCACTGTCTACACCCTGCAACATTTTTGGGCAGGCAGTCATGGGAGGTGTGTAAACAAGAAGCAGTACCTTCAAACTTCTTAGCATAAACACAAACTTACTAGCCCCCTTTTATTGGGTCCATTGTTTCTGTGGAATGGTGTTGCAGCTGTGTTTGGGACTATATTTAGTTGCACCGTGATTAGTTGTGACTTGAAACCAGTGATGCAAATAATTGTGACCATTATTTTTGTTTTACTATTCTTTTCAGGAGTGCAAATGTTAAAGATCCAGTGGTGTAAATAACCTTGAGCAGATTAATACAGTTTAGTAGCCAATTTAGGGATCTGATGCATTTTCCGTATATTATATATTTAGGCATCTAATTTAAAAAATAACAAAGTAACACAATAAAAAGACCTTGTGACACGATAACTATCATTGTTGCGGTGCTGTGACGTCTCCGCCATCGTGCACCTCTGATAAAAGAATTGCATTATAAAGGCAGCACCTTAGATGGCAGCACTATAGATGTTTTATTTTTTTCAATGTTATGTGCTTTTTCTTTAATTTGTGTACACCCATTGTGACAGAAATAAATAATCTAAAATGTAAATGTGTCATGTATTTACTGTTCTGTTTTTAATTTAACGATGTGCCTGTCACGGCGCAGAGCCTGACCTCCCAGGGGCCCTTATGACGTATTGGGTACGTCATGGACACTTGCTTGTTCTCTAGGGGCATATGAGCCTGACTGCTTCAACAGAGCAGCCAGCCCGATCGAAACAGGAGAGTACCCCCTCACTTCAGGTATCTGGGCACCAGTCGCATCATGCGATCGGGTCGGTGCCCCCAGCGCTACAAGGGTATAAGCACTTCACTAGCTTATGGGAATACTATAAGAATGACATAGGATCAAATGAATTGGTGGCAGATCAGAGCTACATGATGTTTATTAAATATGAAAAGTAAATCGTTAATATTTTTATATAGTTTTACAGCAAACAATACTTTGGAAAAAAAAAGCACTCGTGCATATTAATTTGCTTTCACAAAGCTGCCTTTCCCCATAGAAATGCCTCATACAACGCTTCGGGTGCCGGGTATGGACATGCTAATTAACACACTGTACCTTTTTGCTTCTTATACATTTTAACATGAATATCTGTGTGCCAGCCGCATTGCACAGCTTTTACAGCAAAGCCTGGGCTAACGAACATGGTCCGCAAACCTACTCGCTTAGCGGTTTTGACCTTTGGTGTCTTATCAGTGTGAGGACAGTTACTGACCTTGCAATGTGAAGCTGGTAGTGGCCACAAACCAGGCACACGAAAGTAAGTTATGGTGAATAAAAAAGGTGACATAAAGCCTACGCTATACAGTATAGAGCAAAAACAATCCCGTCATGGTTTGCTGACCCTGCACTTCTTTAACCCAGACTTTGCTGTAAAAATAGTGTAAAATGGCAAGCATAAACTTATAGGGAACAGTGTTAAAATGGATAAGAAGACAAACAGTGAAACACAGAGTGTTCATTTGCATGTCATCCAGAATCCCTGACTGCAAGTATTGTATGGTGAGTGGTTATGGGAAAGGCAGGTTTGTGGACCTGCCTAAGACATGTGAAGGTACTGTGGTAGGACGGCCTTGCGGCAGGGTCAGTAAGACACTAGACGCTGTGTAAAGCTTTAACTGTAGTGGTTTATTAACCACAAACAAACAATGTACTGTCCCTTTAAATCATAAAACATAGGCAATGAACACCTATTCCTTTTAGGGAAAGCCAACTACAGTACACCATAGCTTTCGCCCTAACTAACTAAGCTGGTTCCCAAGCCAAAACATGCCCTGGCATATGGAACAAGGTAACAGTCTCTGCATAGAACAATAAAGTGTTTTTGCTTATCTGTCAGTCCTTATCTTTATCCTGGGTGTGATTCCCAGCTGGACCCTTCAGGCCTGCTTCTTTCAGTCCTAAGGTCCATAACAGCCAGACTCTCCCCGGCTGGGAGAACTTTCACTTCCCAGGTTAGATATTTTTCTCATTAGACATTGAGTTTGCAAAGACCCTTATAGATATAACGTCATATGCTTTGAGATACATTTTAAGGATTCGAGATCCACATACTGTATAGCAAATGTATTGACTCCCAAGTAATCGGTAGTATGGGCAAAGGGGAAAACTGGTTAGAGACCTTGGTTAGTCTAGTGGGAAGATTATATGCTTGATTTAGAACTGTGCAGTATGGCAATGCTTAAATGAGCAGTCCTACTTTTATCGCAAGAAAAGCATTATGTATGGCAACCAAATTAATTGATTTTCTTAAACATAGTCAGAATTGAGGCATAGGGGTGCATTTTTGCCTACGGAAGAGGCAGACGAGTTCTACCGCAATACTCTGGGCTCTGTCCCTCCTACTTCCTCCTCCCACTAAAGAGCATGGCGAGAAGAGCCGGATGGGAGCCAGCACATGGCTATGGCAACCATAGGCCTGCTTTCTGAAAAGGGTAGAATACACTGTCAGAACAAACAGTCAAGAGTTAATAGGAAAGGAAAATGTAATGGAAACAAGAAAAGCCAAACTATAAATAATTCTTGGTAGGTACACCAGGACATGCAGCATTCAGGGATGGATAGAGGTTAGGACGGACAAGGACTTCATGCAGGGAGCAGCAAAAACAACTACACTGAAAAGGAATTTTCTTGCACATAATTCCTTTTCTTCTATTCTCTTCATGCCAGTACAACGAATCAGAATTAAGTCTCGCCCAGTTTGGGGTAGACCAACTTTAAACTAATCTGGTTCAATCAGACCCTATAAGACTCCCTCCACTCCTCCTTACAGCAGTTATGCATTTTTTTTTTTTGCCGTTGCTCTGCTAAACAAATAACATACAAAAAAAGAATAGTGAGGGAATGTTGTACTGGCATGAAGGGACTAAAATAAACGGGGGGAAAAAATCTCAAAGTGAACTGCTGGATAGCAACCGAGCACACAGCCTGTGAATAGCATTTGTCAGCAGGGTTCGGCCTAGCTACTGTGCAGCCCAAAAAGTCACTGAGCTAATAGGCTTTTCAGCCTAAACAGGAGAGTCATGCAACAGTAATTTGACTACTGGTCAAACTATTATATTGTGGCACTAGAGGACTTCGGGCGAATCTTCTTTTTTGCCCAGCAATAGGGAAGCCAAAAGCACCGTGTACTAAGAGTATTAGAAAAATTAATTCTGTGAGGGAAGAACCTACCTCCTTGACCGGTAGGTCAAAAATAAGTGCACTAAGGAAGAGAGCAGGGATCCTTCTAGGGGGGATGGTGAAACCAGGTGGGTTTAATGTTCTTTCCTACCCCCAACAGACAGGGATTAATTCCCATTTTTCTTTTTACGTCATGGAAGAGACAGAGAAAGCAGAGCTGCTTGTCGACAAGTTGGAGGTAAAGAGACCGTATGCGTGCATCGGCACTACACCTCCCAAGCATCCATGTTATCTTTAGAATGTGTATACCATTTTTAATGTAAATAGCTGGCTCAAGTAGAAGACCGCTCTCTGGAACTGCCCTTGCTCAATGTGAAGACCCAGGAAAAGGTTAAAGCCAGGCAACTGGGTCACAGCACTACACTACTCCAAACTGTAATCAGACAAACGGGATTATCTCAACAAAGTCAAACCTTCTGAAAAAGGACATGAACCATCCACATTTAAATCTATTCACAAATGATGCTGCCTTACAAACTGGGCCTAGTTCACTGTAAAGACTTATATTTTATTTCAGTCACTGGTTTCAGGAAAAAGGCTCTGGAGACTTAAATTTTTTATCTTTCTTTATAGCAATAACTAGCGACAATTTCCCTTCTTCAAACATCTTACCTCCTCTACAATTTCTTAACCTACTCAACCAAATTTCAAATCCTGTCAACACTGGTAGATTGAATCTTTTCCGCCTGTCCCAACAGAATCCAAACCTCTGATATATTGTCTGACATTTTTAGTAATCATGCAACAGTGTATTTTGTACCTAAAATTAAACTATTACAATCCAGTCCTAAAGTTCTGGTCATTAGAACATTTAGAAATTTTAACCTTCAACTATTTCTTGCCGACCTTACATTCAGAATTAATGATACCAGACCCCAATTTTGCACCTGACTATTTTCAGTCAATTTCTAAAAATGTGTGATATTCACGCTCCATTATTCATTCAGAATCCGTGGGGCCCATGTTCCTGGGTTACATCCCATCTTATTGACTGTTACCGCTTTATTCTACAAAGCATTTCTAGATACAAATGCAAGATCTTGAAAATGTTAACTCCCTACGGGAATACATGCACAAGACAAACTAGACTTGCAAAATCAAAATATTACTCTGACAACTTTTATCAAAACACACAAAATCCTGCAAAATTCTGGAAGGTCAGCAATAAAAATTGAGCCCTGTAGTCATCAACCACCTTCCATTATCAAACATTATGATATGATTTTGTGTGATCATTCTGCCTTTGCCAACACATTCAATTAATACTTAGCGGAGTGTGCTACTAACTTATCAAGATGGAAACCTGATGTTACTATGGAAGCCCAAGCTGAGAGCACTCCTGTATCAGTACCCGTCCTCGCTGTACTCAAGAGTTTCAATTTAGCCCAGTGTCTGAAGAGTAGATTGTTTAGCTTTAGTTTGAGGAGCTCCTGTAAAATCAATGTGGGCCTGACCAATTGCAATCTAAGTTCCTATATCTTGGTGCCCCTTCCTTGCTAAATCAATTGCCTCCATAATCACCTGCATTTTGTCTTCCGGACAAATCCCTAAGGCCTGGAAAAACCAGTCTTCAAAAGTGGTGACTCAGACATGGTCTCAAACAAGAGACCTATCTCTAATCTACCAGTATTATGCAAAGTCATGGGAAAATGAGTTAATTCCCAACTAAGCAACTTCTATAAGAAGTCAACATTTCTAAGTGAATTCCAATCTGGCTTCCGAACAAATCATTCCACAGTAACGATCCTCTTAAAAATTTGCAACTAAATCCATTGTGGTATGGAACATGGATAGTTGACTGGTGCAATATTCCTAGATTTTGCAAAGGCTTTTGATACTATTGAACATGCAAGTTCACGTACTCTGGTACATGCTTTAAACTGGTTTAACCCTTATTTATCTGGAAGATCACAACATATGTCTATCTCAGGCTCCAACCCTAACCACTTGGAAATTACCTGTGGGGTCCCCCAAGGCTCTGTTCTGGGACTGTTACTTTTTTTGTCTTGATAAATTATCTACCCCCAGTTTGTAAGAGACAATGTCTGTGCATATGTGTGCTGATGATACTATTCTATATGCATGCAGTCCCAACCTCTCTGCCCTTGAAAATGTACTGCAATATGATTTCTGAAAGGTTAAAAACTGGATCAGTGTTAAACACTGACAAAACAGTAACTATGGTGTTTGCGGCCAAGGCTAAAATGTTGAAGCTGCCCATCACAAAGCTACTGATTAGAACCTGCTCTAACACTAATCTTGCCTCAGTTACTATCTTTAAATATTTGGGAATGTAGCTTGACTCCAATTTAACATTTGGTTGGCATATTGACAAACTGACATCCAAAATCTATTCCAAACGGGGTGTAATTTATAGAAATTAATCTTGCCTAAACCCATTGGTCAGCAAGTGCATTGCACAGCAGGTGCTAATGCCAATTATCGACTATGGGGATATAGTGTATGGTACAGCACCCCAAATTCACCTCTGCAAACTTGACATTCTTTACAACTCAATATACTATTTTGTCTTACTATGCCACTTCAACACCCACCATTGTTGGATAGCATTGTTTAGCCAATCTATTTAACTCAACTTGGTTGGCTATCTCTTGAGTCCAGATGAAATGTGCATCTTTTCTTGGTTACCTTCAAATACTTTCTGGACAAGTTACCCAATTATCGGAGCAGGCTTCTCACCCCTACTATACAGAGTACATATCTCCTTAGATCGGCCTCCAGGAACTTGCTTATAGTCCCAAGGTTCAATAAAGAATCCGGTCGCTCTTCCTTCTCCCCACTGCTGGAACAATTTAACTGAGTCCCTCAAGTCCACTTCCTGTCTAAGTTTCTCCAAGACGTTGGCGGTTTCCCCATTTAAAACATGTTTGTAACTGTAAATTTAGTTAACCCAAGTAATTCAGAACGGCGCTAAGGAACACAGTGCTTATTGGGAATGTGATTCAAATATAAGTGTTAAGTGTAAGGTGAAATAACAGAATTCTCAACCTTCAGAGGGAATTGTACGGATTCCCTATAGCAACAGTATACATCCAGGGTATGAAGGGAGCAATAAGTCAGGAACACCCCAAAACAACAAGAAAAATATGATGGTGCAGTAAATCACACAAGGATGATGGAACACATCTTGGCTCATACGCATCACCTACTTACAAGAAGTATATGAAAAGCCAGCAATATCGGGGAACAAGGCAACAGGAACTCTGGAGGGCTCTCACTCGAGGTGGAACTCAGGAGAAAACAGCACGGAGAGAACCAAATAGTGCAGACCAGTATGTAATTTACAAGGGAAAAAAATGAAGCTACAATATGTACTCACATTGTGTACAAATTAAACAGGCATATCTGATATCTTGTTTTTTTGTGGTGTTCCTGACTTATTGCTCCCTTCATACCCTGGATGTATACTGTAAATTGTAATATCAGCTTTACTTTGTGCCCCGGCCAGGAAATACTTGAAAACGAGCAGTATCCCTCAATGTATTTGTTCCTGGTAAAATATTGTATAAATAAATGCAGCAGGACTTCACTAGTATTACCACCAGGAGGCTCCCAGTTAAGAATGTTGTAAAAACAACTTTGTCCTATTCAGGGTTCCTCCCTGTTCAGGTACTGTAAGTTTTAAAAATGCTGGTTTAAGCTGATAAGCACCTTTTGCAATTGAGAGCTTTTGGATTTAGGCATTGTTATGTGGTGTATTGAACCAATGTGTACAGCCTCTGTTTGTAAAAGTGAGGACTTGAGCTCTAAAGTAATTCTTTTGGTTCTGCTCTGGTGCATCTGAAAACATCACAAAAAATGATGCATCCTCATTAAATTAGTAAGTGCTCATCACAATGACATGAATAGCATTGTCGTAGGTGTCCACTTAAGTAATACATTGTGCAACACTAGTACTTTTTATTTCTGACATTCATGTGTGTAATTCTTGTGGTTTTTGCTGTAAATGTGGTCGTTACAGAGGTAGATGCAAGAGAAAAGGCTGACAAATGTGGATTTACATCAAATTGTACCTTCTGCTCCGTTAAAATACAATTGTACAGATTCGCAGAGTTTCAGAGTGTACAATACACATTGTTTTGTGTTTTATTCAATGCTTTTCCTTTGGAATGTAATAACAATGTAACAACTGTTCACAGTTATATATATTTTGCAATAAATGTGTATCTCCTTTTGTCGGGCTATTTACAGTACGTTAATCTGTTTGACTAATAATGCCACCATCATTACTTTCCAAACAATTGAAAAGAGCGAAGCTAATTTTGATAACTGATAACATTATCGCCAAACACAAATTTTTAAAAATATATAAAACTCCTTAAAAAGCATTTGTTTAGCATAGAAATGTTAAAAGTGTACAACAATATTTAAAAATGCTTATACTGTACTTTGCGAAGTTTAAAAGAAAAGGTGGCACTCAGCTATATTGCATATTTAATATGCCACTATCCTTTTGTCTAAGGCATTAAAGCAAATATTTGCGCTATTTTGTTTCTTTGAAAATTAAGCATGATTTCTCTTCCGTACCTTTGCGGGAGTGTTCATCAATCCAGTGTTTTCTCTACTCTTCCATCTCGATGGGGCCACAGCCTCTACTGTTGTTGTAGACCCAGTAACATTAGAATAATCTCTCCCAAGTCTGTTTACAAACTAATTTAAAAATACTTATATGATTGCCTAAGTTACAACCATTACTTATATCAATATTCCTTGCAACCCTCTTTATACTATAGCGGGGAACACAATCAAAAATCTAAGTAATGCAGCAGGTGGATAAATCACCCATAGCCTCAACACTACTCGTTCCATTGCAAGATGTTGGACACAATCTTCTCTCCCATCGCGCCAAACGATATGTAGTCAACTTTGGGACATGGCATATAATCGGAAAAGTTGACGGCTTACCTTGACAATTCCATAAATTGTTTTATAGACACCTGGCCCCCGCTGGTTTTTGCATTTCTGCACAAATCTGACGATGGATTAGAAAATGCGGCACAAAAACTCAAACAAATGAATGTTTGTTTATATATCTCAATTTTTTTTATTACTGCATAAATCTCTTTGATATAAGTATTACAACTCCCCTCCATCTTGTGTTTCTTTACCCCATCCCCTCCCTCATTATTATTCATGTACATGATATTTCTTTGTCTTGATACTTGTATTATAACTCCTTAAAAAATACCAAAAATACACAGTAATAAAAAAAATGTAAATAAATACGAGAGAGAGGAGATTATATATATATATATATATATATATATATATATATATATATATATATATATATATGTATATATATATATATATATATATATATGTATATATATATATATATATATATATATATATATATATATATAATCAATCAAGTGCCCGGATATAACCCCTTGTCAATACCATTAGTGCACTTTTGTTCTTGTCTAGACATAAATGGTCAGTTCAGCAGGGATTAGCCTAGTTATCAAAAGGTCAACCTGAACACAAGAGTCTCATGCCACATAAGTTAATCACACCCTAGGTCAGATCAACAGGAGCCAAAGCTAGAAAATTTACAAAATCAAACAAAATAATGGTTAAATGAGCATATCAGGGTGCTCAACATCAAATTTCAGAGGTACGAAACCTAGCAATCTTCTGGTGGTGCTGAAACCCACTTAGATGTTTAAAAACTATTATCTGCTGGCACTCATCCTGCCCCAGGAGAGCACGTCTCTCATTCTGTCCTGGCAAGTTCATCACAGACTTCAATAGGCTGCATCTCCAGCTTGGACCATGCACACAAAATGGCCATATTTGTTATGATCACAAGAAAACGAAGTATCCAGATGCAGCTAGTGCAATTAGACTGTAAGTTCCTCGGAGCAGGGACTCCTCTTCCTGATTACCCCGTGTATTACTACTGTGAAGCACTATGTACATTAATGGCGCTATATAAATAAAGACATACAATACAATGCAACTCAGTGACGCAATGTTCTTTCATCGTTGTGCAAGGGAATAACTGAAAATGAAGCACAGATATAATATCAAAGTGATATCCAGTGTGACAATTGAGAGATGGATTATTATCTCAATAGACATATTCAGTGCACTAGATGAATATAGAAGTGTGATCTAAACTATTTGATTGGCATTATGTCAGTAAACGGTGTACCTTACTATGCAATATTGGATTGCAGAATATGAAGGGCTGGCCATTACCATGCTAAATTAGGATATAAATATATATATATATATATATTAAAAAAAAGACAGAATACAAACAGCGCAAATTCCAAACACTTAGTGGGGTGTAGTAAAGATTATATTAACTACCCCTGGCCAATCAGTCAAACAGGAGGTGTTATACCTTACAGTCTAATCCTGCTTGAATGCAGCCAACTAGGTCTGCGGCTCCACACTTGCCGCAATGGATAATGTAGAGAAGAGATGACCTAGGCGCAAATAAGCCAGGAAAGAAACAAGGAGAAAAATATCATAGGGCAGTATGTCTGTAACTTTCAGAGTCAAGGTGGTAAGATATACACTTACACTTAGTCAGCCAAATAGAAGCCTTTAATCCACCACTGGGATTCAGGAACACTGCTACTGGTATATCTTCGCTGTTTGTATGGGTCTCAGACTCTCCACGTATGCTGCTTGCTTCAGAAGTCACCTTTCATCTGCAGCTGCGTGTCTCCTTAACATGGGATAGAGCTCACCGGGAGGGGGGGGGGGGGGATGGGGGGAAAGGGACAATGGAACAAAAATAGTATAAAACCTTTTATTGTAAAAAACTATCTAAAAAATAACAAACAGTATCTCACTCACATGGTGTGAAATAGTATCAAGCAGTTGAGAGTATAAATTGAGTCTCTCACACTCGTAGAGTTTGGTCTCCGGTCCACTGCACTGATGCTAGCCTGGTTTACTTCCGCGTCACGTGCTCCGGCTCCAATTCTCGCGAGACTTCGACCTCCGATGACGTCACAGCGCTATCTCCACTCCGTTCTGCAGCGCGTCTCACTCTGCTCGGTTTGCAATGTCTGCATTATGCCCCTGAGGAAGCCCTAGAGGAGAAACGCGTAGGGCAGACCCTGCAGACATTGCAAACCGAGCAGAGTGAGACGCGCTGCAGAACGGAGTGGAGATAGCGCTGTGACGTCATCGGTGGTCGAAGTCTCGCGAGAATTGGAGCCGGAGCACGTGACGCGGAAGTAAACCAGGCTAGCATCAGTGCAGTGGACCGGAGACCAAACTCTACGAGTGTGAGAGACTCAATTTATACTCTCAACTGCTTGATACTATTTCACACCATGTGAGTGAGATACTGTTTGTTATTTTTTAGATAGTTTTTTACAATAAAAGGTTTTATACTATTTTTGTTCCATTGTCCATTCCCCCCCTCCCCCCCCCCCCTCCCGGTGAGCTCTATCCCATGTTAAGGAGACACGCAGCTGCAGATGAAAGGTGACTTCTGAAGCAAGCAGCATACGTGGAGAGTCTGAGACCCATACAAACAGCGAAGATATAACAGTAGCAGTGTTCCTGAATCCCAGTGGTGGATTAAAGGCTTCTATTTGGCTGACTAAGTGTAAGTGTATATCTTACCACCTTGACTCTGAAAGTTACAGACATACTGCCCTATGATATTTTTCTCCTTGTTTCTTTCCTGGCTTATTTGCGCCTAGGTCATCTCTTCTCTCTATCTATCTATATATATATATATATATATATATATATTAGAGAAAAAGGAAAAGCGCCCGATCCATGTGTAAAATCCAATATATAAAGGTTTAATAACACGAACAAAGACAAATGCACACTCACATTTTGTCAATAAATTGAGAGCAGTGTATGGGACAAGCCCATGCGCCAGCATGTACCAGACCGTGGTGAGTCCGTTCCGTCTCGTTGTGTGATCGATGAGGCTTCACTGCTGCTGGTGTCACCGTCTCAGCGTCTCTCTGGCAAACCGAATGAGCAGCCTCTAGTTCCTATTCAGCACGGCACGCCTTGAGAATGAGTCAGGGAACTTCCTCTCTGCTGTCTGGCTTCTGGCGTTTGAACTGCTCCACCACCGTAGTTCATTGACCAGGTATCTGTTGGAAGGTTGTTGACCCCAGGAAGAAGTTGCCCGGACACTATTATTCCAATAAGGTTTTTTTACATCAAAGACACAGGACATTCAATTCCTTCTTTGTTCAATTGGACAATTTTTTTCAAAACTTAGACAATTTTAATTTTTAAGTCAAATTTTTTTTTTTATTATTATTATTATTTTTTTTGCACACTTTTTTAATCCCTTTTTTTTTAATATACATTTTTTACATACATCCACCATTGTAGTTTGCACCATCCAAGTTATTCGACTGTTTACAGGCATCTGTGCTTGGTGTGATATATTTTGTTAAAGCAGTTTCAGTGGGGCAGCAATTTGGGTGTATGCCATCACGGGCGCTGTCTATAATCTTATATATATATATAGTGTTCGACAATTATATACATTTACTCGCCCGGGGCGGGTAGATTTAACCCCCGGGCGAGTAAATATTGGCCCAAGCAGCACACGTGTGTTTTTTAAATTTCCCGCGCTCGCGCTGCTGCTTTTCCCATGCTCGCGCTGGAGAAAAAAAAAAAAGCCGGAGGCGGGTTCATGTTGCTGGGGGAGATTACCCCGCCTCCGGCTCTCTGAGCAGTGGCCTCCCTCCTCAGCGCTTCTACTCCTCCCCCTTCCGGCAGCCAGCCGCTTCCATGCCTGTCTGCCTCAGGCCCCTGCAGGGCCATCTGTCACCCCTCCCATCGGGCCATCCGCCCCCCCCTCGCATCGGGCCACCCGCCCCCCCCTCGCATCGGGCCACCCGCCCCCCCCTCGCATCGGGCCACCCGCCCCCCCTCACACCGGGCCACCCGCCCCCCCTCGCACCGGGCCATCCGCCCCCCCCTCGCACCGGGCCATCCGCCCCCCCCTCGCACCGGGCCACCCGCCCCCCCCCCCTCGCATCGGGCCATCCGCCACCCCCCCACCCTCACACCAATCTCTCCCGGCCTCCGTGACCCCCCCCCCTTACCCCACGCGGCGTCGGTGTGCCGCCTCTACAGACAGTCTGCCGATCTGTCAGCTGTTAAGGAAACCCCTGATGGCCAGCTCAGCTGTTAGCAGGGGAAATCCTCTAACTGGCTCTTCTCCCTGCTCTAAGCAGGGGAAATCCCCTAACGGTGCCTCTCCCTGCTCTAAGCAGGGGAAATCCCCTACCGGAGCCTCTCCCTGCTCTAAGCAGGGGAAATCCCCTACCGGAGCCTCTCCCTGCTCTAAGCAGGGGAAATCCCCTACCGGAGCCTCTCCCTGCTCTAAGCAGGGGAAATCCCCTACCGGAGCCTCTCCCTGCTCTAAGCAGGGGAAATACCCTACCGGAGCCTCTCCCTGCTCTAAGCAGGGGAAATACCCTACCGGAGCCTCTCCCTGCTCTAAGCAGGGGAAATCCCCTACCGGCCCTTCTACATCTATCAGTGAATACTGCGTCGGCGTCCCACTCTGGAGGGGGCGCGGCCCCTTGCAGAGGCCCTCTTGCCGTGCGGAGGCCCCCGCTGCCATGTGCGACCCCCTGCCTTACGGGTGAGTGTTTGTGTGTGTGAGTGACAGACTGTGATTGTGTGATTGTGAGTTTGTCTGAGTGAGTGTGTCTGAGTGAGTGTGAGTGTGTCACCCTCTCTCCCTCTCCCTGTGTCACCCTCCCTCTCCCTGTGTCGCCCTCCCTCTCCCTGTGTTGCCCTCCCTCTCCCTGTGTCGCCCTCCCTCTCCCTGTGTCGCCCACCCTCTCCCTGTGTCGCCCACCATCTCCCTCTGTCACCCTCTCCCTGTGTCACCCACCCTCTCCCTGTATCACCCTCCCTCTCCCTGTGTCACCCACCATCTCCCTCTGTCACCCTCTCCCTGTGTCACCCACCCTCTCCCTGTGTCACCCACCCTCTCCCTGTCACCCTCCCTCTCCCTGTGTCGCCCTCCCTCTCCCTGTGTCGCCCTCCCTCTCCCTGTGTCGCCCTCCCTCTCCCTGTGTCACCCACCATCTCCCTCTGTCACCCTCTCCCTGTGTCACCCACCCTCTCCCTGTCACCCTCCCTCTCCCTGTGTCGCCCTCCCTCTCCCTGTGTCGCCCTCCCTCTCCCTGTGTCACCCTCCCTCTCCCTGTGTCGCCCACCATCTCCCTCTGTCACCCTCTCCCTGTGTCACCCACCCTCTCCCTGTGTCACCCACCCTCTCCCTGTCACCCTCCCTCTCCCTGTGTCGCCCTCCCTCTCCCTGTGTCGCCCTCCCTCTCCCTGTGTCGCCCTCCCTCTCCCTGTGTCGCCCTCCCTCTCCCTGTGTCGCCCTCCCTCTCCCTGTGTCGCCCTCTCCCTGTGTCACCCACCCTCTCCCTGTGTCGCCCACCCTCTCCCTGTGTCGCCCACCCTCTCCCTGTGTCGCCCTCCCTCTCCCTGTGTCGCCCTCCCTCTCCCTGTGTCGCCCTCCCTCTCCCTGTGTCGCCCTCCCTCTCCCTGTGTCGCCCTCCCTCTCCCTGTGTCGCCCTCCCTCTCCCTGTGTCGCCCACCCTCCCCCTCTCCCTGTGTCACCCTCCCCCTCTCCCTGTGTCACCCTCCCCCTCTCCCTGTGTCACCCTCCCCCTCTCCCTGTGTCACCCTCCCCCTCTCCCTGTGTCACCCACCCTCTCCCTGTCACCCTCCCCCTCTCCCTGTGTCACCCTCCCCTCTCCCTGTGTCACCCTCCCCTCTCCCTGTGTCACCCTCCCCTCTCCCTGTGTCACCCTCCCCTCTCCCTGTGTTGTTCTGACTAGGAATTTATTAAATGTATTTTATTTATATATTTTATTTTAAAGCGGGGTTGGGGGCGGGACTATGGGCGGGGTTGGGGGGCGGGACTAGGGGCGGAGTTGGGGGCGGGACTAGGTGGCGAGTAGATTTTTTGGTTGGGCGAGTAGATTTTTGGGTGATTTGTCGAACACTGTATATATATATATACTGTATATATATATATATATATATATATATTTTTTTTTTTTATAGAATTGGGTAATTTAATAAATGTGTTTTTAGAATTGATTTTAGAAGTATTTAATTGAGAAATTTAATAGTGATTATTTTTGACCTTTTGGGAGTTTCAATTACCTATAGACCTAATAAATTAGACTATTTCAGGACTTATCTTTACTGTTTAGATTTTATTTTCAGTTAGGAAGGTACATAATACTGTTTATAACCTTTGTTTTTATCTTTTTAGAAAAAGTACAAAAAAAAATTCTTAGCCACAAAACCTAAAATGGACCAAAATATGGCATTAGCAAGCTCCTGATGGACACATGAAATCCTGCTCAACTTAGAGCATAATACCTCTCCATAGAGAGTCTTAATACTGTAGGTCATGTAGAGCACCGGTGTGCAAACTAGAGGGCGTGCCCCCCAGGGGGGGCACAAGATTTGCTAGATGGGCACTGCGGTTACAGAGGCCCCGCACCCTTCCCCAAGGCGTTTAAATTAAATGCCGGGGGAGGCGTGAGGCCTCTGTAAGGTCCCTTACCTGCTGCCAGCCGGGTCTTCGGCGGCGGTCCAGGTCTTTGGAACTCTAAGCGGTTTTGGCGCTGCCTGTTTCAATGCTCATGTCCCTCACACTCCAGACTGGCGTAGAACTAAACAGCAACAGCAGAATCTGCAGGTAAGTGGGAGAGCATAGCTTTCTGCTGAGTACCACAAGAATTCCCACTAGCCAAACAACTGTATTGTGGCACTAGGAGACTTGGGGCAAATCTCCTTTGCCCAGCAATAGAGAAGCCGGACCCTTCTGTAGTGTGTGAATAGAAGAACATAATAGAACACAACAAAGCACTTCTCATGGTGTAGTATCTTTATTGAAGTAAAAAAAAAAGTAAGTGAAACTTCTGTGTTTTGTCACTGTTTTGTAACAGAAATTGTATTTGTGATGGTGATGATTTTAATTCAATGAAAGAGATGAGAAAGTATAATTTATTTTATTTATTTTTGTGTTGAAATTTCCATACCATCACTTGGAATACATGATATTATTGAATTATAATAACTAAAGTAATACACATATTTTAGATAGTCAAGTATCTAAATGCCGTTACTCTCAAGAGTCTTTCATTCAATGTAAATCATAAAAATCAAAATACAATTTCAGTGTCAAAACCCAAATAAGTTTGACTTCGAACACACGTGCTCTGCACACACCCTGTTTTTTTTGTGGTACTTTTGTATATATTTTTTGCTATTTGCACTTCTATATATACTCACTGGGAATTCCTCTAATAGCAGTGGTGTGTGTGTGTGCCTCTGCGCATGTGCGTTGGCCTCTGCGCATATGTGGCACCCGGTGGCGGCCTCTGCGCATGCACGTCACGTGATCACTTCTGTAGCGATCACACAGCCGAAATCACCCCCCCTCCGACTGGTTGATAAATGAAAGTGAGGGGGGGTTCTATTTGCGAGGAAAAAAACAAAGGGTAGGGGGGAGTACTCCTACCTTTTGTTTTTTTCCTTGTCTACCCCTCCCTCCCCTCCTGATACCCTTCATACTGTGGGCTTTTTGTGACTTTTTTGTTTCCTATTTCCTTTTATATATTAAATTAATTTACCTTACTCCCTTTTCTTTCCATTTATTTGAGTGCTGGGAACCCCCCTGTTGTTAGATTTGTTTACAGGAAATAGGGTTCCTCGCTGTTCACATGTGCACCTTCAGTACCATACCTTCGATTTGTCTTTTTTGATAACTGTCTACCCTCAGTATATACCACGTTACACCAGATGGTTTAAGTGATAATCTGAAATTGGATCACTTTTTTGATTCCAGGTTAAAACGATCATACTTAAAAGGCTGGTTTTTGCTCCTCCCGACTCTTTGAATACCATTACTATGGCCTTTTCATGCAAAAAACAAACAAAAAAAAACAGTAAATGGCAAGCAGGGGTTCTTCAAGGCGAAACAATGATCATTTCAGCTACGGTGACGCCCTGCTTCAAACCTACAGATGTATTAAGACTGTCTTCAGTGATGGGTCACGGCCCCGGATGATTAGCGCTGTGGAGGGTCCGATATGGAAGCATGCCCCCCCCTCAGCACGATCATGGCCAAAAACCATCTCCGGCGCCGTGGATGTTTGATTTGACCGTGGCGCCAGGGACAGTAAGTCTTGCTACATCTGTATTTTTTTTTTTTAAACACTAGGTGGAACCACACCTTTAAGTTACATATTTTATTTATGGATTCTGTTCGTGCATCTCGAGTACCTTTCTTTATTTATTCTTTTATCTCCGGCATGGTGTTGGTTCTGTTCTTGCATATGTAACCCTTTTATCATACCCCCCCTAGATGAGATGGGGGTGTGCTCCTTGCTGGTTACCTCAAGCGGTCTGGGTGCTGCAACCGCGGTGGTGTGGGGAGAGCCAGGACAAGGAACAGGGGGGACAGATTACCTTGATCTCTTGGTATCTCCAGATGGTGCAGTGCCTCCAGCCAGTGAGGATCTCCTGTTGATCTTCAGGGGATGGACCCCCACTGACACTCCTTCATACAGAGAGACATGAATCCACACAGCAATGTCTTTTTCTCTCTCTTTATTCAGTAGCTCCATCACAGAGTAACACCTCTCCTGCAGTACTCATCATGATTCCTGCTTCTTACTCTCTTTGCCTAACTACATGATATCCCCTCCCTTCCCCTGGTAGCATGGGGGTAAGGGAGAGACAGTTTCTTCATAAGACCTCTTCTCTCTCTGGTCTAACTGCTCTAACTGAACAAACTAATTTAGGAGGCATGTCCCAATTTGAACATCCTTGGGGAATGTCTCTAACTCTGACTCATTACAAGCCAGAGCCGGATACAGATTGGCCCACACACAGCAGGGGGTGTTCCAACCAATATCCACCCCTTAGATTGACAGCCTCAGAGTTGCCAGGCCCGCCCTCGAATATTGATACAATATTCAAGGCTGAAATACACATACAGGCAAACTGAAGGAATTAACCTTTCCACTGCCTGCACTAACAGGACTGACAGAGGAAAGACCCAGAAAAAGAAATAGCTGCCTGAAGGCCAGGCTATACATATATCTTTTGCATCTCAAATTTACAGATGGCTGCCATAAAAACGGCCTCAATGCTGGATAATGGAATAAAGTCGCTGGAAGCACCTTACTACTGTATTACACGGTGGATATTGCTTTAAACGGGCAGTTCCCCACATAATGCCCTATTTTGAAACTGAGATCAATGTGATGGCCTTTAAAGCAAATTATCAACTTTTTTTGCGTTCAAAGCCGTTTTTTTAATTTTATTTACATTTCTATTTATAAAGGCCCAAAGCGTGCAGTAAAGTGCTCATCTGGTAACTCCTGCAGGTTTTGCTGTATACTACTGTCACTAGGAGAGAGGGGATTAGCATCCTTATTAATGGGTAATTAATATGCATCAATAAATATTTTGCTTTTAATTGACCAGTTCAGTTTATATTTCTAATTATTGATAGATTTCTAAGACAGTGTGGAGTATTGCACTGAAAACCTGGTACAAGTAGAACATTTTAGCACACGATATTATTAAAAATAAAAAGATTATTGAAAGCTGAGGTTTTTCTTTTGCATTTTTCTATTGTATTGTATGTCTTTATTTATATAGCGCCAAAAGTGTACTCAGCGCTTCACAAAGAATACAGTACATGGAATTATAATACATTAAGCGCAGCAAAATCAGACCATAGGATAGGAAATCCCTGCCCCGAAGAGCTCACAATCTAAGAATATATCATTTATTCTAGCTAAAAATATATTGAACACACTTATCTAATTTAAAAACAAACATTAAAACATTTGAAACATGGAAAAAGTGCAAATGTTAAACCGGACGGCACACGCTCTGGCAGCCCTTGGAAAATATTCTAAGACGGAAGAAAATAATTGACTTTGCAAGCATTTAGAATGTTATGTTATTATTCAAATCAATCTATTGTATAATTCTATAATATTTACAACAAAGCAGATGTTGAGGGTGGTATAAATATGTATAATTACAAAACTGAAACTGTCACAATAGCTACATATCTGATGGTTTAGTTTGATGCACTAAGGGACATTGGCAATGCATTTTTGAAATACTAATTATAAGTGACTGATTACATTTTTAACAGTTGCCACATTCATTTCACCGGAAGACGTGAAACTGCAACATGCCCTGATAATTATTACAACAAGCTGCTACTCCCCAATAAAATGATTTATCATCATCACGTCACTAGGAGTCACAGATTTTACCATTACATTGTCCTTCCCCCAGAGAAATAATTAGTCTATGTCACTTGTCAGGGAAACGAGTGATATTTAGCATAACCTCATTCCCCACTAAAAAGGATTGCTCATTGTCAGAGCTAAGTAGTAGTGTCGTTTTGCAAATCACATCATAGGGAGCGGTTTTAATTGGTATCCCCTATTAATTATTGAAGTAATACAATGTTTTGAGTGACATATATACACATATATATACTGCAGGACTCTCCAAAGATAGTCTGGCGAATGGGCTATAAGGTGTCTTATGACATAGTGCTATTTAGTACATATGGGCCATTCTGTTTTGCCATTTTGTCACAGGACTACAGTACCTAGTGGCCCCAAAATACACTAGAGGGGTAAATAATGTCTGATTTGTTCCCAGCTACAGGTACCCCTGGACAGAAGTGTGAGACTGGAGTATTTTGCAGTAGTGGAGTATTTTGCAGGCTCTTAAGGTGTCTGGTTGTGTATAGTGTACGGCACAATAAGCTGTATACTTATTGTATTGAGAGACCTGTTTATCTGAGTAAATTTGAGATGCATAATTATTTTTTTTGTGGGGATATGGCAAAAATGCTTCTTAACAAACACACACATCGTTACTTTTAAGTGTAACCCTCCCTGTCCGGCATCTAGGGAGATGACATCGGTGTGTTGTATATGGCTACTCCGCATGGGTTACCTTGATTCAGGGCCTGGATTCAGGCGGCTGGGTGATGAGGTTGAAAGGTTGTAGAATAATGAGCGCCAGGACCATTTGTAGTACAACAGTCATTTATTCGTGTTCCCATGGACCAGGACCGCTAATACACATATTAAGAACGTTTACTGTATTTTATAACAGACATACATGCATATAGTTCTTCCATCAGTTCCAATCGTAACCCGGCCCCCCTTGTTGCTTTGAAACCATCATCGGTATTGGATAGTGTCCCTATCTACAACATAATAAACGGGGGCGCCTGGTCTATTCTATTACTTTATAAACATTACTTATCTACTCTCCCCAACGCTCCTTTCCACATATCTTCCTGGAACCCAATGTTCCAGAATAGTCCCTCCTCCTTAAATACCCCTGTGTAATGTCTGGATCCCCATACCAACCCAGGGTGGGGCCCATCATACACCAGTCATGTCAGTAACCCTTTAGGAAGGGGTTACATAAGATATAACTCTATCTGTCTTCTCTGTATATACAGACAATACACTGTAGTGGTGAGGCATACTTGTGGTAGATCTTAAAGGGTATTTTCCAGAGCTGTGGTAGTAAATGTATGTATCACCCTTATCCACCCCCCCCCCCCCCGCCCCAGGGAGATCTGCTCTTCTGGTATAAGTGCCACATGTTCCCGTGTGGTGGTGCATACCTGTAGGATCACAGCAGACTGAGTGCTCCACAGATGGTATAGGGAGGTTAAACAGGACAGGTTCTTAGCTCAGATCTTCCAGACGGCGCCTCCATCTTGCGGGGCTCCTGCCAGGGGCAGTTCTCCCCACAAACCCTCCTTCTCCATAAACACGCATAGGCAAATAATGTTAGAACCGGTGTTTGAGATATTCACAGCCACTCCATTCTCTGTATTCTCGCGTAGGCCTCATCTCCTCAGATTACGCAGCATCATGACATCACAGCGTTGCTCTGTCATTCGGCGTCAAGTTGTCATGGCAACACAGCGCAATGTGACTTCCCAGTGTCATGGCAATTTTGGGAGCTTTGAAGATCCCCGTTAGCACTTAATGATGCATTCACTTCAGTTAGCGCAGCGTTAACTATATAACAGAATTCTGTGGACCTAAGGCTGTGTTTATAGTGCCGGCGACGTCGCCCGAAAACAAATGCATTGCCGCCGCGTGCGCTTATAGTAAGCGCGACGGCGACAATGTGACGTTGCCGTCGCGAAAACTGGTAGCCGGCAAAATTTGATTTTTCAAGGGCTGTCGCCTCACGTGATGGCCCTTGAACCAATGAAATGGACGGGAACCCACGACGCCGCCGCCCGGCGAAATATAACTTTCGGCGATGCCGTCGTGTCGCCATCGACGGCACTATAGGCACGGCCTAAGTCATGCTGGAAGGTTTCCTATGGAGTAGCACTGCTTATTAAATGTGTCCCTATGTCTATATAACTGCTACACTTTGAGAGATCCGGGAAAAGTACAACAGGAGCTCTGCCTCGCTACAAAATGCACAATAGCATCGGAACAAAGCTGTGAATTGATTCTTAACAACTTAAATATCTTATCCTCAGACCCAGCGCTCAGCAAATCTATTTCCCCAAATCCACTTATGTGCTACCAGCGGGGTACAAGACTTCACTCTTGGGAAGACTGATTCAGTGCCTAGTTACAGTAATAAAGGACATTTTCAATTGAAACAGATACCAGGCTGTTACAGGCGCCGTAATTGTATCACCTGTCAGGATGATTGTCGGTTCCAGTTTTTGGCATTCACAGAAGGGTAATCCATTTAGGATTAAACATAGCCTTTCTTCTTCAAAACAATTGGTTATCTATATAATCAGTTGCCCTGGTGTGAAAAACTGACAGGACGTTTAAAGAACATTTCCGCTATAAAAACCAGCATTTGGGGGGAGATCAGATTGAAAAACCAGCGGCAGTTCGCTTCTTAAAAGCAATTTATTCCCTACACTCTGCTGTATGGTGATTGACTCTGTAGTGGGACAAATGTGTCAAACTCTTTGCTTCCCAGGAATACTAAATGGATCTGCTCTGTAAACATTGCTGCAACCTGTGGCTTAAAAGGTGCAGTTCCATATGCCCTATGAGAGTGAGCTCCAGATGATGCCCTTTACAGCAAGTTAAAGCAGCAGTACTTTTGTTTTTTTACATAGATTCGAAGCAGGGGGTCTCCAGAGTTGAAGCTTTGTTTTTTTACATAGGTTAGAAGCAGGGGCTCTCCGGAGTTGAAGCTTTGTTTTTATTACATAGGTTAGAAGCAGGGGCTCTCTGGAGTTGAAGCTTTGTTTTTATTACATAGGTTAGAAGCAGGGGTTCTCCGGAGTTTAACCTTTGTTTTTATTACATAGGTTATGTAGCCCTGGTCTCCAGCAGCTCCCTGTGTGGGATGCCAAGCCATACCAAGCATACCAAGATGTGTTGTATATTCTATGTACTGCATTTTTATTATATTATGTTTGTGCATGATTATGTCTGCTATCCAAGCGAGGTCGTTGGAGTTTCACCAGGGGGAGAGTGTAGCCCTGGTCTCCAGCAGCTCCCTGAGACCCCCCTCTCTTGGTGCAGCCTGATCGTGGGTGCCGCCGGAGCCAGCGACGGACCCGACGGCTGCTTCCAAGGGTGGGGGCCGGAGCAGGGAGCAGTGCGTCTTCTCCTACAGGCGAAAAAAGCCAGTCTTTCGCCCTATGGGCTTCCTCAGGCTCCGTAGTTAGACCTCTAACTACGGAGCCTGAGGAAGCCCATAGGGCGAAACGCGTAGCTCAAAATCCCCCAGAAATTTTGACCCTTTTCAGCCACCGTCGGGAGCAGGACACGGGAAGTGCAGCGCTACATCCGGACGCGGAGGGAGTTCAGCTGCAGTACCACGAGTCCTGTATTATTCCCCAAAGACTGGCTTTTTTACCTTGCCACAGAGTAACTCATTGGTTGAGTTAGCTGTGTTTTGTTGTTTTATACTTTTCACTTGAATAAAGACCTTGGCCTTGATTTTACGGGCTCAGAACCTTTTTTACCCATTGGGGGGGGGGGGGGGGGGTGAGAAATCACCTTCAGAACCAGTGGACGTTTCCCAGCTGGGGACTCCAGGAGGAGCAACAAAAGATACCATTTCCAAGTGTGCACTCACACTTGGCCGTGTGAGTAGTAGTACTTTATTTTGTCTTCACCTGATACTGAGCTATGGCCTTTTGATTTTTGATTTTAGATCTTCAACCTAATATTAAGAAGTGGAACTGCCCCCTAGAGACCAAGATACCATCTCTTAGAGCGCACACACACATGCCCGTGTGAGTGTTATTTTCCTACCATTTTTATCCCTACCCTGATTCTATTCCTGATAGTATCATAGATTGCTTACATATTCTGTATGTATTTATTGCGAGGGTGAGACCTTACCAAAGAAGAAGGAGAAGAAGAACGCAGACGCAAAGCGGCGAAAGAATCTAGAAGACAGAATAAAGAAGAAAAAAGAAAGAAAAGAAAAAAGAAAAGGAAGTCCGAAAGATACCTTGATGCGACAGCATTTGCACAAGGCCGTGTGAGTGTTAAAAATTATTTTACACCTATCAATCCCTTCACATTGCCTTAGAGTATTGTACACCTAATTCAGGTTATACTCCATCCTTCCACCAGTGCTCCCCCATCCCCCTTTTTTTCTTGTCTGCTTTGTGTTAAAGGATCCTGGGTAGATCCTTTGTTGGGGTCATTTGAGTCACAGGAGGAAAAGAATCAGAGGGATACCTTGCCCACCACCAAGGTTGCTATTTTACCCATATTCCATACTTAAACATCCCCACAGGTAGCACCCGGGTACTTTGTTCTCTAGTATAGTATAGCGCGTGTCACTTAGTGCTGTAGGGACAGGTCCTATGTTAGGGATCCTGTCACGGTAGGGTAGATTAGATAGGGACAAAGCGGACGCTGCGGTTCCTGCTAAGAGATTCGGATCCAAGTTGGGGTCCTCAGAGACTGTTTCGAGGTTGGGATCGCCCCTGGCGGTCCGCGTACAAGGAGTCCGGTGTAGGATCAGACGGAACCATCACACGACTGATCCTTTGTGAAGCCAGTTGGAGATCCGAGCACGGGAGTGTTCGGCAGGTACTATCTAATACACAAGTGCACCAACGGGCCCTTAGTATAAATAGTGACTGCGCAGTCACCCATTGCCTCTCTCTGCAAGAGTGCGGGACATTGGGTGGGGTTCTTTGGACACTGGGTGGGATCACCTGGTGTTGGGGAAGCGTCCTGCGGGACGTCGCATCAAGTGTCTCCTCGAGAGAGAGGGACACCTGTTATGATATGTTTGTATGGTATTGTGTCATATGCTGTTACCAGTAAATGCTATTAGTTATTATATTATACCTCACCGTGTATGTGATTATTTGTGTGTGTCCTGCGAGGAACCACTCCCCCTATGGTGGGAGCCATCGCAGGTAGAGGCGCTGCATCGTTGTAAGTGAGTATCCCTAGTATATTGCCCCAGGTTCCCCGTGGCGGAAGCTCAGCCCTCCTGTGAGCCAACAGGTATAGCACCACACACCGAGTAACATTGTATGTTCCCTTGCACCCCCACACTGTATCTGCGATTGGGGGGGGGGAAACCCCGTTACAGTTAGAAGCAGGGGGTCTCCGGAGTTGAGCCTTTGTGTTTATTACATAGGTTAGAAGCAGGGGGTCTCCGGAGTTTAACCTTTGTTTTTATTACATGGGTTAGAAGCTGGGGGTCTCCGGAGTTGAGCCTTTGTTTTTATTTCATAGGTTAGAAGCAGGGGGTCTCCGGGGTTGAACCTTTGTTTTTATTACATAGGTTAGAAACAGGGGGTCTCTGGAGATGAGCCTTTGGTTTTATTACATAGGTTAGAAGCAAGGGGTCTCCGGAGATGAACCTTTGGTTTTATTACATAGGTTAGAAGCAGGGGGTCTCCGGAGTTGAACTTTTGTTTTTATTACATAGGTTAGAAGCAGGGGGTCTCCGGAGTTGAGCCTTTGTTTTTATTACATAGGTGTAACGGGTATTCCCCCACCCAATCATATATAGAGTGTATGTGAGGGGGAACCTATATGTTACCAGGTGTGGTGCAGTATACCTGTCAGGCTCACAGGAGGTCTGAGCCTCCGCTAGTGAGAGCCTGGGGTGAATCCTCTGGAACGTTCTCGGTTTCAGCGCCTCCACCTGTGTAGGGTTCTAGGGATGTAGAAGGTTGCCTACACAGGACCCACATATAGAATAACCACGTACTCATGGATGTATATAACCAGTTTACTGTAACACAGTATATATATGCAGGCAATAACACACACTTATAACATTCCCTTCAGAGAGTAACTCCACAGTCACCGTATATCCCCACCTGGGTCCACAGCCCAACCCCCTTGTCCCGTGGTCAGCGCTGCCACTATGTGTAGTTGTGATATGTTGGTGCACTTATGGAGATACCTGCCGAGCGCTCCTGCACTTGGGCCTGCAAGCGACTTCGAAAAGGATCTGCCGCTTGGTGATCCCATCTGATCCGATGTTTCCTCGCATGGGTCCGCAAGGGGCGATCCCACCCTGCAGATAGTCTCTGTCTCTGTGGGCACAGACTTGAACCCAAGTCTGTTCTCTGGGAGCGCAGCGTCCGCTGTGTCCCTATCGAACACTAGTACTACTGTGACAGGGTCCCTAACCTAGGGCCTGTCCCTGTAGCACCACAAGCTGGGGAGTGAAGACCTATCTGGGCCTAGGGGGTTACTGGCCTAATCCGTTCCCCTAGCTCTTCCCGGTCCTAACTCCTAACAGATACTCACTACTCCTGCAGCAACGCACTGCAACCTACTTGGTGCCTGCAGCGAACGGCTGCACACACACTATGCCTTCTTGTCAGCACTCACAGCACTGACAGCCGTGACACTGACAAGGCTGCACCTCACACGCACCTAAGGGCAGGGTCCCTAACCTAGGGGCCTTCCCTATGAACTTACCCACTAACCTAGTGGGGAGTGGGGCCTACCTGGGGCCTGGGGTTTCTCTGGCCTGGTACAGCAGAGCCCTGCTCTGTGTACACTACCTTCCCCAATCTCTTCCTGGATCCAACTGACAAAAACACTGTCTACACACAACATTGTTGCAACTCTGCAGCATGAGAATCTGCCAGCTCTATTGGCTTCAATGCTGCCTGTGAGCAGGGTGAAAGTGCAGTCCCCAGAGGCTGCTGGGAATTGTAGTCCTTGGCACAGCTCTTTCCTATGGGGACCGCGTGCGCGATCTTTACTGCGCATGTGCGACACTGTAATGGCCGCCGCTACGCTTAACTGCACCTGCGCAACCTCCCAGAGCTCCGGCATACTGACGATGGCCACCGCTACCCTGGCCAACCTCTGCGCATTGCGCGAACCTGGCGCCGCAACCAAGATGGCGGTACCCGCTGGGAGAAGTCGCCGTCCCCTTCCCCCACTGCCACAGGGGTAAGGCAGGGGGCAAAGGAAGATCAGGGGAACCGGGGGTGAACCCCTTACATAGGTTAGAAGCAGGGGGTCTCCAGAGTTGAACCTTTGTTTTTTTTACATAGGTTAGAAGCAGGGGGTCTCCGGGGTTGAACCTTTGGTTTTTATTACATAGGTTAGAAGCAGGGGGTCTCCGGGGTTTAACCTTTGTTTTTATTACATAGGTTAGAAGCAGGGGGTCTCCGGAGTTGAACCTTTGTTTTTTTTTACATAGGTTAGAAGCAGGGGGTCTCCAGTTGAACCGTGTTCATTTCATCTCCAGAGACCCCCTGCTTCTCGCAATACTTACCTCGGAAGGGGGTGCCGCAAGGGATAACATCATGGCTTCTTATTGACTTACAGGATATTTAAGCCGCCATTACTTTAACCCCAACTAGCCCAGCCAGAGTTTCTACCTGCAGAGATATTGGAACCCCATTCTGAGGTATCTGGGGAAGCAGGGGCTAGCCGGAGCTGAAATTAATGCGGTTCAGCGCTAAAGACCCCCTTCTTCAAACCTATTAAAAACAAAATTGTGACTTTTTATAATCCTTTAACCAACCATAGTTTTATTTTTTTCCTAGCAGTTTTTATTTTATTTAAATAATTTTAAAAGGCACAAAGCCTGCAATACAGTGTTCACATGGCAACTTTTGCTGTTTATTTGAACTTTCTTCACTCTGCCAGGAAGCACTGAGCTGTTTTCCACGCAGACTACAAAGGATCACATCAGAAAAAAATGCCTTGTCTTAATCTTCTCGGATAGTTATTTGAGTTGTACTTATGTCACTAAATGAGAAAGCTTTACCAGCAAGATTAATTTGGGGGTTGTCCTTTTTTTGGGGGGCCATTAAATACACATTTGAGGAAAAATCATCGACGAATGCATGGAAAAATAAATCTGCAGGTGTTAGTGTTACCTTTAGATGAATATTGGGCTGCTCTCTCAGATCAGGACCATGGGTGGAGCAAATACGAGGGACCACGCTAGTGACCCGGATGAATTTACATAGAGGCACACAGGTTCTTTTGGTTTCGAACTGGAGCGAAAATTAATTCCTTAAGGCCTTATGGTGTTTGTTCATTCTGGGCTCCACTCACCACTCGTGTACCATGATCAATATACCTTGGACGAATATACCTTTCTATGGTTTTGCACTCACCGCTTGTATTGACGTTTCTATGCATTTATTCTTGTAGGGAATACTAAAGGGGTTTCACTGAGCCCTAGTGTACCCATTTAAACGTTTCCTGAGCAGTATGATTACACCACACAGATAGTGAGTTTAGATCAGTTCTGCTTCTGCTATATTCCGATGAATTGCAGATTTCCCAATGTTTATGAACACCTGAATTTGTGCCGGATTATAAAATAATCTAGTAATCCAAGAGTATTTACATACCCTCCGCTGAGCTACGTTCAGCATGGAGGAAGGAGGAGCAACCAATCAGTGCGTGGGAATTCCTCCCCGCCAGCCAATAGAAACAGGGGCTTGTCTCTGGGCTGACGTCAGACGAGGAGGCGTGCCAAGCCAGCTCGAAAAGCCGGGTGAGCAAGAAATATGATTTAGCAATGGGTGAAGCACCTACGAGCTGAACCTCCCCCAGCTAACTCATTGCCACCGGCTGGGCAGGCTCCACCAATTCTGGCAGATACAAAAGGTGTCCCCACAGGGTGCCCTTTGTTCTCCGGACTTGGCAGTTCGCCCTTCCTCACCCACCAAACGGTCTTCTCACCTCTAGACATCCTCTCCTCTTTGAACTACGGACTCTATACAGACATGCCGGCATCTATGCTGATGCCCTGGCTGACTGTATAGAGTCTTATAGCAAATGTCTAAAACATTATAAAGTACACTTTAATTAAGTACTGTATACACATTGGGGAACTTTATACTTATAAGGGAAATGGATTTGGGATATTTGGGCTCAAAATCTAGGAATCTGGGGGACACTGGGCTTCCCCGGTGTAATTCACTCCGCATACCGGCAAATCATGCCTGCTCGCTGGAGAGAATTAAAGGACGAGCGATAACTTCGGCCCCCGAATTCCTGCAAAAATAATAATTGTATTTCTACCCAAATATCTACCCTAAAACTGACACAAGAAATCTCACTGTTCTAGGGCCAAGGGAACATGAAAACAGAATAAAGCAGGGGTCACTTTATTTTCTACATGTATTATCCCTGGTCCCTGGCTTATGGTGCTTATGTAGCTACCAGGAACATCACGATTTCAGGGGTAACAGAGGGTTTAACCTTTATTATATAACCTGGTTACCCCCTACCGTCACAGGCTGTCAAAAGGGGAGGCTGTAACCACACAGAATATATCCATCTGCAACTGAAGAAATGCACCTCTCCCTGAATGCTGTAATGAATGTAAAAAGATCATCTGTTAATAAACCCAGTTAAAAGTTCCTGGCGTCCTATCCTATTATTTAAACTCCAAACTAAGAGCCAGCGCAGATCCTCAGCCCTGAGAAGTACAAGGTAACCTCTGAGCAACCCACATACACCTTTTCCAATCACAAATCCTGCTTAAAGGGGCAGACACACTATTGGCACTTTCTATTTTTATTGTACACTCTACTTCATGCCGGGGGCAGGGGAGGATAGGGGAGTTACACAACTAGATCTCAAAACCTACTGCTGTACAAGCAATGGTCTTCTGTATGAGATACTGCAAGGTTGGGAAAATGTTAGAACTGCAAGAATGAAGGGTGATGGGAGGAGGAACATACGTGTCATTTAAGTGTAGCCCCTGTTCCCTCGTAACTAAAAGGAAATACTGGTATTACTGTTACCTGTTGCTACCAGAAGACCCGAGCCTCCGCCATTGGGAGCCTGGGGTGATCTCTTGCTTGCCTCGGTGCAGCGTCTCCACCTGAGAGGGATCCCAGCGTAGCCGGATAAGCCCCTCACATGAACCCAAATAGTAAATACACACACAAGTATATAATAACGCTTTACTGACAATAACATGCGATCTGTACCCCATAGTATATATCACACACCACCCCAATACACCAAATGAGTAATCCCCCAAAGTGCACAGGGCCCCAAAATCCCTGATATCCGTTCCCCCCAATGTCAAGGCCCACCTGAAAGTGTATGGAATAGCGCTATCCCGTGAACCGTTGGTGCACTTAGGTGAGGTACCTGCCCGGGTGCTCCAGAACCCGGGTACTGCCGAATAACAAAAGGGGATCCGCTGATCTAGCGTCGTCATCCGCAAAGGCGTCTGCCTAGGGAAAACTCCCATTGGAGGGTCTCACCTTTAAGAGTCTGTATCGTAGATGCTCTGGTCCCAGACCACAGGCCGCAATTCAAAGCGCGGCGTCTTGACACAATACCCTAACACTGCTATAACTATGGGGAAATGTCCCTATCTGGGGCCTTTCCCTGTAGCAACTACAACCTCAACGTGAGTGGGTCCCTATCTGGGACCTAAGGGGCAATCTGGGCCTAGTCCGGGAGCCACTGGCACCCGGACACTACCTTCACCTTCTGAGTCCTGGCTCCAACTGCTACATCACGCCAAACTGTAACAATTCCCTCCTCAGGGGATCCGGGGAGCCCTATTGGCTGATGTGAGTCACATGGTCCTATCCCCCAGAGCACTCTGGGACGTGTAGTTCTCCTGCGGAGCCTCAAGATGGCCGTCGCTACTTATCCCTTCTGTGCATGTGCAAACTGCCATCGCGCAGGTGCGATATTGCAACATGGCGGCGCCCTTACCGGTGTCCCGCTGGGGAGCTTCTAAACGCGGCCACAGCTTCCCCTACTCCCGGTATGTCCGTCTGCAAATCCGACCGCACCCGCATGCACCACGATGCTGCCGTAGCCTCCCCTCTTCCCTGCACCAGAGGTAAGGGCGAGGGGAACCGGCTACATAAGTACATGTAATGCTGCTTCCCCCACCCCCTGGGAGATGTTGCCATTACATGGTGTACAGTAGGTTGGGGCATACCTGCTGGCTCACAGTAGATCTAAATCTCTGCTGATGTTGGAGAGAACAGGACTGATTTCTGGGGTAAATTATAGTTGCTTATCTCTGGGTACACAGTGCCTCCATCTGCCGCAGGTTCCAGATGTATGGAGGCAAACTCCTACGGTAGAAATGGTTACCTCTCCCCCCTGAAAGATTACACTCTAGGCCGGAGGTATATTCAACTGGAACCGGTTTATTGTTCTTTTGTACACACAGTAACACGTGGGACTCTGACCAATGCAGTTCACTGTAGGTCACCAACATCTGGATGGTCCCTGGACCTACACTATGGGTCAAGGGCCCCACCGCAGTCTTACTCTTCCCTGACCCTATAGCAGGGCCAGGAGAAAGGTTATCACTCCCCCTATGGGGAAAGGACCAGGGTATGCCAGTGCACAGCAATCCTGCCTCTCTCAACGGCAGAGACACACTGCGAAATTTGGGTGGTGTAACTCCTTAAGTACAGTAGGGGGAAGGTACCAGGTCTGTACCCAGGATTGGGCAGAACACAGACCTAGTCCCACCTCCTCCCCTGTCACTCAAGGTTGCTGCCTAAGTTGGGAAAACCGATAATTGGTCCTGACACTGCCTGTACTTACCAGGGCTTGCATGTCAGCGAGGGCAGACTGGTAGCCAAACCAGGCATGGCTACATACATGTTCTACTTATTGAATCCAAAATAATGTATTCACCTTCATTTATTTGTCATTCCGATTTGTATTTAGTTTTGTTACGCTCAGACCACACAAATCCTACAAGCACCATTTTTATTTTATTTCGGAGAAATACTGCTGGAAAATATTTTGTATGCAGCTATAAACAATGACTACGTGGGAGGAAGTGACAAATAAATGTACGTTTCTAGAAAGAGTAGGACTACACCTTTAGAGTAGGAATACACCTTTAAGTAACAAACAAGAGAGTGTGCATGTCGTTCCAGGCATTCTTACAGGAAATATCATACTTTCGGTTTGTTCCTATGTCCTCTGAGTAATTTACAAGGAGTAAAGAAAAGGTTTGTGATTTGCGAGAGTTTTACAGCCATTTCTTTTGTTTTGTTATCTAAGTTTCTGTTCCCAGGGCTCAATTGTGCACCTTGAAGGAAAAGCTCCACACCATGTTTATTTTTTATTTGTTAAAGATTTCTTGGAGAAAATGTACAGTAGGAATTCAGTTTATCTGTCATTTTTAATCACAAACACAAGGCTTTACAATGCTTGTACAGAAAAAAACATTATAAAATGACAGTTCTACCTATAAATTATCAGTGAAAGTCTTGTAGTAGCGTCCACATGAGGTAATCAAGTAAAAAAGTGAGACACACAGTGTGCCCCTATGATGAAAATAGAAGGCAGAGAACTTTGTCAAAGTTCCTGCTAGGAACGAAACGCGTCAGACGCTGACTCTGCAGCGAATTTCTGTGTAATATGCACAAATAAATACTTTTTTATTATTCATTGCGTGTCTGCATTCATACCCCGGCGGCAGCAGTGAACCGCCTCGCAACCTTCTATTTTTGTACGATTTACCTTTGGGCTGGAGCACGCTGATTTCCTCTTCCGGTTCACAGTCCAGTGACGTCATCGCAGACCGGAGCTCGGCGAGTCAAGACTGTGAGTTATCTCCCTTCCCCTACCTCCGTGAGAGGATTCCTGAGTCCGTGGTTGACACCGGGTATAGGAGGGCAGTGGCGGAGGGTAGCGGTGTACTTAGTCTGTGCTTCCTTGTTAGGAGACACGGCGGTATCACTGCTATTCATTCCTCCCTACCACAACTAGGCCCTACCCGTGTTAGTCATTAGCCATGTACTCCTAAGGGGTGTCATTATACTATTAGTACACGTGTGGTATAGTGAACGGAAGAGATGCTTATGGACATACATTTTGTGCTTTATGGATTTGGCTTTCTTGTGTGGGACTGGTTAGTATTCATTTAGTAGCATCAGTTTTTCTTAGGAGTGATCCAATGCAATATGGGTTGGTGCAACGCACAGCAAAAGAAGGGGGTGATGGCAGGTCTGGCAAAAAAGTTTCTTTATTGTGTGGACATAAAAACAGAAGGCTGCAACCTTCTACGCGTTTCGTGCAGACAAATTGCACTTTATCTTCTTGATAAAGTGCAATTTGTCTGCACGAAACGCGTAGAAGGTTGCAGCCTTCTGTTTTTATGTCCACACAATAAAGAAACTTTTTTGCCAGACCTGCCATCACCCCCTTCTTTTGCTGTGCGTTGCACCAACCCATATTGCATTGGACTTCTCCCCACTGGCAACAGCACGCAGATTGAGAGGGACCACTGGTGACACATTCGTGAGTACTTACCTGGGGCCAGCCCAATGAGGTTAGGGGGGGTGTTTTTGTGCATTTACCCCTGCCTTCAGAGCATCTGGAGCTCTTTATTAGGTTGAATATCTTATGTCCCAGAAGTGTTCCTTTCATAATACTTTGCAATAGGATTCCATGCTTGAGCACCAAATCACCTCCACTGTATTTCTTAGGAGTGATCCTGGATTTTGTTGCCCCTATGATGAGTCTGTTTTTCTGGGATTCAGACCCAACCTTATATCCAATTCTCTTTTGATCTGTACCAGAACACCAGATCCCCTCCTGTACTGTAGGGATGTGCCCTGATGGACTGTCATTGCCTATAGACCATTTTATATCCTTTGGTCGGGACAGAAAAAAATATTTTATTTCTAGTTTAATTATGGTGTATAAAAAAGGAGCAATATCAAATATTTAGTGCCAGCAGCATCATACTCTGGATAACCGCCTGGTCGTACTTTGTAGCCTTGAGGGTGAAACTAATTATGCGGGGAAACCAGATGACTTACACAGGGGATCATCGAACAAGACAGAGTATGGGGTTAAATAAGCAGGGGTTTATTCTGGCCACAGCCAACAGGGAACATAAGCATTGATACACAGTTACAACACAGAAAAAACACTCACCACAAATCAGTTACATGGTTAACAAGGGACTCCTACAGTACGTAGGTGCCGGACGCTGCCAAAGCCAGTTTACCTAGGATGTCTCCCACAAATCAGATCAACATGTTTCTGATCATCGCCTACCCGTATTACTCGGCTTCACCAAAATGAACCCAGGCTGCCTGGAACTCTGGAGCGGCGTCACAGTTATAGTTTCACGGCTCCCATTCGAATTCATGGTGGAACGCCGCTCAGCTAAATCAGAGCAAGGCGGGAAGGACGAACGGGCCAATCACAGGCAAGCCTGGAGGTCTGGTCGGTTGCCGATCATGACGTAAGTGCGAGAGGGAAATATGGATCGACTGATCACTGAAGGGCCTATGGCCGCCATTGCCAGTTATGATCAGCCGAATCAGAGTTCTGATGAGGGTGGATGAGATGGCGCCTATTTGGCGGTGAAGAAAACAGCTCTGCTTCTGGTCCATGTGCAATCCCAACAGGTGCTCTTTGTACACAACCTTTCCTGGACACTGACCTTGGTTCCCCAAGGTCCAAAGTCTGGAAAAATTACTCAAATATAGGACCTACGTGCCCATACATGGGCATCCTCCCTCCAACATTGGAAAACAGATGTCCAGAAGGGGGGCCTGGTGCTGATGGTGACAGGGTCCCTGACCTAGCTACCTATGTCCAGCAAGGTGGTACTACAGCCCCACATGGGTAAAAGCATAACATACACAGGACCACTGCTTTCACATATAACAAAGTTTACATATTTATATTGCCATTTAAATACATACACACTACATAGGAAAAACCACAGTGCCCACATTAACGCCAGGGTTACCCACAATAACCCTGATGAGAACAGACAGCAGGGCGGGCTTGACTTTTATTTTGACCATACTTGCTACCCGTTTAGTCACATGCGCTATTTGTCATTGGGGTGTTATATCAATTATTTTGCTTTTGACAACTGATTGTCAGTTCATACATACTTGTAGGTGACACTACAGCAGGTTCTACAACATTCTAATTATCTTTGGTTAGCCTCCAATTATGGGGTTAGAATTGTCCTTCCTATAACCTTTAAGATCTGTCCTGAGTCAGGTTTTATGACGTATTTAAAACCTGCAGAGCATCATATATCCTCAGCCACAATAACACCATTGGGCACCTAGGACCATTCACTGTCCCCCGGTTGTCATTTTTGCATACACAGCCAGAGAAGGTTGCTACCTGATCAAACACGAAGCATTTTCTCCTAGGTTTATTATGTGGGCCTGCAACCGAAGCGCCTAGAACACAGAAAAATAATAGACCTGAAAACTACTTGCTATGTAGACTCTTTACTGTATATATTTATTTATACAGCACCACCAACATACTCTGTGTATTACAGACTTAAAATAGACCCTTCAGGGAAAGTCGATACAAAGTTATACAAGTGTGTTAAACAGGAAGCTTTACAAAAATGAAACAAAAACAAAATCAGGGTGTCACTACTACTCTAGAGAGCTTACAAACTTCCTGCATTGTAAATGTATTAAGGCACTTAGGGGCCTATGCAGTAAAGGTCCATAAAAAAAAAAAATCGCCGGACCATTTATATCGCCTTTTTTTTTAGCGTTGCTATCACAGTATTCAGAACGCGTTGATTACCTGCGATAGCAAAACTCACAAAACGGGCGAGTTGCCGGCGGCGTGAAGATCGACCCTCTGAAAAGGCCTTACCCAGCGATTTATTTCTGGTGCAGTGAGAGCTGCTCAGAGAGCCGCCTCTCCTAGCGCAAATCTTGCCCGAAATTTTTGTTTTGTAATATACATTTTATTACTAGTGTAAATGAGCAGGGGATCTCCGGAGCATAACCGCGTTGATTTCAGGTCTGGGAACCCCCTGCTTCCCGAGATACAGGCCCCGTTATGGGGTGCCGGTATCTCCTATAATTTTGATTCCCACGGTCACGTCACACGGGACATTTACATGCATAACGGGGCCTGTATCTCGGGAAGCAGGGGGTCCCCGAGGCTGAAATCAAAGAAGTTCAGCTAAGGAGACCCCCTGCTCCCACACAATATTAATAAAAATTACACTTAAGCAGCCTAATTACCTTAGCTGATATCCGCTAAGGCAATGAAGGGGTTAAACACGAGTGCCATCCTTATTGTGGGTAGCGGGGGTGGATGAAGGTGGTATTTGGCTTTTGGTGGGTGTTTAGGCCTTGCGGGGGAACCTAAAACTGTTAAGGTAATGAGGGGGTTAACCCCTCCCACTATCCACCAGATAGGTTTAAACACCCATCCTTGGAGCTACTACACCCTTCAACCACCCCCACTACTCACAATAAAATAAAATACACACAACAGCCCTACTAGCCACCTAATTGTAAATATTACAATATTTAATAAACAAAAATACACAACCCACCCACCCCTTGTGCCCCCACATGAAACCATTATTTTTTTTTTACACAGGATTAATACCACAGGCCGGCGGGGGTCCACGGATTGTCTCAACAGGTGTCCGAAGGCCCCACAGTGCACGCAGGGGGTACCCACAGGTGTCTGGGGGCCCTCGGGTGGTCCCGCTAGGTTCCGTGGGCCTCCAGGTGGTGCCGTGGGTGTCTGAGGGTCCCCGCGTTGTCTCCACGAGTGTCTGGGAGCCCTCGGGTGGTTACCACAGGGGTCTGGGGGCCCTCGGGTGGTCCCTGCGGGTCCCCAGTTCCTCCCTGCAGGTGTCTGTGGGTCCTCAGGTGGTCCCGTGGCCATCTGGGGTTGGTCCCTGTGGGTCCACGGGTGGTCCCATGGGTCCCCACTGGCCTGCGGTACCATTCCTGTATTAAAAAAACAAAAACATGGCATACATTTCAATAAACACACCCCCTCCCCCCCACCAAACACATACAGTACAGTAATGGGCAAAATAACTATTATCCAGATATGGATAATAGATTATTTGCCCATTATCAAACACAACATTAGCCATGCAGCATAAATAAAGTAAATAAAAACCGTTCTACTTAACCCTGGCATTATGAAGGGCATCCCCTGTCATTATGAAGGGCGTCCTCATGACCTTACTGCAGGTCCATGTCCTCCGTTGCCAGAAAAAAACATAGCAAAATACATTCGAATGACCCTTAACCCCTTAATCACCTTAGTGGTTAATAACTGCTATAGTAATTAAGGGGTTAACCCACCCTTCCCCCTACACACCCGGGAGGCCTAACCACCCACCCCGGACCCATTATACCCACCCTGTACCCATTGAGTGGCATAGTGGTACATCATACCCATATAATAATATGGGCATGATAAGCCACTATATCACTCAATGGGCACCTAATCAAAATATATGAAGGCAAAAAAGGAACAATAATCAAACATATATACAAGCAGCAAATCAACCCCATTTAATAAATCAAAAAACTAGCCAAGAAATGAAATAAATACAAGCACTAGCCAACCAATTACATAAAAACACTAACCAACAAAACAATTCATTATTAACCAGCAGCCAACAAAGCAATTAATTAATAAAATTGCTTATTTTCTAGAGAGTTTTATTTTTCTGATTTGGCATGATTGTTTGGATTATATTCTGTGTTATGTGGTTAACTTGTTTATTTTTATGGTTTACATTGATTAGCGTTTAAAAAAATGTCATTCTTTGCTTGGCTCTTGGTTTGACTTGATTTGTTGGATAATGGTTTTATTAATTAATTGTTTGTTGGCTACTGGTTATTAATGAATTAGCGGGGACCACCGAGGGCCCCAAACACCAGTGGGTACTCCCCGGGGTGCACTGTGGGGCCTGCGGACACCCATTGAGACCACCCACAGACTCCCGCCGGCCTGTGGTATCAATCCTGTGTGTAATAAAAAAAAAAAATAGTTTCATATGGGGGAGGTGGTTGTGTATTGTTGTTTATTAAATATTGTATTGTTTATTGGGGGCCTAGGAGGTGGATAGTAGAGCTGTTGTATTTTATTTTATTGTAGGTAGCGGGGGTGGATGAAGGGGGGTGGTAGCCCCAAGGATGAATGTTTAGGCCTATCGGGTGGGTAGTGAGAGGGGTTAACCCCTTCATTACCATAGCGGTATAAACCACTAAGGTAATGAAGGGGTTAAGACCACCCGCAAGGCCTAAACACCCATCAAGGGCTCAATACCACCTTCACCCACCCTCGCTACCCACAATAAGCATGGCACTGGTGTTTAACCCCTTCATTGCCTTAGCAGTTAGCCGCTAAGGTAATGAAGTTGTCTGTAAATGCATTTTTAATGCATCAGATTCAGGCCGGGGGTCTCCGGTGCTGATATTAATGGGTATCAGCTCCGGAGACCCCCGGCATCAATCTGATGCAGGAAAAATGCATTTTGTTTTCTAAGTCCTGTATTGCCGCTCATCGCAGCTTCTCACCACCCTCCAGCCATCTTTTCCTGGCGTTTGGATTTGGGGAGAAAATCGCTATTCTAGAGCCTCGATAACCTCTTCATGGCTACTAGAATTGCACGAGTTTATGAACATTCCGAAAAGCAGCGATAAGTGGCTTACCGACGCTCACTCTGCAATTTTTTTTTTGCCGATTCAGACATTTATCGCCCACTTATTGACGCTTACTGAATAGCAGTAGGCATTTTGGACGATAAGTGCTAGATAAGTGGCTTATGAACGCTTACTGCACAGGCCCCTTAGAATTTGCACTATCGAGGCATATTTTTGCTCACAGATAAATTAGCAAAAAAAAGGCCTGTATTAAGGAAAAAAATAATATCTGTATACTATGGAATTACTGGATATTTCTGGGTCTGATTCTGACTCCACAGTTAGTTGGCAATAGGAAGGCCTTCACAGATGTGCAGTGTATTCCCATTGTTTAATAACTTCAAGTATTAAGAAAATCTTGCTTGAGACATGACTTGTCCTCCAAATATGTTCTTGAGCTGAGCAGTTGATGTTGTGTTGCTGAACATACTAAAATCTATGGCTTTACATCCTCTTAAGGGAACACTTTGTGAATGCATTGTCAGTGGTTCTCAAACGATGGTCTGTGAAGACTAACATTTGCTTCAATGAGCTTTTCTGCAGTGTAAGGCTTTTCTATCACTTACTAGTAGGTCAGCTGAAGGCTGGTTCTTAAATACAACTGCAACATTTCTGTATCTTATCTAGAAATCTATTAATAAACCAAACAAAATAAGTTACTGCACCGACACACTTTATTCGAGCAAATACCCAGTATGTACCTGGCAGATACCTGGAATGCGCCGCTCCTCACCTCTGACAAGCCCCGTTGCGTTTGCCTTCCCAGCCTGGGTTCATGCCTGGCTGACGGGCGGCTGATCTGTTAAATGATAATGATTAGGATTTAATAGGCTGCAATGCTTCGCGTGTCTACCAGATGGCATAAATTCATGAATTGTAATGCAGTATATATATATATACTGTGCAGTATTGCAGCCAGCGGGAATAAAATGCTTCAATCCCTGCTTGGAAAATACCTCAATGCACTCGGGCAGAAAACAGTCACAAACCTCAATACACCCGGGTATACCCGAATTCGTGGAACTAGCCGAGCTCGAATAAAGTGTGTCGCCAGTGTAGGTGGGCCACCAAATGTTTATTATCATTTCGGTTCTGTGATAAGGGATGTTTGAGAATGCTTGCATTAAGTGTATGTGTATATATGTGTAGAGGGAAAAAGGGGGTGGCCCGGTATTAAAGGGGTTGCACCCCAGATGGCCATCCCCTGACCTCACCAGGGAGACAAGGGGTTAATTGGACTGCAGTCCAGGGATGTGGTTTGCACCTTGTTATACCTTGAAAATGTATGTTCCCCTGTTCCCATGTTTCACCTTTAATGTTGTTTCCCAAGGCAGGGATAAAATCCTGCAGCGATTCCTTTGCACAAAGGGAAGCACATGGTCAGAGGGGCGACCCAATGTCTAGAGACTAAGTATTGATCAACAGACTCTAATTATTACCTGAGGGCGGAGGAACATCAAACTGGAGTGGTTTGTAAGTGTTATGTCTACACCTACAAACAATGAAGCTTCTGCCAGATACTTCATTTGGTAGACGGGTCGTCGCCCCTGATTTAATTATGGGGCTACAGAAATAAGACCCTCAAAGTCCCAGTACACATGGGCTAATTTGCTGGGGGGCATGGGTTAATCTGTGTCTCCACGTTAGGGATTGGATACAGATAATTGTTCACCAATAGTCTGTATTCAATGTTAAGAATAGGGTTACACAGGTATATAAACTGTGTCAACCCTACATTTTTGAGTTCTTCTTCTGACACCATCTTGAATGTCACTGGATTGCTGGAGAATTGCTAGCTGATACTTCTCCGTCCCCCAACCCTAAGTAAGTGTTACCTTCTTGTCTGTTAATTGTACTATACTGCTGTGTTCACCTTATTTAAGGAATAAATTATATTTTATTATATCTAAGCCTCATTCAGTTCAACCCAGATATTTGGTGTTCATTATATCTTGTCATAAGCTACAGTGACAATAAGCTACCGTGACCCCGTTTGTGGGACGGAAACGTCGGTTTCCAGTGTCATTTTGTTTCCATACAAAACTCTTTCACCTGACTTACCTGAGTGCTGTCCCTGATTTTGCGTAAAAACGGTATCGTATGTTAATCAATCATTTATAGAACAAGCATCTACCTGGATGGCTTTACCAGTGGAGTGCCAGCTGACACTTGTGATAATATATATATCAATTCTGTCTATGCTAAGCAGTAAACATCTTTTTTCCAAAATGGAACCCAACTTGTGCTTGTACATACCCAAGCCCTTAGGCTGCCCAAATGACAACTCCACAGTTACTCATTTTACTAGTGATCATCATTTTGGTGCTACCATGGCACCTACGCCAGGAACCAAAATCAAGGTTCCATGGTAACATTGAAATACTGCATTTCATTTACATTATATTGGAGTGAACCAGATACTGGTTTTGTGGGACTAGTTTTCTTACTGAAACGGTTTTGAACTTTCAAGTCAAAATGTTCTACATCTCGAAGTTTATTTCCTAAAGGGAACCCAGCTCATTAGTTATTTATAGTATCATACATATTTAGGCCAGCTCAGCAAAACGGGCATTCTCATGACATACTATCCATAGCTTATATTCATAATTATTATAATTGTTGTATATTGTTAAATATGACATTTTAAAATAGCAAAATGTGAAAAAGAAACGACACATTCTGTAGATATAAATATAATACATTTTTATTAAATATAGCACCTACATGTGCATGTTGCATTTTTAAATCCATTTAATTTAAAAGACAATCTGTGTTTGAATATAAAGCGGTCTTATTATTATGAACTGTCACTGTACAACTGGTGCAAATAGTACAAAATGAATCATAGTATCAGAGTAGAGCAGAAGTGCTGTGTTTCCTTCAACAGATAGACTGGCAGCTAAGAGGATGAAAATGCGCAAGTATTAGGAAGGCACATAGAAACAAAATGGCAGCACTCAACTCACAAATAGAATTATCCTTTGGATTTGTCCATGCACAGTAAGGGTGTAGATCCACAACATAAATAGGAATATCCCACTTGGAGAATGTCATAACCACCGGATAGCAAATGTGACAGAAAGGGAAGGGTTTATTAAATTCACAGATTTCTGATGTTTCAGTCCCCAGTGGGACCTTCCTCAGGGAGGTGTTGCATAGAAATAATATAACAAATGCAGCAGTGGTTGCTGCTCCCGCTGGTGCATTACATAGTTACCTAGTACAGGGGTGCGCAAAGTTTCTCTCATACGCCCCCGTCTCCTCCAGGTCGCCCCCCACTCCTGCACGGCTGCAGCGCCAAATGACGTCGCGGGGTCATGTGGTCACGGTATATAGCTCAACCCCCTTATAACGCTGTGCTTGGGGTCCAAAGAATCACATCGCGTTATAAGTGGATTGCGTTAGACATAATGTACAATTGTATGCATTGTACAATAAAGTATTTAAGATACCAATAATTGTGTTGTAAAGTATTGCTAAATACAAAAATTGGGAGCCACGCTTGCATCGCGTTATAAGCAGATTCGCGTTGTAACGGGGTTGAGCTGTGTATATGTATATATGTATATATATATATATATATATATACACACACATACATACACACACAGATAATATATATATATATATATATATATATATATATATATATATATATATATATATATATATATATATATTACACACACATACCACATTGTGTGCTCATTTGCATGTCGTTTCCCAGAATCCCTTGCTGCAGTGAGAGCACTGTATGCTAGGTGATAATGGTGAATGGCAGGGTTGCAGACCTGTCTAAGACATTTGATTGTGATTACAAGTGATATTCTTAATTGGCTATATGCTAACGGTGGAGGTTTTTTGTTGCCTTTTTCATCCACCATAACTTAAAAATCAGTAAGAATTCAACTGGAAGAAAACAGTAAGATCAATAATCGGTCCTACAGTACAAATCTGCTGGGAGATTATCTTGTTAATTTCCAGCGTCTTCACCATCACATTATGGAAAAAAGGTAGGATCTGCATACAGATTATTTTGCTTTTTCTTAGTCTTAAATAAAATTAAGAAATATTAATTCTTAGGCATGGAGATATAAAAGGCACTCCTGGAGACAGGTCATACAATACACAGGTGTACTGGATACTCCCCCCCCCCCCAAAGTACAGTATGAAGAAACGCATGTGAAATTTTCATAAATGAATAAGTTATATATTAAAGGATATAAAAAAATGGCACCAGTGAAAGATAAATGTATCTATAATATATGTACTGGTGCTGGGGAGAAAATGAATCCCTGTAAATCCCCAAGTATAACAATGTACAGACAACAGTATTCCCCGCACTCACAGTAGAACACTATAGTTAGCTAAAAATGTTTTATTTTTACTGCTCATAGAAATAAAAAAATACACAGAGGTAGAAAGGACAACCTCAAATCATGGGCATATTCTATCAAGAAAAAACACAGGAAGTAATCCCAGGTGTGTCTCTCTCCCAGTAGTAGACAATGTTATAAAACAAGGAGTAAAAGGGGAAAAACAATCCGTAAGGCAATGTGCCAAATACAGTCAATTGGAGATCATCCTAATAAGGGACGTATATCAGAAACAGGATCTATAAGCAAAAAACACAGTCAATAGGTAAAAAATGCAAAATATGAAATCATTAGTTGATCAAAAGGAGCGCCCCCATCCTCTACTGTGAGAGCGGGGAAGACTATTGTCTGTACTAGTTATATAATAAAGTTTCCACAAGATGAACCATATAAATAGAGAAGTATAAAACAAGTCAAATGTGGCAATTAAAGTCACTGCTGCGGCACACCAGATAAAGTATGTACATTTTTTACTTGGATATTTTATTTTTATGGTCTTTGTCATGAACGTGGAGTGATATCGTGGGTAGATAATTTCTAGTAATAGTGTACGTATGGTCCCAGGGTTACAGTATCTAACACAGGGAGGCCGAGTTTCATGATACCCCATATGATGTTGTCGTTATGTTTTTGTATGTCAGCAACATATTCTGCACGGATAACAAAAAAAAAGTGTACATATAAGTTAATACAAATAGGAAGAAGGTCACTTCTTCAACCAGCTTACAATGTAAAATGGTAGGGAGTGGACACATCATGAAGTGTGTGTGTGTGTGTGTGTGTGTGTGTGTGTGTGTGTGTGTGTGTGTGTGTGTGTGTGTGTGTATGTATGTATGAGTGAGAGGAGGTGGGGAAGTTGCTTCACATGGGTTTTTCCATGAACTTGGGGCCTCTGATTACGCAGTTTTACAATGAAAGTAAAAGAAAGAAGGAACGTGTTAATGAGTCATTACTTGTATAATCTACACAATGATCTTGGCTTTAATTAATGAACAGCTGTTTTTACCACTAACCTTGTATGCCTTATGGTGTGGCTTCAGTAACCTCATCTCACGAGGTATCTTTTTGTAAATATATTAAAGTTTCCCGTGAGTGTTCACATACTGTCGTTCATGCTTCTTGTTTGTGTAAATGTACTCAATAAAATATATAAAAATCTTATATTTTTTTATTGCAAGTTAAAATTTGCTTTAAAATGCTTATGAATAATAACTGCAAAAAAGCAAAATATTTCAGCATTTACATGATGATACAATTCTCTCTATAAGGCACCGCACTTCTTTTTGCATCAAATTGTGTATGGTCAGGAAATACCTTAAACATTTAAGTTTCTTACATCTGACTTGTCCTGAGCAAAGATGTTACTGCCACCTCATCCCTGGCATATCTAGGTATCAAAAGGAGAGATGGAAACTGTACTATTTTATGATGCAAGCGAATACAATCTTTTCTAGTGCTGATCAGAACAACCTCCTCTCCTCATTTGTCCAAAACCCACTCACCAAAATGTTCAGATACAAGCCGAGCAAATTTGACTGAAAGCACCTTGATACATCGATGCACAGGGATGCAACATGAAACTGACACAGCCTCAACTGAAAGTCATAATGTTCTTTTGCAACCCTCGATACATATCCCACCAAATTTGCTAGTGTTTCAGTTTTCCAGCCACTTATGTCAACAATGTTGAATGTTCACAAATTTAGCATACAAACAAACTAAAATGAATAATTTATTTAGCACTTCTGTATCTGTATAGCCAGAGTATGGAAAATATACTTCTCTAGCAGATTTGATAAATTAAAAACAATTTGTCTTATGACTGCTGAAAATGGCTAGGTGGATCAAATTTTAAATGATTCACATATCAAGGAAAAATCAGCAGTAGGAATTCATGTTAATCAAACAAGTACTGTGTCTACCAACCCGTGATAGTTTTTCCTAAGAATATATTGGGGAATCTAATAATTCAGCTAAAAATAGTGGACATCATAATAAAAATGTTCATGAGCAATGAAGTAGAAATAATCTTTGAAAAGTGCTTTCAAAGATAAACTTTTTTTCCCCTTCATTATAGTTCACTTCCATATAAAATGCCAGTAGACTTCAATAAAAAATAATCCATATCCAATAATGGTCTCCTGGAGATTATTATGAAAGATGATCTTGACTTACTAAAAAATCTCCAACTTGTCAGAAACCCAAATATAATTATTCAATTCCCCTCCTAATCATCTTCAAACATTTCACCTGCTATTGCAGCTTCTAAAGCTGCAAGAGCTTCAGCCACATCTGCGTCCACAACATCATCAGGATAAATTTCCTTACTAAAATGTTTCTTGGTTGAGTTTCTCTTCATGCCCTCTGTTGAATTTCTTAGAAGCATGAGGGCCACCACAGAAGGCTCATTTGGCGTCATACTTGGACCACTGTGTGTCAATGATACGCTGGATCTATGCTCATTTATATATCCTTGTGGAGGTTCTCCACCAGATTTCTGTAAATATCGGTGATCAGAATACACAGTAGAAAAGTAAGAGTTACGTGTGCAGTCAAAGTGTTCGAACGTTAGATCATCATTTTGCACATCTAGCATTGCACTCTCAGTAAGGGAATTATTTTCCTGTGTGGCTTCATGTTGAATGCATTCAGGTTCTTCTGAGGGTAGTTCTATATTAGTGTCTTGGTCAAAGCCATGTTGGTAAGGAGGATTTTTTGACTGTAATCTATTTCCAATACTTGGATAATCAAACTCACGAGAACTCCGAGTGTTTTCTTTGATTTCTCCATTTAGGTTGAAATGTAGAATAGGGTATGGAGAAGCGTAAACAGTTGGTCCCTTGGAATCAGCCTCGCCATTTTTAACTTTGGTCTTTTCAGTTACATTGTATGCATCTTGTGAACCAGTGACTCTGTCATGATCGATTATTTTCAGGTCTTCATTCTTACGTTCACTGATCTTTATGGTTTGGGATTTGCTGATGTCATGCTCACTCAGCGTGTAGCTGTGGGCTTCATTGACATATCCATTTGATTGTGGTTCTTCTGGATTAAACATACAACTGAACAAAAATAGTTAGATTGTAGTTACCAAACACTTATAGTAATGGTTCAACTTCATTAAATATTATTCACCTAGCACATTTGATTAAGTTATGGGATACAATTGAAACATAATTTGTGAAAGAGAAGAGAACTTTGAGGAGCACAGGTGGAATTTGTTTACTTGTATTAACATGCCATTTAATTAGGTCAAAACATTGAGATTGTGTCCGGTAAAGTAAAGAAACAAAGAAACCCCCCACCCCCCTATTTGATTTGTTATAAAACTGGCAAGCAATTTTGAAAGAGACATTTCAAACAATGGCAGCACTTATACTGCATTTTGTCTCCATCCAGCCTTAAACTATCTGCAGTACTGTGGGCGATAAATAGAAGCTTAGCTCTGTGCAATGTGATCCGGTGGGTTAGGTTAGTCTGACGTGCTACAATGTAACAAACATACTGTACTAAAATGTATCTATGGAATCCTGTATTTGTGCAACCAGTGAATACTAAAATATTGATTGCATGGCTGTTTAAAAAATATATATATATATTTTTAGAGGCAATTCATGCTGGGTTCTCCCCTCCCCCATTTTTTTATTCTGGGTTTTCTATACAAGATTGGGGATTCTGCTTTCAGAGATACATAGCTCTAAAGTGGGAGCCGGTATCTCCTGCAGTTTAAAGCTCCTGCATCACATGGGCCAATAGGAAGCTGCACAGGATTAGGTCACACCTTCTTATTGGCCCGCAAGGCCCGGGAGCATTGGAAATCATCCATAATATGAACCCGGGAGCAGCTACCGGCACCCACTACGGAGGTAAATAAACCAGAATAAAAAAAATGGGGGGGGGGGGGAAATCCAGCATGAATTGTCTCTTTAAATGTGTGTATAATATCTCACATTACTGACCCACATACTCTTGTAACATATTTAACATGCAGCCACTTACAATATTTTATATTTTATATTTGTAAAAAATCATACAAAAAAAAACAAACGACAATTTCATCATACCCTACCTGCTCAGAATTCTACAGCAATTGCACCCCATCTGGATTATTGCACTTAATACCTGCAAGTGAAGAAAATGATCATTTTTAGTTCCACAGGGTCAAAAAACATAATAAAAGAAGTGTGCATAAATCAATGTGACTTTACGCAGTTGCTCTTCTGATGTGGAGAGACTTCATTTACACGGGGCCATATATCTGCTAACCTGCGCTCCTCCATATGACATGTCTTGGTGCCAGAAGACACGTTATTGTCCATTCAAGTGAATGTGCCAAAAGGGTTCTCTCTGTGCTGGAAGGGGTCTTATGGAACACCATTGTTAGTACATGGCCTTTAGTTATCCCAAACACTGAAACTTAATTTAAGCCATACACCATCCTACAGAAGTTTGTCACCATGTTTTTTTTTTTTTTTAGGGTGCAGCCTCACATTAAATCAAGAACAAAGAGATAACCAACATGTCAGAGAAGAAGAGAGAGCCATGTAAAAGCTATATTTGAATGTCATTTCCCACAAACCCTTGCTGCACTGGAAGCACTGTATGCTAGGAGATAATGGGGAAAAGTAGGGTTGCAGACCGGAGATGTCAATGTGCTCATGAAAATATCACGTATTTGCTAAAATACATTAATACATTTTGTTTATATAATTTAACCCTTTGAATGCTGGCATGGCTGCATCAGCGTGCCACGGCCCCACCTGCCCTCGCGATCACGTGGCCGCTTTTCCAAAGTGATCTTGTGATCGCTCCTGCACAGATGATGTAAAAGAAGGAGGAGTCCTCCTCTTCCTGTAAGAACACATTCTGGAATGTGATCTCCCCTACAAAAATGACCCATTAGATTTTGATGTACAGTAGCTACCAAGTCATGAGGCAGGGGCCGTGACAAAGTAGCTACGTTTGTGGGCACTCAAAGAGTTAAAGTAATCTTAATACTATCCGATTCTTAACTGTCAGCAAAATATATTACACATACTTCATGGATACAAGCCCATGTCTTATACTTCTTCTTAATAAGTGATTCATATACATTTTAAAGAATAACTTGATAAATCCTTAGCTTTTAATATAGACTCAAATTCCGGTGTAAACAATGTTAATAGAACTATAACTCCAAGATAATGTATATAATAAGCATGATTGCCCTTATCAGAATAAATATTGCAACCAATAAAAACAAATCTGGGCTAGTGAAATAAATTACAATGCACTTTATCATTAGGCCCATTCCATGTATTTGGGGTGTATTTAATATATGTGTTGGGGTATTTTATATATGTATTGGGGGGGTGTTGGGGTATTTTATATATGTATTGGGGGGGTTGGGGTATTTTATATATGTACTGAGGGGTGCTCCATGGGCCTAAGGGGGGAACGGAGCTGTCAACTGGGGGGGAATCTGAACAGGGGGGGGCGCATTCATGTGAAGGGGGAGGACCGGATTGATGTGAGCGGGGGAGAAAGGGAGAGGGGGGAGAGAGGGGAATGGGAAGAGAGAGAGGGGGGAGCGGAGAGAGAGGATGAACAGAGAGAGGAGGGGGGGAGCGGAGAGAGAGGGGGATCGGGAAAATTAATTCCCGGGCAACGCCGGGTATATCAGCTAGCAGTCTATAATTGACATTAGCATCTTTGTGCTATGTGCTTTCTGACAATTGGTCTTAGGGATGATTTGTTCCTATAAAGTACACCTACATTGGAATAGGTTTTGGGGATGTCAGAGTATCAATATGCAACCCAAATGTTAAATGGAAGTCAAGCCATATGCACAGACACTTAAAACTAGTGACAGGGGCTAAGATGGTGTTAGAGTTGGTTCTAATCTGTAGCTCTGTTGGTAGCTTTAGAAATTTAGCCAAGTGCCCCTGCTATAGCTTTCTACTGGCCTCAACACTATAAGTCCTGATAGGAACAGGCAGTGTTGGGGTTAAACTCCTATGCAGGGCTTAGCCTGCAGTTGCAGCCTGGATAGATACTATGCTGCTTATCCAGGGGCAGGCTTAAACCGGCAGTTAGAGTGTCATATCTGGGGAGGGTACTGACTGGGTCACATGTATATGGTCTGAGGCCTGCCAGTACCTAGACCTGCCCTGTTATGGGGCGGTTACAAGCCCTCCCCCCCCCCGGTATAAAAGTGGAAACTCTACCAAATTGTGTGGTGCGATACCCTTCTCCCTGCAAGAGGGTTAAGGAGATTAGGAGGGGCTCTGGGGGCCTCGAGCCCCTGGGGTCAGCTCCAGAGCTGGGAGGATAACCATGCGGTCATGCAATAAAGCTACAGTTGGACTCACTATGATGTGTAGTTATTGGAGAGAAGGATTGCCCGTGAGGACCATCCTGCATCTTGCAGGATCCTTATGGGATGGAGGCGCTGCACAGTAGAACTAAGAGAAAGCCTGTCCAGTTGCTGCTCCAAAATAACACCAGTGGAGTCCTCAGGCATTCTGTACCACACAGGTGAGCTCACAGCACCAGGGAACACACCCATGTAGTGGCCAGATTTTCTATGGGGGGGAGACAGGTGCTACATTTGGAGGCATTGCTGCGATGAGCAACAGGGATGGCAAAGTATGGCTGGTAGACCCGCTGAAGGAGAAGTGAATGGGGGCACTCACCGTATCCAGGCCAGAGAGTTCCCAGTTGGTTGCTAGCGTAGTACAACTGGATGGTACCCGCTCACGATGCAGCCCCACCCGCTGCCGCATGAGAGGTGCCTGAACCGCACTGTATCAAGGCCATCGTTTTACCTTGTCAGGGACGTCATGCAGATCTGAGAAGTGTCTGAACTACTATGTGTGCCTGATTTGCGGTTGCTTGGGAGGCGAAATAGGAGACGACGCCTGTTGCCTACGGTGTGATGTGGCCTATTTGCAACCATGGCTGCTGGCCTGTGGCCAGCCTCATCTCCCGCAGAGGTGGGGAGTCGGGTCCAACTGATCCATAAGCTCCAGCGAGTGGCGGAGACTTCCTCTGTGGACACAGAGGGGGACTTCCTGACCATACTCTCCGACCTCTTCCACTCTGGCCACGACGCTTCCCGCATTGCCTTTTGTGGGGAATACTATGATCCCAGCCCGGACTCAGGAGCGGTGTCCCTGGGTACTCACATTTACTAGAGTGGTGATGCCAGTCTGGCGGAGCCTCGAGAACCCATGGGAGGACTTGGTGTTTTCCATGCCGGCTGACGTGTGAGGTCCTGAGTCCTTCTCATTTACCCAGGAGCGGTCATTGCCCAGCTTTGCCCAGCAGAGAGAACACTGCTGGATGCTTACCACCCTGCATCCTGTGACCAACTGTCCTCGCGAGGTGACACCGGCAATCTCAACGTCCAGGCGGACGATCGGCAAGGGTGCGTCCATCATCGAGGTACCGGACGGTGCCTCCAACACTCCCAATGTAAAGCCGGTCTCCGCAGACCAAGGCAGAGGTGTCCCCGATCAGAGTACCGGCTGGTACTACTTTTGTTGCTGCTCCTACCTCTCCTCCGGCGCTGCTGGTGGAGGCTATGCCCGCTGATGACCTTGTTCATCGGGATCTTCTGAGTTACTCTCCTGCTCCGGTGAATACTTCCGCAGCCCTGCCTGTGGTGTTGCAGTGCCAGGAGTTAGACCAATCGCTGGTTAAGGCCAGCACTGGGGCCGTGGTCCCTCAACCTCAGGGCCTGAAAAGCCCAGATCGGGACTGTTCCAAGTCCAAGGCCACCCTAGGCCGTGGGCAATTGACTGCTTTTATTCGGGCCAGCTATACTCGCCTAGAAGTGGAGTGTGAACCGCCCGAAATGTCCTATTTTACTGCTGACAGGATTGGGGTTCAGTAATTCTCAAACAAACCAGGGGGAGCATGTAAGGGAAAAAAAAGACAAAAGAACACACAATATAAGTGTAGATGTATAAAAAACGGAGATGAGGCACGTAGTGTATTCTTGGCTTGTATGTCCAGCCTACTCACAAGATGTAGATGAATAGAAAGCAGTTGCAAGAAGGGCTGCTACCCGTATAGGATGAGTGTAGTCAGGAACCCCCCTCAAAGGCACAGTCAGCGATGAGATGAGGTATGAGAGAGATGGGAAAAAGCTACATAGCGCGATCAGGCTGATAAGTAAATTCTTTATGTAAAAGTATATAAAATGTACACTTACAATGTGCAAATGTAAAACAAGCATATATGCCTCATCTCAGTTTTTTATACATCTACACTTATATTGTGTGTTCTTTTGTCTTTTTTTTCCCTTACATGCTTCCCCTGGATGTTTGAGAATTACCTTACATCTTGGAACCCGTGAGACGGGTCCCACCAGAGGGTTTGAGCTGGGTCACTAGACTTACACTTATTTTTATTTTAAATTGCCACTATTTTTATTTTGTGTGGTTTATATTAGCTCTACACATTCACTATTTTTAATTTTATAATAGAGTTGTTCGCGCCTCTATATTCACTTTTTCACGATTCAAGGATTGGGGTTCAGGACACTGTTCCTTCTCCAAGAACGGAGGGGGCCGATGCAATATCAGTCATAAAGGAGTACCGCCCAATCTCCCACTGCCCATTCTACCATCCCACCACCTGCCCAGAGATCCCTACCATAGATAACAAGCACCGTCCCCTGTCACTCGGCCCTGATCCCTACCCTGACTGTAGCACCAGAACGTACTTTTGGAAAGTATATATGTAATGTATGAATCCGATAATGCCAATGATGTGTACAGGTGGTGGGATCCAATGTTCAGGGGTTATGCTCCTCTGTGCAGCTCTTCCAGACTGGTGGCTGGCCTGGCAGGATTAACGCGGTCAAAGTCCCATTCAGAAGCAGGGACCCCCGCAGAATGTATCCAGATCTTGTTTTCTGGGCCAAGATCGCACGCGGCTACACCTCAACGCGGCACCGAGGACAGTACGTCTTGCTACATCTGTATGTACAAAACTCAGGAGAATTTTTTTTTCTTACAAATACAGTCCGATACAATATAACGGTATAACACTCACTCTCAGCAAAGTTTCATTTTAAGATACATTACTTGTGTTTGGGCTGAACAAAAGTTTATGATCAACATATATATTGATTTGGGTGTAATTGGTAGGCATTTTTTTTTTAATCCCTGATCACTGGCTATTTTAGGGTTCTGTGAACAAAAAGTAAACTTTATATTGGATTTAAAAAAGTAAAAATCTTATTCTTTAGTAAATGTTAAAAAAATACATTTAAGCCAGCCACTCTTTACTGTTAAACTCACAGAAACAGCTAGCAGTACGAATCATATACATCCATCCAGAGCAATATCACTCAAATATGGTCTTATTCATACTCTAAGAAAGTTCAAATTAAATTAAACAAATATACATTTTTGCCAGTGTCTTAAATAACGGAAGTGACCCACCTGAAAGGTATTCCATTAGATGTTGGCTGAAGTGGGCAGCAATTCTACTGCCTTAACCCTGAAAAATAAAAAAACAGTTTTGGTGAGCACAAAATAAACATCTGAAGATTTTCAGTTACATTTTGTTTTAAATAAAATATGTAGGTAAACGGATGACAAATATATGATGCAGATGACATGGTAGGAAGTCATCAGGTGTGCCCATTTAAATCCCCTGAAGAAACACTGGTAACGCTGGTGAATCTCAGAACCGAGGAATCTCAGAGCTACAAATAGTGTGGTTTAACTCAGGGAAATATTTTGGTTCTAAAGGTGTGTGTGTGTATGTATACATATAGATATATATTATTGCTATCCCAAAGGGAGAAGCGCATGGATTCACTGTCTGTTTTTCACATTTGTATGGCCAATTCCTTCGCCAGCTGCATGCTCCTTACATGGAGAAGCGCGGCGATTATATATTTGTTTTACATTTTCTGTTAGGCCGATTTTAATCCTTAGCAGCACGCTTCTAGAGGGCACCACTATTAGGGTGTAATTAATATATTTAACCAATAACCTGCAACTGCTTATTGGGTAGCTTGTGGGAAGCCAGCCCCGCCTTCTTCTAGGTATATAATCTCCCAGCATTTCACTATTCACTTGCAGACATGTGAGTATCTTCACTGGTATGTAGCCCTGCTTCCTATCACTAGCAAGCCGCTACTGTGTGCTGTATTACCTGCTGGCTCACAGGGCCTAAGTATCTGCCACGGAGAGCCTGGGGTGCGCGCAATATCTATAACGGGTGCAGTGCCTCCACCTGCGACAGCTCCCGCCAAAGGGGGAGTGGGTCTTCGCAGGACGTATATGCAAGAATCACACTTACACAGCCAAGTTCTAAAACCAATCTCTTTTACTTGCAGACCAAACTCACAGTATATTACATGCCATAACATTCCTATATATATATATATATATAAAATAAGATAGATAATGCGCCACGGCGGACGCCAACACTACCTAGCGCCACGGCGGACGCCCCACAACATGCGCCACGGCGGACGCCAACAACACTTCCCACACCCGCCACTGGGTGATCCCACCCCGTGTCCGATCCTTAGGGATTAGTCCTCCCGCTCACAGCAGGCCCTATGTGTGTGTATGGGTGACTGCGCAGCCACTGTGTCTCGGGTGAATGAATGGTACCGTTGGTGCACTTGATGAAATACCTGGCGAGCACTCCGGTGCGTCTGCGCGTCTGCGTCTCTCTCTCTCTCTCTCTCAAGGCTTAACGATACTAGGGGAGCAGGAACCTAACTAAGGCGATCCCTAGCTCAGCATGTCTCTACGGTGACTCAGGGCTAACTGGGCCTGGGGCATCTGGCCTGCGCCGGGGCGGATCAACCTCCCCTCACAGACTCCTTCTCCTCTCCTCTCCACTCAGCTCTCCTTCACGTGCGCGCAACCACTGCCTATATCTCTGGCACCTCCTCCGCCCATTGGCTAGACTCTCTCACCTGACCCATCCCGCAGGGCTGCTGGGTCAAGGGACGGCTTTCTCCCGCCAACTGCACTCTCCTCCTTCGCAGGCTTTTGCAACCACTATTTGCAAGCGCAACCTCCCGCTCTTTGGGGTGAATCAGGGGTCACGGCTACAGGTATATACCAGTTTTTAACTGCACTATATAAGCATATGCTTGGATATATTTCACATAACATTAGTATGCATTTAGCGTAGGACCTGCTATAGAGACTTACATTGACGTGGTTAGCAGGCTTGGCATTATTTGATCAAAGAATGTAAACCAAAAGTCTCCTTTATCATATACATTTTTACACCATATATATTCCCCAATTATTGCTATCCCAAAGGGAGAAGCATATGGATTCACTGTCTGTTTTTCACATTTGTATGGCCAATCCCTTCGCCTGCTGCATGCTCCTTACATGGAGAAGCGCGGCGATTATATATTTGTCACACACACACACACACACACACACACACACACACACACTAAAAATGGTCATTACATAGAATATGAATGGCTACACCTTGAGAAAGGCAGTATTACTGTCGAAACGTTGGATTTCTTGGCACAATAAACCCCTTTCACTGATGTTTAAGACCGTGTGCCTGATTCTTCTTATTCACTGGATCACATTGGGACTTCAGGAGTTCCCCAGGACCAGCGCACCGGCGGTTAAGTACCCCACTATCACCTATGTATTAGAGTGCGTGCACTACCATTATTCCATTACATAGAATGTGCCATTCCTTGACAAAGGCTGCTTAGACGGCTGAAATGTTGGGATATTTTTGGCTTTAATAAATATTTGGATTTGCTACAGTAAATCTGTGGAGCCCCTACTTTTCTTTTATCCTGAATCCATTACATAGGTTATGCCACACAGCTCACAATATAATAAATAAAATGCATAGAAATATAATGGTCTTCTTTAAAAAAAAAAAAAATGACCCCCTGTTGTGTGTTTTCTCATGGTTTTGTTACACTCATTCGTATCAGATAATAACTGTGCCCCACCTTTAATGGTTTGGTTAATGAGCCCATGTCGAGAAACGAAAAAAAAACGTTTATTTTTTCAGACTTGAAATTCACATTGAATGAGAAGTCATACACGCAATGTGCCTAAATGTGATGACACGCATATGCGTTTCAACAAGGTTCCAATGAGACATGCAGGCATGTGCATAAAGTAAAAACAGTATGAAAAGAAGAGCAAGCCTATCAAAAGTATTGATAAATAATACATATAGAAATGTGATGACACGCATACAGTATGCGTTTCAGCAAGGTTCCAATCTGCATGAACGGAAAAAATATTTTATAGTCGGAAGACGCGACGTTATATTTTTGTAATACTGTACTTCTTTTCCCTTTATTATCCTGTATACAGTATGTGTCCTCATATTTTTTATGTGTATGGCTAAGGAGCCTCAGACTACTGTGTACAGTATGAACTTGTAACCTTAATCTCTTCAAATATAAATCTTCAAATTACAATTACTGTACACACATACAGACTTGCAGAACTGTACAGCTGTACAGTAGGTTGAATTGCTATTAGACTTAAAACAGCTCGCGATCGCCCACTTGAGTTTCTAGATGGTATTGCAAACAACGCTAAAATGCAATTTTCTGAGCCTGATACAAAACCTGATAGAAACCCAAGTCAATTGATATACGGTTGGAAAAATAGCATGTCATGACCTGGTATTCAGAGCGGTACGCCGTATGAGGTTTTAGAATAAAGGCTGGCACCTCTGTATATTTAAAAAATTTTTTTTAATTCGGCATATATAGAGGGTATGTTCATCTGGCAAAACTAATCATTTTAACCAGGTGGAACCTGCCTGAAAGATTTAACGGTAGATTGTGCTAGCTTTCTAGTTCTGTAGTCATCTTGGAGATAACCGAGATAAAGTTATTTCTGTACAGATGCTTTAGCTCTGGGTCAATGTAAACACCAAGGTATTTAAGTGGATTTTTTGTAACCTTGAATGGGCACTGATCCTCCCATTTCACATTATTTTTAAATCGTCATATTAGCATTTCTGTTTTGGATACATTGACAGTAAATCCTGTGAATTTTCCTAACTCTTCAATGGTGTGGTGTATCTTTTGAACAGCTTCTTCAGGGTTACAAGCATTAAAAATGTCATCTGCAAACAAGGCTACTGTCTGCGATACTGGCAGCCACGTGGGGCAGCGGAGGAGTACTGCATAGGGAGGAACCCAGAGTACTACTAGCCAGTAGCCAGACTATGGAACCACAGAGTGCTTGTAATGGACTGTAATCGTGTGCAGTGTATCAAGATGGAGCTTTGCTAGCCTGGGGTACAAACTAATCTATGTGCTGTGAGGAACCACAAGGAATGGATTCCTGTCGGAATTGCGGTCACAGTGTGGCCTGTGAAAAGACTGTGCCCAAAATGGAGGTTCCCCTGTCCGGGAATGCTGCACGCGAGTTGCACAATTCAAATTGGCAGTTCCCGCCGAGAATGGTAACCGCGTGGAAGGCTTGCAAATAAACTGTATGTCTGAGAGGTAATAAGTTCTACCGTGGGAGATAACCTTCAGTTCCTGGAGCCCACGGCAGATGGAGGCGCTGCACTGCTAAAGAGATATGTGGGGTATGAACCCCAGAAGCCTGTTCCTGTGTCCCCACTATCATCGGCGGACGACTCAGCCCTCCTGTTGCCAGCAAGTATATGCACCATACACCCTGTAATGGCCCCTATCTGCGATCGGGTGGGGGAAACAACGTTACAAGTATAACACTGATTAGATGATCTCCAAGGATGTGCTAGCACCTACACACTTAGTCAGTTACAACACAGGTCATAGGGACTTAGACATTGGCACACAACTGTGCAGCACATTAACAGTATTGTGGTTGTATGTATATGATCCTCACACAGAGAATCACAATAATGTTAATATGTGTGTAGCCCTGGTAGGTTTGGGCTATTATTCTATCCTCCTCCTGGCAGTAATCCCTGCATAAGGGCAGGTTGCCAGGAGTAATCATGGGTTTTCCCCACTTCAGGCAGTACACTGAGGCAGTAAAGGCAGGTCATCAGGCCCTGTTTCCAATCAGAAGACACATGGGCGGTGCCTGTTGGATTTACTTAGGGTATTGTCACTTTCTATTTAGTGTCAGAGTATGTCCCTAGAGTGGAAGGGATAAGGGTGACACAGACCGAGCTGCCAGGACTGGCCAGCTTGAGGCCTCCCTCCGGGTAGGGTGAGTGTGCACCCCATACCTCCTACCCTGTCTAGAGGGTAGGGGAAGGGCAAGACCCACTCTTGGTGCCCTAGGCCGGGAGTGGCGTCAGGGACATCCTGAAGGAAGACGGCCTGCTATGTAACTGTCTGCTGAGAAGAGACAATAAAGAGCTTACACTTTTATCCTAACTCCTGCCAGAGAGTGAAGTGTATCGGGAGGAGGGGAAGAGAACTCTCTTGTGGGTACTTCACCCCATACAGCTGGGGGCTGCAAGCGCTGCACCAATAGAAGAGACGGAGGCACAACCCCAGAAGCCTGTCCTGTTCTCCCCCATGTCATCGCGGGAGACTAGGGCCCCCTGTTGCCAGCAGGTATGCACCACACTGAGACATGTAGCCAGAGTATTAGACTCCCTAGGAGACCCCATCTGAGATTGGGTGGGGGTAGAAGGGTTACCTGTGTAACACATGTTTCCCCTCCCCCCCCCCCCCCTGGGAGATTTCACTGTTACATAGTGTGATGTGGTGCATACCTGCTGGCTCACAGTAGATCTGAGTCTCCTGCTGTGTTGTAGAGGAGATCAGAACAGGCTTCTGGGGTAGTAACTGATTTGTACTCACGGAGAGAGTGCCTTCATCTCTTGCGGGCCCCAGGGATGTGGGGGACAATCCCTACAGGAGAACTTCTTTACCCTTCCCCTGATAGATTGCAGTCTCAGGCAGGAAACTATAGTAAAACACCAGAACACTTTATTATACACTGCAGCATTCACAACAGCAGGCAATTCTTGAGGCTTCACCCTCAGAATGTACCCTGAACCTTCACTCCAAGCCAAGGAACCCTGAAGCAGTCCTTGCTCTTACCTTACTCCCTGGTGAAGAGGTATAGTCTCCCACTCCTCACCCCCCCCCCAAGGGGAGTTGAGTACAAACTGACAGAGCCCTACACAGTTGTTGGGGTAGACCAGCCTCTCTAAAGGGTAGAGTCAACTGCTGAATTTGGTCTGTGCAGCTTCTTAAGTACAGGAAAAGCAGGAACCAGGTCTGATTCCCTGATGGACACATATGCCTAGTTTCACCGCCTCCCCTGTGACTCACTGAAGCTGCTAGGTGTGGGGAAAACCCAGGATTAGTCCTGGCAGGCCTGCTCTTACTCGGGCTTACTGCCAGGAGAAGGGCAGACTGGTAGTAAGAAACCAGCCATGGCTACATATGGGTTAAATATAAATCCTTTTTTTAGTTATCCATACCCAGATGTTGTGTACTAGTGTCTGATTTTTGGCCACATGCTCAGTGAATGAGAACTCACCAGCAAGAACGGGAAGTAGAACTCAGTCCCCCACCTCAGCAGTAAGTATTAGTCTGAGGTAAGGCACAGAGGGGTTACTTATAATATCAGGAGATATGAGCTGAGTTACTGCATGACATCTTTCTCTGAAGCAATAAAAAGATGAGGGGATTCCCATCTAACATTACGTCTGATAGTAGGATATGGGCAGCCAGGCAATGAGAAAACAGCAACAACCATTACAACAAGCAATAAAACATAACACAGGAACAAATAGAACAGTCAAAACCCTCCTAGGATGGGGATTCCTTTCAGATACAGACAAAGCTGTTAGGATAAGAACATAAACCTCTTATCCATCACTATGCTATAATTAGTAGAACAGATATATACATGAGTAAAGGAGATGTTGAAAGCCGCTGTTACTTATATTGTGAGATTATCCGGGAGAGTGAATGTGGGCTGGGTTCTTGGTCACCACAAAATAGAGTGTCTGTGAAAAAGCAAAAGTTTGTGATCCAGATAGAAGAGAGCAGTCTTCCTCTTGTGGGTTATTGCAGCGGTTATCCCCAAAATGCCGGAGCAAAGAGCCTGATAAGTTCTGACCTACAGTAATCTCATCTTGCGCTGAGATGCTTTTCGGAATGGGACCTAAATCCTGAATTTGCCGGTATTGATGTAGGGTTGCAGAAAAAATATGGAAGACAGGCAATGGTGTAGCTACACATGCGTGGGCCCTCAGGCAAAAACATTTTCAGGTCCCCATTAATGCCGACTGCAATTTTTTTCTCCCTCTCCCTGATCCTCTCTCTCATCATCACTCCTTATGTCTCCCCATCCCTCCCCCTCTCATCATCACCTTTCCCACTCATCATCACTACTACCTCTCCGCCATAATCATCATCACCCATCATATCTCTCCTCCATGCCTACCTGTGGCTGGTAATAGAGACAGCGGGGGAGACTGTATGCGGGCCCCTGGCATTAAACAGAGGATAAGCCCGCAGAGGAATCATCAGTTGTTACAGGGGCAGAGGAGGACGGTCAGGAAGGAGCACACTCTAGTGGTCTGACCCGGATGTCTTTCTTACTTCCAGTGTCTGCTGCTAGAGCATGCACCCCTGTCCTAGAGTATCCTTTAACAATGTTGCCCCTTTTCAGGTTGGTTTTAAATTTCCCTGGTCTCTGTGTCTGATGGGATTTCTCCAGGAATGGGTCAATCACCAGATTTAAGTCCCCCCCCCCCCAATAAAATTGATTTTACTCAGTCAGAAAAGGCTTGATCATATTTAATTCCTTATTATATATGTTAAGACACTATACAATACATCCTTCTGATTCTCCCCCCCCCCCCCCCCCCCCAAGTGAAAATGTATGACAAGGATTTATTAATTAGTAATCCTGGTCCCCCTGGTTCTGCTGTAAGGCCTCTTTCCCTTCCCATTATCTCCGCTGTAGTACGGAAGGCTGCGGTGGGTGTGGGTACTGTCAGACTGCGAGGCGGATCCGCCGGTCAGGTGGGGAGGGCGACCAGATCATCAGTGCTCCTTGGTGGTCCGTCAGGAAGGGCGTCGCCATCTTGCGCACAGTCACGCATGCGCAGAAGGAGCAGCAGGGCGGCCATTAGTCAGAGGAAGCACCTTAGGGGACTACAATCCCCATCAGGCATAGGGGCAGCGAATGAGGTGACGCCCCACAGCCATTAAGGATGCAGCTTTCCCCTGCACCACAGATAGATACATTTCACGTGCTTCTGAGACCACACAAGTCGGAAGAGGGACCTCTGAGGAGTAGGTAGTGTCCAGGGAGCAGTGCTCCCCAGGACTAGGCCAGATCTTCCCCCTTAGGCCCCGACTCACTATAGCTTGTGGCAGCTAAAGGGAAAGCCCATAGTCAGGGACTTTTCCCCAGTAGCTGCATATAGTCAGGTACAGCACCGGTGATACGCCACGCGGTGACTGTGGCCTGTGGTCTGGGATCAGATCAGCTACGCGGTAAAGACGGTAAGGTGATATTATCCACGCCAGAATTCTCCCCACGTGGAAGCCATCGCGGACGACAATGTTGGATCAGACGGATCCTCTTTGTTATTCTGCAATACCCGGGTGCTGGAGCCCCGGGCAGGTACCCAACCTAGTGCACCAACACTCCACAGTATAGCGCCATCTCCAACACTTTGGGTGGGCCTTGACATTGGGAAAGGGATATCAGGGAATTGGTGCCTGGCCCCCAATGTACTCTGGGGACACTCACTGTTGGTATCAGGTTGAGGTCTATATTATTGTTGGGTACAGGGTACCAATATTATCTCTCTTTCATATATATCTCCCCGCAGCACTCGCAAGGTGTTAATCAAAGAATACTTTTATTCCATCTAGCAAACAATGTAGGAAGGAGCACGCCTTTAGTGATCTGCTTATTTATATAGAATATTTCCATTGGGCTGTTAGCTACATCTATAAAAATAGCCCAATGGAAATATTCTATATAAATAAGCAGATCACCAAGTGTATTTGCACATTGTGTTAAAGGGTCCCTGGAGGGGTGGGGAGAGGGTAAGTATTTTGGAGAGCAAAAGGGGCCGTTGCTCTACTCCGCAGTTTCAGGATATCAGTAACCAATAGGCGAGAGATCCAGGCCAGGGTTTGTGCCGAGCTCTGATCTCTCACCTTCTCTGATCATTAGGCAGGTACAGTATTTAAAAGCTGCCTGGTGCTTAATCTAAGAGCCTGGGCGGATGTCTGGAGACACAGAGGTCGAGTCTGAATACTGCAAGATAAAGTTGGTTACTTTTGTCTTATGTCATACCATGGGCTTATTTATTTGGCATGCCCTGCAACTGCAGATAGGGTATAGACTGTATAGTTAGAGCTCAGATTTTTTATTGCTGCTCAGATTTTTATTTCTGCTTTGTTTGTTTATGACATGCTGCAATCCCACTCCGTGGGAACATAAAAGTGGGCAAAAACCTGGGAACTTAAAAAAACCTGTTATCTTTCCTCTTATTGCCCTAGAACAGGGGTGTGCGGCGGTTACAGAGGTCCCGCGCTCTTCTCCCAAGGCATTTAAATTAAATGCCGGGGGGGTGGGGGAGGGGGGAAATAGAGAGACATCTGCAACTTCCCTTACCTCATCTTCGGCGACACGTCAAATGACGCCGAGGGGTCACGTGACATCAAATTGCCATGGCAATGTTGTCACGTGACCCCGCAGCGTCATTTGATGCCAGAGACAATGTAAGGAGGGGGGCACGAACAGGGGGAAGAGCAGGCAGGGAGCGCAGACTGAAAACTTTGTGCCCCCCTGCCCTAGAAGACCGTGTGTTATAACAGGTCTGGACAAAAAAGTCAGAATGCCCCAAAGGACTTTTGTCACGTATGTACGTACGTGTATATAGATTCGCCTGCTCAATTTATTTATGGTGGGCCAGAATATATTTTTCTGCAGCTCCCACCTCTGAAGATTTTAACTCCCTCCGCCGTGAAGTTCCACAGGGTGGCCAGATATCCTAGCGTGAATCTCTAGCGTGAATCTCTTGTTTTATTGAAACCAAAGCTGCAAAGTTTTTCAAATTCTCCTTTTCTATTAGAGACTGAGGTCGAATAGTCCCGGAAGATTAAAATCCTGCCGTCCTCATAGGCATTTCCTCCTGCCCCTTTGTATGCCCACAGGAGCCATTTTTTTCTTTCGCTGAAATCTAGCAATTTTGCAATCACTGCTCTTGGTTTCTCTCCTTGGCACTGTTTTGCTGGTCCCAATAGGTGTGCCCTCTCCACTGTGATGGTAGCCAAATCAGAAGATAGTACCAGGTAGCCATTTAGACAAGAAATCCATTACTTTGCAGGTCAAATTTTTTATTCATTGCAGGCATTAGCACTCTTGCTTTCTGCTTTGGCTATTTCAGCATGTTCAGAGTGCTTCCTTGTCAGAGGCGTCCTGCTGTTCCGCACATCCTCCATGCTCTCTTGCCATGCTCTTTTTTCCACTCTCTGCTGCTTCAGCGCCGTCACGATGAGGTCATGTGATATTGGGAATTTTGGTCAATCTGGTGCTTCAGGGGTTAATGAGCTACAGCTTGAGTTTAGAAATACCATATGCTGGGCTTCAAACGGAACTTAATTGGAGTTGGATTTTAAAAGTACAAAGACATATTTGATGGCCTTTTAACGCCATGCCAGGCCTCGTGTTTAAAACTGATATTATCTCGAGATAAGGACCTATGTTCTGTCAGAGATGGGTTCCCTGACACAAACAAAAGGATTTTCAAAGCATTCTCTGGAAGGGGTTATGGATGGCCGGGGGGCATGGCTAAGAAAGCATTAACCAAAAAGTGACTTTATTAAAAAATGAGAATATCATGTGATGTCATCTTCTCTCCATTTGTAATCGTGTCTCACAATGCCATGTTCTGACATCACACACTGTATGTTTAACAGGTCCTGGGGTACAAATATTCATTTGTCGCTCAGGTTTAGGGGTAAGACTGTCATGTGTAGTCATGTCGCGCCTACCATGACCGTGTAAATGTATTAATGTAGCTCAAGTATGTAAGTGTTCCAGAAGTAAAATTATGAGTGTATCTACTGAGGCAAAGTTTTAAAACACCCGTTGGTAAAGGTTTTTTTTTTTTTACGCTGTTGTAAAACTGTCAATCTCACAGGCGATTTACGACACAGGGTGGGTTTACGTGGCTTCTATGGGGAACAAAAATAATATTTAAGTCTGGGCAATGTATTAGATTTTTAGATTTCAACAGAGGTGTGTTTGGACCGAATACGTGAGTCTCAATTCTACACTAGTGAAATCTTTGGGGAAAAACTATGGCATGTAATGTATAGGGTTTTCTGTTTACGTTTATCCTTTTTTATTTTGAGAAACTGTTCTGCATTTATTGTAATTGTATGTTCTTGTAGTCCTTTTTTCAGTAATCAAAGCACTGTATTTTTATAAATATTAAATGTAATAAGTACTGCTTTAGGCTCTGAATGAACTGTTGCATGTTCAGGAGAGAGTATTTATATTTTCGGAAATAATTTGCTACAAAGGATTTGTGTGCGCTAAAGTGCATAGTTTTTTTTATTACAAACAGGGACCTAAGACCCTAGCAAATATTAATTTGACATCTTTTATTTGCATAACCATCTCGGGTGGTGGTGTATAGATATTATTGCAATTGAGTAAGGGGTTAATATCAACTCATTGAAGGTACCTTGCACAGGCGAAAAGGTGAGTTGGCTAGAGTAGCCAGATGTATTAACCCTGATTGCAGATATAAGTCATGTGCTCAATTGTGTGCTGCTCGTGACAGGTGGTATAGAGGGACGGATTTAGGGGAGATATTACTATCTGAGGGACCTTTATGAAAATACACAATGTAATTTTAGACATAATACAATGTTTGAGACAGTGTTGCTTTTAAGATTGTGAAGAGATCAGGCTTTAATAGAGTTTCCATTTACAAGGAGATTTTTTCTAGAGTTTCCGATTTCAGGTGGCAACGGGGGTGGTATTGTACAATACTTGGGGGGGGGGGAGGGAAGGGGGAGAAATAGTGTAACCTGGCTCAAAAATAAAACAGTTATTTGTTCATCATTGTCTACATTGTATGAAAACAATTTAAAAGTATGTCATACATTTTAAATAGTACCGAAAAAGAAAGACCACCCGCTCAGCCAAAAAAATTCTAATATTAGGGGTTCATAAGGGTTAGGGTAGACAATAGACAGAAAAAAATGGGGGTGGCTGCAGAAGACACAGCAAACCCCCTAGTACTCCTTGTAGTGCACTTTCCTATATAAGTGATAGTCGATCCGACACCATAACAATGCGACTGGTAAATAGGTGTAAAGGGTATTCCCCCACCCAATAGCATATGGTATGTGTGTGCGCGGAACCTAATGTTACCAGGTGTCATGCTTTACCTGTTAGGCTCACAGAGGGCCTAAGCCTCCAACACGGGAAGCTTGGGGCACGTATAATAGGAGTAACCTCGTACTCGGAGCAGCGCCTCCACCTGCGATGGCTCCCACCAGAGGGGGAGTGGTCCTCGCAGGACAATTTATATATATCACACACACACAGCATGTAAAACAACCAATGACTTTACTGTAGCAAACCTACGTATTCATATAGATATCAACAGGTGTCGCTCTCTAGAGGAGACACTAACTACTGCGTCTCACAGGACGCTCCCACCTACACCGGGTGTCCAGTACCCCACACAATATGTCCCTTCACGTGAGATAGATATGTGTGACTGCGCAGCCACTAGTCCCGTGTGAGTATAATAGAGCAGCGGTGCGCAAACTGGGGGGCGCGCAAGATTGTTTAGGGGGGGCGCAGGAAGCAGCGGCGATTTTGCCAGGAGCAGAGGGAAAAAAGCCGTCTGAAGCTGCAATTTTTCTTTTGGCCATTAGGTGGCGCTGTACTGCGCTGTGCTACAGTACACAGCAGCATCTCGTTGCTTCCTGCATCAGCGTGTGACATGGGGAGAGGGGGTGAGTGAGACTGGGACATGGGGGAGTGAGACTGGGACATGGGGGGGAGTGAGACTGGGACATGGGGGGGAGTGAGACTGGGACATGGGGGGGAGTGAGACTGGGACATGGGGGGGAGTGAGACTGGGACATGGGGGGGAGTGAGACTGGGACATGGGGGGGAGTGAGACTGGGACATGGGGGGGAGTGAGACTGGGACATGGGGGGGAGTGAGACTGGGACATGGGGGGGAGTGAGACTGGGACATGGGGGGGAGTGAGACTGGGACATGGGGGGGAGTGAGACTGGGACATGGGGGGGAGTGAGACTGGGACATGGGGGGGAGTGAGACTGGGACATGGGGGGGAGTGAGACTGGGACATGGGGGGGAGTGAGACTGGGACATGGGGGGGAGTGAGACTGGGACATGGGGGGGAGTGAGACTGGGACATGGGGGGAGTGAGACTCGGACATGGGGGGGAGTGAGACTGGGACATGGGGGGGAGTGAGACTGGGACATGGGGGGGAGTGAGACTGGGACATGGTGGGGAGTGAGACTGGGACATGGGGGGGTGAGACTGGGACATGGGGGGGTGAGACTGGGACATGGGGGAGTGAGACTGGGACATGGGGGAGTGAGACTGGGACATGGGGGGGAGTGAGACTGGGACATGGGGGGGGAGTGAGACTGGGACATGGGGGGGGAGTGAGACTGGGACATGGTGGGGAGTGAGACTGGGACATGGGGGGGTGAGACTGGGACATGGGGGAGTGAGACTGGGACATGGGGGAGTGAGACTGGGACATGGGGGAGTGAGACTGGGACATGGGGGGGAGTGAGACTGGGACATGGGGGGGGAGTGAGACTGGGACATGGGGGGGGGAGTGAGACTGGGACATGGGGGGGGGAGTGAGACTGGGACATGGGGGGGGAGTGAGACTGGGACATGGGGGGGAGTGAGACTGGGACATGGGGGGGAGTGAGACTGGGACATGGGGGGGAGTGAGACTGGGACATGGGGGGGAGTGAGACTGGGACATGGGGGGGAGTGAGACTGGGACATGGGGGGGAGTGAGACTGGGACATGGGGGGGAGTGAGACTGGGACATGGGGGAGTGAGACTGGGACATGGGGGAGTGAGACTGGGACATGGGGGAGTGAGACTGGGACATGGGGGAGTGAGACTGGCACATGGGGGAGTGAGACTGGGACATGGGGGGGAGTGAGACTGGGACATGGGGGGGAGTGAGACTGGGACATGGGGGGAGTGAGACTGGGACATGGGGGGGAGTGAGACTGGGACATGGGGGGGAGTGAGACTGGGACATGGGGGGGAGTGAGACTGGGACATGGGGGGGAGTGAGACTGGGACATGGTGGGGAGTGAGACTGGGACATGGGGGGGTGAGACTGGGACATGGGGGAGTGAGACTGGGACATGGGGGAGTGAGACTGGGACATGGGGGGGAGTGAGACTGGGACATGGGAGGGGAGTGAGACTGGGACATGGGGGGGAGTGAGACTGGGACATGGGGGGGGAGTGAGACTGGGACATGGGGGGGAGTGAGACTGGGACATGGGGGGGGAGTGAGACTGGGACATGGGGGGGAGTGAGACTGGGACATGGGAGGGGAGTGAGACTGGGACATGGGGGGGAGTGAGACTGGGACATGGGGGGGAGTGAGACTGGGACATGGGGGGGAGTGAGACTGGGACATGGGGGGGGAGTGAGACTGGGACATGGTGGGGAGTGAGACTGGGACATGGTGGGGAGTGAGACTGGGACATGGGGGGTGAGACTGGGACATGGGGGAGTGAGACGGGGACATGGGGGAGTGAGACGGGGACATGGGGGAGTGAGACTGGGACATGGGGGAGTGAGACTGGGACATGGGGGAGTGAGACTGGCACATGGGGGAGTGAGACTGGGACATGGGGGGGGAGTGAGACTGGGACATGGGGGGGAGTGAGACTGGGACATGGGGGTGAGACTGGGACATGGGGGAGTGAGTGTGAGACTGAGGCATGGGGAGGGTGTGAGTGACATGAGGGGGGTGAGTGTGAGATGGGGAGGGGGGTGAGAGTGAGTGTGACATGGGGAGGGGGGGCTGAAAGAGCTACATGGGGATGGGGATGAGAGAGACATTGGTGGGAGGGAGGGAGACACTGGCAGGAGGGAGAGAGACACACAATGGCTGGAGGGAGAGTGTGAGAGAGACACCGGGTGGAGGGAGAAACAATAGCTGGTTGGAGAGTGCAAGAGAGACACTGGGGGGAAGGAGAGGCAATGGCTGGAGAGTGAGAGACAATGGAGGGAGGGGGACACTAGGGGGAGGGAGAAAGAGAGAGAGACACACAGGGGGAGGGAAAGAGAGTGGGGGGAGACACTGAGGGGAGGGATAGAGAGGGACTGGAGGGGGAGTGAGAAATACAGGGAGTTGGAGAGACTGGAAGAGGAGTGTGAGACTGGAAGAGGGGAGAGAGTGAGAGACAAAGGGGGGAGGGAGAAAGAGACACACACTGGGGGGAGGGAAAGAGAGTGGGGGGTGGGAGGGGGAGACACTGAGGGGAGGAATAGAGAGGGACTGGAGGGGGAGTGAGAAATACAGGGAGAGACTGGAAGAGGTTAGAGAGGTCCTGAGGTGTTCTAATGTGGCGGGAAGAGAGATTAATAATACAACAGAAATGGGAACGCTATTAGACAAATATTATAATATTTATTTTAAAGTTATGTAATTTGTGCTATAAATACTTTTTTTGTAGACGCGTGGCGGGGGCGTTACAAAGCTGGTTCGCCCTCAATGGCTGAACCAGCTCACGTGCGCTGACGTCATGTGATTTTGATTACATCAGGCAGGGGGGGCCCGAGAAATTTCATGGATGAAAAGGGGGGCTCGGCATAAAAAGTTTGCTCACCCCTGTAATAGAGTATAGTTGGTGCACTTGGTGATGGTTACCTGCCGAGCACTCCAGTGCCCGGGCCTGCCAATGAGCTTTACAAAGGATCCGATGACCGCAGGAACTACCGTCCGGGTCGATCCCACCCGGATGGCTGCTGCAGCGACAGCGAAGGTCTGAGCCCAGACCTCTGGATGGACGCGCAGCGTCCGCTGTGTCCCTAACTGACTCTGGATAATAAGGGGCAGGGTCCCTAACCTGGGGCCTGTCCCTGAAACACTCAAAGCTACTGGTGACTCAGAGCTATCTGGGGTCTAGGGGGCTGCTGGCCTAGTGCAGGGAGTAACTGACTCCTGCACCCTACCTCCTTCCCCTAGCTGCTCCTGACGCCGACTGACTAATGTGCTCAGAGCCCGCGAAATGTATCTAATCTCCTCTGCAGGGAGATGCTGTAGCCCTATTGGCTCCTGGGGTCATGTGGGGCGCTCCTTAGGCTCATGGGATATGTAGTCCCTCTCTAGAGTCCTCTGCTGGTTGGCTGCCTCTCGCGCGCTATCACTGCGCATGTGCGAGCTTCCCTGCTGGCCACCGCACAAAGATGTTCACTGCGCATGCGTGAACTCATATGAAATGGCGGCGCCCTGCCACCCTGCTTCGGGTGCGCCGCGAGTCCTCGCAAAGCGATCGCGGCCCTAGCAACCGGCCGCACACGTCCCCGGCAACCCCCCGAAGCAGGATCCTACTGCCCCCACTCTTGTGACCGCCCGACGGGACCGCCATTGGGCTCGGCGGCACCCGCGATCGCCAGCAAGGTGAGGGGGGCGACATGCAGAGGGGGACACGGCTACATAGGATTAGGTGGTTCTTATGCAAGAACCTATGGACGAACCCCTTATAAACAATAGTGAAAAATTGATGAATTAAAAAACACTGTTTTATATAATCAAATAAAACAAATGGGGTTTACAGGTACATAAATGACAAAGACACTGTACATACAGTAAACAGTCAGGGATAAATATTCCCCTGATGGTATATGTGAGAGTCTCCTTGTAATATGGGTTATGATCTAGAGGCATACATGTAATTTGTTGTCTGTTACACCTTGTACCTATATATGATATTTGTTAAAGTGGGCTCATTATATAATGGGGTCATCACCGAACAAAATATGCAAAGTACTAATTTCAGGGTACTCCCTTCAAACTCTAATAAGAATTGACTGTCTAACATCTTGTGCTGGAAAAAGTATTATGCAGAGATGACAGTATGGGATCATGTATCCAATTTTTACAATGGTAGACTTTGTGCAGTGGTTACACTGAATAATAGATATACTGATTACTCTTCTATGAACAGAAACTTCCCTAATGCTCAGTAGCTCGAGTATAATTTATGTTAGTGTGGTTAGACCACTCATATAGTGCCGTAGATGTACTGTAAGTACTGCCCACAGAGCTAACTTATTCCTTTTAGGATTAGTGCTGTTTGACCTATTGCTGCAAGCAATTGTGTGCTATTACAGCCTTAGACTCAAGCACTATTCTAATGCCTGCCACTATGATGGGTGAACAAGACTAACAAATTAAATAAATGGTGTTCTTTTTGTACTCATTTTATAGCTCACTGTAGCATAAAAAGGTCTCATAATAAATGTACAGTACCGATTTCTACTCGGTTACCTAGGAGAAGATTCCCATGTTGTAGACCAGGGATTAGCTGTTTACTTATATCAATAATATCATTGCAGAGGAAGATGGTATAGGAGCGCTTGTATTCACTACTAGCAGGTATATCGCCACATGTCATGGAGTGTATGATTAATTACCGCGCTCCAAACCGAAGCAGTCTTTATAGAATCCTTATTAAAAAACATGAGGTTCGTAATATCCAAGCGCTTATGATCACTGCCATGACTAGTATGTAATTCAATTTGCCACAGTGTATGAGTACTTATCTATTGCATTTGCCGTGCTCCCAGCTTCTTTCGTCTGGATCAGAGCACCAAGGCTATTATCATAGTATTGCAGAGAGCATAGTGCTCACAGGAACCAGGACCCTAATAGCGGCTGGATCGGAGCGCCAAAACTATGATCAGAGCTGGCCGCTTGTCTCACAGCTGATCATTCGTGTTTGTAGGGAGCATAATGCTTGATGGGTACAAGAAACCTTGTAGCAACAGGGCTATGCTCGGAGCTTCCCGGTCTCACAGCTGATCTCAGCGGCTTAAGTGTTACGTAATCACATCTCCCGACGTACGTTTTGCCATTACGCTTTTTCGAGGGAGGTGCCAAACATGTGTATGGAGAGTATAACTACCTTCCCTGTTTAACATATTGGGCAGGGTTACGTTTGTTAACCCCTTAATGACTCAAAAGGTGACATGATTGAATGTTCATACACAGAACCTTTTTTTACTCTGTTGTGCTATGCATAAGTGCTTGGTTATTGGTACCTTAATGCCTGTGTAAATACCAACATTAGGAATGATGTTTATAATATGTGAATGCAAGAACAAGAGTTAATTATTTCACAAAAATCTTCACTTGATTCATTGTGTCATATCTCTTGCCGGACAAGACCTATTAGAGAGAAATGGTGTGAATAGGAATCCCTTGTTCAGCCCTTTTGGGGACTAACTCTGCAGTTGGTAGATCCACTTAGTTTCACTTATCAGTAGGCTCTTGTCCCAGTCACCCTTTCTGGGGCTGATCTTTAGATGAACTATGCCTCTGAAGCTCATCACCTTGATGTTAGCTGCGTGCTTTTAATTAATGTGACGCACCATAGGATATCCAGTTTGTTTCGTACTGAGCCTACATGCTCTAAAATCCTTCTACGTAGTTGACGTCTTGTTTTCTCTATGTGTTGTTTTTCCCACCTGTAGGTCATCAGGTAAATAACTCCCTCAGTCTTACAATTTATGAATTGTTAAATATCAAAGTTTTTAGGGTTATCTGAATTTGAACATTTTGTGGCGTGTACCATAATTTGGCATGTTTTACAGCGTCGACACCTAAAAAAAAGTCTTGGTTTTTCTGGTATCCAAATAGGTGAATTGAGTAATGGCATATGACTATAGACTAGTATGTCCTTCAGATTTTTAGCTCTTCTACTGACAAAAGTAAGATGAGATTTTAGTACTTCTCTGAGGTCTGTATCCTCGAAGTATGTGCCAGTGTTTAGACAGGACTTTGTTGATAGTTTGCCACGGTGAGTTATACGTTCCTATAAAACGTATTGTTTTGTCCTCTGATATTCCCGATGTTTTAGAGCCAATAGTGTATTCAGATCTGAATATTTCGCGCTTTTAAAAATCTTTTTAATGCATGATTTAGTATACCCTATTTCAAGAAATCTAGCTGTCATATCCGACGCCTGCTTATCAAATTCAGTGACCCTAGAACAGTTTCTGCGTTGCCGTAGAAACTGGCCAACTGGAATATTGAGTACCAGGTGTTGCGGGTGGTGTGTATCCACTCGAAGAAGGTTGTTTGAAGAGGTATTTTTCCTAAAGGTTGTTGTAGTCAATAAGCCTGTTGGTTCACGTTGAATGCTTATGTCCAGATAGTTAATGGATTGTTTGTTAATTTCACACGTAAGCCTAAGATTATGACTATTGCTTTTTAATGTTGGACAAATTCATTTAAAGCTGCCTTCGTACCCTTCCAGAGCATGAATACATCATCTATAAAAGCGGAGCCATAGCTGCACATGTTGGGACAGATGTTCTAGGCTCTCTCCAAAGACACTTCCTCCCACCAGCCCAGGTACAAATTTGCAAAAGTGGAGGCACATGTTGTGCCCATAGCTGTACCCTGGGTCTGGTGGTAGAGTTGGTTGTTGGAGAAAGAAAGGTCTTAGTATGGAATCAAGCAATTTGATGGTGAGGTCATTGTTTTGACAGATTACTCCCCCTTGATCTTAAAAAGTGTTTCACAGCCAGCATCCCTGTTTAATGCAGGATGCTTGTGTACAAGCCTTTTATGTCTAATCCCACCAACAGGACATCTTCACCGATTGATATACCATCAAGCCACCTAAGTATGTCGCTGGTGTCCTTTAAACGGGATGGTAGTGCAGTAACATAGGGTCTCAGTATCTTGTCGACATATATACTCACGTTTTGAGTAATACTGTCAATACCAGACACTATTGGACGTCCTGGTGGTGGGATTTTGTCTTTATATACTCTGGTTAGGCTATAGAAGATTGCTATTTGTGGCACAGATCCAAGAATTAAATTATATTCCTTCTGTGATAATGAAGGGCTGAAACATCACACACCGAGTATTGTCAGGAGTTCCTGTCTGTACTCATAGGTGGGATCACTTCCCAAAATTATATAGCATGTTCTGTCTGACAATAATCTTAGGTTCTCTTTAGTATAATCCTCCCTGGTTGGTATGGCGACATTCCCCTCCTTATTAAATGGTTTTATGATGAATGTGTTGTCTTCCAGTTCTTTAAGTGCTTGACGTTCCCATATGTTTAGATTATTTTTATATATTGACGTCGTAATGCTTTTCAAATCTTTAGTTGCTAATTGAGTGAACACTTCCACATTAGGTGAGAAAAGTGATCTTGCTTTAAGGTCAGTAAAGGGGGAGACTGTCCTCTTATTCTCTTATGAGTGCCATACAGTACATTCCGCTAGGAATTGTGCTTCCAGTTAGCTCATGTCGCTAAATGATGTGTCCTTTTGTGCAGTTGCGGTCTTACTTTAAAAACACTTTATGGATATACAGCTTCCTCGCAAAAAGGTGTGTGTCTTTGGCCCACTCGAATCGGTCAAATCATGCTGTTGGTGAAAATGTGAGGCCCTTTACCCATGTATGCCACTGTGTTAGTTCACGATTGGACAGATTAATGATCTGTGGGCTGGTGAAGGTGGCTGCGGCTACGTCTAATAGTTGCCCCTGCCTCCCCTCCCCTCTGGATTGTACGCCCACTTCTCTCTGTCCCTGAGGTATCTTGTATGTACCCCCCCCCTCCCCTCGTACTTTTATTTCTGAGATAAACTTTTCAATATTAGCTTGAAGTTTATTTTCAGAAGCTGAAAAGTCTTCAAAAGTATTTTATTTCTTAATATCTAGTTTTTCCTTAGTTCAATGTAAATTTTGTCTAATTTTTTTTTAAAGCGAAATAGCCGCCGCGCGAGAACTTACCCGACACCTGCTTCATCAGGCTGACCACGTGCATGATGCACATCTCAAAGGTTGTATTTTTTTTATATAACATTCAATGCTCTATCATACACACACACACACACACACACACACACACACACACACACACACACGCACCTATCCCCCCTACACTAATAATTTTATCATACCATGCAGGAATCAAACCCATGCCCCTTCTGCCTTTCTGTACTGTGCAATAGAAGTTACGTTTGATAAGAGTCAATGATATCACACCAATCCTATGGTGGAACAGGTATAGAATTTGAGCTTGTAGGTGTTCTGTATGTTTTATAATTCTTGTGCAGCTAGTCTTGGCTGTTTTGGAGGGTGGCAACCTCCTATCCAATTGAAGCTCACTCCCTCCCACATTTAAATGGTTAAAAGCTCACTCCATGGCATCTCCAACTATCAGGGGAACTTGCCTGCATGCAGTGTGATTGTGACAAATCTATTACAGAGTGCTTTTCCTGGTAATGTACAGGTTAATAAAAGCTTCAATCAGACTTAGAACTTTTGCAACTTATATTGACAGATTTATTATAAATCATTCTTCCTGGCAATGCACAGGTTATTAAGAATTTATATTAGTGTAGGGACCCTTGAAACGTGGTCTGCCGTGAAGTTTGGCTCAAGGGCTTACAACAATTTGGCCAAAATGTTAAACTAAAAGACCATTTTATTTATTAGTTATTTATACATGTATATTTAGGCACTGTACCGTATATAAGTTTTTCTGGATGTGCACTGAGCTTTGTCTGTGTTTTATGTTATGTCTCTGGTTTTAAATACATATTGCCATGCTCAGTAGCACTCCTCTGTGAAACTTATATGCTTATATATATGTTGTGGGTATTTTGGGGGTTCAATTTGAGCTTGTAGGTGTTCTGTATGTACTGTGCAATAGAAGTTACGTTTGATAAGAGTCAATGATATCACACCAATCCTATGGTGGAACAGGTATAGAATTGCTAGCAGTGTATGAAGGGTCATGGGTTAGATTCCTGCATGTATGCTAAAATTATTAGTGTAGGGTGTGTGTGTGTGTGTATGTGTGTCTCCATTAGCAATAAAGCATTGAATGTTGTAATAAAAATAAATAAAAGAAAAACCTTGGAGATGTGCGCTGCACACGTGGACGCAGACTGATGAGGCAGGGAGAGAGGAGAGAGCTACAGATGCCGGGTATGTCCTTGCGCAGCAGCCATTTCGCTATCCCAATTATAACATGGTCTCATTATGTGGACCCCGAGCACCGCATTATAATGGGGTTCATCTGTATATTATTCAGTGTAATCATGCAAACCACTGCACAGAGTCTACCATTCTAAAAATTGGATACATGATCCTATATGGTCATCTCTGCATAATACGTGATCCATCACGAGATGTTAGACAGTCAATTCTTATTAGAGTTTGAAGGGAGGACCCTGAAATTAGAACTTTGCTTATTTTGTTCGGTGAGGACCCCATTATATATGAGCCAACTTTAACAAATATCATATATAGGTACAAGGTGTAATAGACAACAAATTACATGTATGCCTCTAGATCATAACCCATATTACAAAGAGACTCTCACATATACCACCAGGGGAATATTTACTCCTTACTGTATGTACAGTGTCTGTCATTTATGTACCTTTAAACCCCATTTCTTTTATTTGATTATATAAAATTATTTGATTATATAAAACAAAGTGTTTGAATTCATACATTTTTCACTATTGTTTATAAGGGGTTCGTCCATAGGTTCTTACATAAGAACCCTCTAATCCTATTTTCCAGTCGCATTGTTATGGTGTTAAATCGACTATCATTTATATAGGAGATTTCACTACAACTATTCAACAATATATTATAGAATTAAAAAGGGGGTAATATATCTGCGTACATGAAAAAAGTTGGTAAAAGGCATGTAGTGTGTATCACACTGTTTACCACTCGGCAGCTGTTAGCTGTAGATTCAGGTGCTTGCTTCCCTCTGCTGCTGCTGCAGCTCAGTTGGTTCTGGGGCAGGACGTCAGTCTTTTCACTCCCAAGGGGATTTCCCTTCATGCAGCCAGGTTCAGCAGCTGGTACTGGGGCTCGGTGAAATCGCTCCTGCTTCCTGGCCGATATGAAGCTGCTCCTGTACCTCGGCAGGTGTATCCTCTGCACAGAGGTTAAAACGCAGCTTGCTGGGGTGCCCTCAGCGTGCCACGATGCCGCTCCGTCGCGGGACGTTGTGTAATGACGTCACTGTCTACACAGCAGTGGTGGATTCAATAGGGAAGTTTGAACAGTCTTACAAAGTCTCTCACAAGTGTCCAAAACAGCACACAGGATGAAATAAAAACAGGACAGGCCAACACATAGACAAAGGCCAATGTAAGCAGATATAAGGCAATAGTTAATTCTACGAACCTAGTTGGATGTAACATTCTATTGCCTTATATCTGCTTACATTGGCCTTTGTCTATGTGTTGGCCTGTCCTGTTTTTATTTCATCCTGTGTGCTGTTTTGGACACTTGCGGAACGTTGCATGCACATCAACAGATGCTGGAACTAGAGGATGGCCTTGTCACCGTGCTGACAAGACGCATCTACAGGAGCAGAGGGAGCTTTTGGAGAAGCAGGTGACGGAGCTGGAGCTACATACTCCACTTCAGGAACTTCCGTGGGTGCTAGATTACCATTTCGTCCTCTTCAACAGGAGGTCCGTGCAAGGAGGTTACCATTGCTATGGAAATTAAATATCCATCTTATTACTTTATAGTTATTGCTCAATGAATGTAACATGTTAGGCATGGCCTGTAATATACTTGAATAGGAGATCCTTAAGCTAAGCATGTCATGGTATTGCGAGAACTACGGAGCACATGTATGTGCGAGTGACTTGCAAATAATACTGTAATGTGTGATATAGATGGTAGTGTATAATTTTACATGTATACATTACATTGATTTACATTGTATGATGACCGTCTTTACTTACCAGGTGTCCACAAGTGACAGAAGCTTTAGGGCCTGAGCAGGTGAAATTACTTCATCAGATGTGTCTAATATGTGAGCAGTCAGCGTAGATAACCCTCTTGTCTGGGCAGCACGGTCAACTTTCAAAAAACAAAAATTTCCTCTGTCTGCCCACCGATCCTTTAACGTGTTCATAGTACGGACAATATTCCCTAGGACATTTATCCTGCAGAGGCTATTGAATGAGGCCCAAATGTGGTTCTTCTCCACAGTACTAGTTCCCCTAATGCTTCAGAGGGGTGATCTACCACTTCATTTATGAGGATCTCCAACTACACATTAAATGCAATGAAAAATCAGGCGTATTACATCAGCAGCATACTGTAGGTGGAAGCCTCCTCACACATGTTGGGTCAGGATAACAGAATAATATGGCTGAATGCCATTCCTTGTGTATTTACTTGGACATCCACATGGGCGTTGCATTTAGGTAACGCACTGGCATTATGCAGCTGGAACGCATGTGCGTTAATTGGAGTGCACGTTAGATTTTTTGCCAATGACCATGTGCATTGTATTGCTTAATGCATCTCAGTGCTGCTAATGCACCTGCTATCCAGCTAATGTATTTAGCACTACGATACCGCTTTTGGTGACGGACGCTATTTTTGCATATCATTAGCTTTGTGGATACCCGTTAAACTCAGGGAAGAGAACGCATTACGTATTAAGGTAACGGCATATTATTTGCCATGATTTCACGGAGTAGCGTGCAATACATTACTTGACAGGGAGTTGCTTCCCACTCTTCCAGCAAGGAGTTTTAATCAATTAAGTTTACTATTGAGATGTGCGAAATGGTCTCAGCCATTTGCAAATTCGGTGAGATTTGCAAGTTTTGCCCAAACCTGCGAGCTACGCGGAGCATTAAAATGAAATGTGCCAAGTCACATATTACATTGTATAATGCCATTAGCACTACATTCTGGTAAAAGATGGCCCAATTATGACATTTTAAGTGATGTAAACTTCCGTGAAAATGTTCGCAAAGCCAATGTGAAAATAAACATCTGTAATTACCATCAGGGTGTTTTAATGTTTAACGGTCAGTTTGACTGCAACACGATCAGATTGCCAACATTCAAACAAAGTGTCAGCTGACATTTTTATAGACGTGTAGACACACCCATGGATTTACCCCTTCCTCCAGAAACCTGTTTTTTTAAACCTCAAGGTTTAATCATTGCTGTGCATGTACATTCCGTGCATAATATATAGTGTGCTGTAACTGTATAGCAAATATTCCACCTTAAGTACACATTACATCACCAATACAAACTTCATAATACGTACGCCTTGCCAGGAGGAGGTCCTTTGTGTAACCACAATGACAAGCTCTGTACTTTAATTAGAAGTTATTTACGTACTGTACTGCTTGGATGAAAGGCGACGGCTATTGAGGTTTTTACACACACCCTTCTTTGTTTTCTTTTTCCCCAAAAAAATAGCTACTGGTATTAGTCCTAAAAGTAGTAAAAACAAGTGGTTTGGGATTTCTTTGGAGCACTTTTTTTTTTCTTCTTATCTTTCAGTTCTAACAACTTAAATTATATTTTTATGCAGTAATTAATCCCTCATAAATACAAGACAATGTATGCTTGCCTGTATCATGTACAGTAAACGTTAGCATAATCACTGACAACTAGGGGCCACAATAGCCCTGGTTTTTTTTTCTTTTTATATAAAAGTCTAAAACAGGATTTGATCAAGTTGCTATAGTAAAGAAGCTGGTGGGCAAATTATATATATATAAAAATCTAAATTACAAACATACTGTACATACAGTATACACCGAAATATCCCTAATAAGAGACATTAAAGAACATGATTCGCCGTGCCTCTGCCGGAGATACGTGCAGAGGTTTAAACAAGGAGACTGCATTTCGAAAATAAATGTAGGCTTTTTTTCGCCCCAAGGCTTAAAAACAAAAATGGAGGCTGTTCCTAGCAAAGAAATGCAGCAACAAAAAGTACAGTTTCAATACCGGATTAAAGTCTATATGCGCCTGTAAACATATGTACACGTACCTGGTGTCCCTCTGTATCAAGGAAACGTACATGTGGTCTGCACACAGACCAGGGGAGAGACACAAACACTTCCCTATCCTGCCTTTCAAACCATTGCTACACTCAGGTGGGCTCCTAAGTAGCCCAGCCTTCCTGCAGACATGGATTAACTACTACCTGGTCGAAACCCAATAGCTCGTGGTTGGTAACAGGCTTGCCCCCGATACAGACCCATATGTTATTTAGATGTTAATGCCCATGTCAGAAGTAATCGTTTTTTCACACCATCAGCCACAAAGTTATCAGCTGCTTTTTACCCAGTGCGGGAGTCCGCAAGACCAACATCACTGCCTTGACGCAAGCAAAAACAGAGACTTGCCGGAAAGAGAAGTGTTCCAGTTTTTGGGTGCTACAGAAGACAAATACAACATCTATGTCAATGCATGTGTAGCCGCCTTTCCCCGTATATAAGGGAACTACGCGTGCTGATGATTACCTGTGTGGCTTACAGGCGGCCTAGAACTCCGCCGCTGGGAGCCTGGTGTGGTCGCGTTCCTCTGGTTACAGCGCCTTTACCTGAGAGGGATCCTAGCGCAGCAGCATAATCCCTCACAGGAACCAATACAGTCAGAAAATACACACAAAGGGTATATATATATATTAAGTATTTACTGAACACACAACCTATTGTATAACAGTACACACACAATATAATACAGTGGTATGCAAGGCCCCACAATGCTATACCTACACCATAACCCACCCTGGTGGAACCCCCAAAAGTACTGGAGGTGACCTGGGCACCTAACCACCGGTGTCCAGAGTCAGGCCTACCCAAAGAGTGTGTGGCGTAGTGCTACCCACACTGTGTATGGTCGTTGGTGCATGTACGGTACCTTCATGGTCTTAGGCTAGACCAGGCCGACTTGGATAGTGGACCCGCAACGTGATCCTATGCCACAATCTGCTTCATCCTATCTCTCCCTCTGTCTTTCCTCAGCAGTCTCCTTCTGGAGGGAGCTCCAGCTGGAGAGTGTCCCTTAAAATGTCTATGAGTGCTTGTGGTCTGGTCCCAGACCGCAGCTCCTCGTGTGGCCGTCCGGTCACGGATGCAGTACTCCAATACTAAATGTGTAAGGGGAGCATCCTATCTGGGCCATTCCCTACAGCACCACAAGCTACAGTATAGGTGATCGGGGCCAAGCTGGGACCTAAGGGGATATCTGGCATAATCCAGCAGAGTACTTCTCCCTTGAATTTACCCCTTGCCGTCCTGCTCCCGACTGAAGTGTGCGGTCCTCAGCACACCAAATGCATCTCTCTGCCTGTCGAGGATACAAGGGCCCTATTGGCTGTTGGGCCCCATGTGGTGTACAACCCCTGGGGCTGCTGGTACTTGTAGTCCTTTGCGGAGCCTGGCTAATGGCCGCCGCAACTCTTCTACATTCCGCATGTGCATAGCTTCTATTGTGCATATGTGAGAACCAACGTGGCCACCGCCTGTACCGCTGGTCTGCCCCCGGAACTCCAGCAGCACCCGACCGCCCTGCAGCCTCCCCTCACGTGGCACGGAGGTGAGCGGGGCTACAGTACACAGATTTGGCTTTGAGATTCTTTTTGACCAATGCAGTTATTGACATTCGGTTCCAGCTGGTTATTTGTTGTTAAGCAGCACAGAAATCATGACTCATCAATAATTTTGACATGGGACCAGCTGCACAAATAGGAACATTTTTAGCTTTGTAATGTATGGCCCTCCTCCACTTTGTTTTGTCTTTCAATAAACGTTTTGAATGGTTTTTCTCAATTTTTCAATTTGATTGTGGATAATATGGACTTGATGTTGCTAGATGAAATCCATAGTTACTGTACAGTATGTGAAAACTGTCAAAACTCTGCTGTCATGCATTGATGACAATTGTCCAACATTCATTCTTCAGGAATTCCATTTTGAGCAAATATTCCTTTTCAGTGGATACATGTGTTCTCAGTCTTTACAGTTAAAACTAGCGATTATGGTATTCTGCTCCTGAAACATAATTCTCATTTTACAGTATGGACATGAGGGTATTTCACGTGAGCTCAAGTGTTCCTTTGAGTTGATCTTCTGTATGCAGATGGGGCAATTTAATAAAACTTCCTCAATTTTAGCATTCATACAGCACCATGCCAACATAGCATCTTGGACTCGGCTTCTGTATGTTTCAATCCCAATAGAGGATTTGTTGCACTAGACCACACCGCATAGATTGTGTCAATACCAGCCTTTCACATTTCAAGATTAGATTGTCCATTACCATCAGTTCCTCGTGGAAGTTCCAGAAATCTGCAGTTCTGGCAGACATCAAAGTGTTGCCCTTGGCCATAAGTTAAGTAAATCAACCCCCCCTCCCCCATCATACAACCACCCAGGGCCTGGGTGGGGACTCTGGTCCTGGGGCCCTGCACACATAACTTGTCCATCCAACATGTTTTGTGTGGTTTTACATTTCCTTGTGCAGTACTCATAAGAAAACTTACAAATTGAAGGGTGATTTATTCAACACAAGATTGTAACCTCTAGGGGTGTTAAGGAAATTACATAAGCTCATATAGTTTTTTTTTTCCACCTAGAATTTTAAGCATCAGCACTGGTCTCTGGGCTTGAAAGAGATTCCCCATGGTACATGGACTTAATGAAAACCAAGAACCGTGTATTTTTGGACACTATGTAACGACAATTTTTCCCCTCTACAGATACCTGGCTCTATATGATTTTCCCCGATATGTCACTCCTGAAGGTAGACTACAGACTTATTTTGGACGGAGTAGATTTCTTGTTTTTGCCACCTGGGTGATTATAGCATGTTCTTTGTGCATTGTAATTTTGCTTTCATCCTTAGCCCTGGATTTTCTGTTTTATTTTGTCTCACTTTCTTATGCTATTAAAATGTACTTATTTTGATTTATTAAGTTACTTCTGCAAAGCAAATCAAAGCTCTTGCAAGAGCTGGTATGTCTGGACTACGTTTATTTAAAGAGATCGGATACCTAGCTTTGGTTGTCTGAATTTTTTTTTCTTCAGGATATTAAACGTGGATAATAGACCATTTTTGGAAGCAAAAAGTTGTAACTTAAGGCACTTATTCCATTTATATGCAATGCACATGTAGCCAGGTCCCCTCTGGTTCCCCAGACATTCGGTTCTCTCTCTCTCACCTGCGACAGCGTGAGGGCAGTTGCAGAGGTGATCGCGTCACCAGGGGCTCCCGGCGACATCAGCTACAGGGCGCCGCCATCTTGTGTGCGTTTGCGCATACGCGGAAGTTCGCGCGCGTGCAGTATAGCCTCAGATGCGATATGGCAGCCATAACAGGGAGTGAGAAGAGACGCTCCATAGTCAGGGACATCCCCCAGTTCGCACATGCGCAGTTAGCAGCGGCGGCGGCCATTACACAGCGAGCACGAGGCCCCAATGTTAAAGAGAGCCACCAAGGAATACAATTCCCAGCAGCCTCTGGGGACTGCACTTTCACCCTGGTCACAGGCAGCCAGTCAGCCAATAAGGCTGACAGATTCTCATGCTGCAAAGTTGCAACAATGTTGTGTGAAGACAGGGATTGTCAGTTAGGAGCTGGGACACAGAGAGGGGAGGGTGTTTTTGTGCAGGGAGGAAAGTAGCCTCCTGCACTAGGCCAGAAGTCTCCCCTTAACCCCCAGCTAGGCCCTACTCACCTCAGCTTGTGGTTACTACAGGGACTCCCCTTAGACTAGGGACAGGGTCCTGTAGAACCTAGACAAGTGAGGGTCCAGCCAAGAACCGTGACTATCCTGGCAAGTGCTGTGAAGGTAATACATCCTCTGCGTTAGCAGAGATAAGAGACATTATAAAGGTGGATCACTCCATGCGGGAGCCACCCACTGTTGAGGCGGATGCATCTTGGATCATCTTCTGGAGCAAGGGATTCCAAGCAAAGGTCATCTGTGCACCCGGTAGCAGGAGCACTGGGCAGGTATTATCCAAGTCACCAAGTGCACCACCTATACACTTCATCTTAGTGGGCAGCGCAGTTCCACACGTGGGTGGGGTTGTGGGACTCTTGGGACTTTGGGTACAAGGACTTTGGGGATACTGTGTAAGGAGGTTATAGCCCAGTTAGGGGCAAGGTTATAGCTGCCAGCTAGTGGCAGAGGGTGGCATATATATCGTTGTGCATACTGATGATGTTGCACTGTGAAAGTATGATAATCTGTGTTGTTATACAATATGATGTGATGTGATGTTATTGTGTTATTTGCTCGTTCAGTAAACCTTTTAGCCATAACCTTGGTGTATGTGTTTCTGGGTGGGTTCCTATGCTAGGCCCATTCTACATTCCTATATAATCCTACATAGGTGGAGGCGCTGACCGACGCGAACGTTCCAGAGATTCACCCCAGGCTCTTACTAGCGGAGGCTCAGGCCTCCTGTGAGCCTGACAGGTATAAAGCACCACACCAGGTAACATTCACTCTATCTGCGATTGGGTGCGGGGGAATACCCGTTACTCACATTTGAGTGTTCCATGATGCATATGTATGTATATGATCCCTGTTGAAATGTGCATCCCAGATATCTACTGTAGAGCGTTTCCACATTCAATGGACTTGTAAAACAAGATGACTACAGTATGTTCTGTAGTGACTGTATGAATTGTGCAAAATGCAATGAATGCTCTAGAAGCACAGGAGGTCTTGAAAGTGGCTTATATCTGCTGCACTGCATGTCCTTGAACTCTCCTTATATCCTGATCTTCTTGCAATAGGAAAAATAAGTGGTGCAACTCGATCCCTCAAACAGCACTTTGCCTGCTGGCACAGTAGGCAAAATAAATAGGATTACAAATAAGTACAATAAATTTAAACTGGACTGTGATTCATAAATCAATATTTCTTTAAGCAAAATCATCTAACGCGAAGTTTCCTCCCTGTGTACAATTCTAATCAACTAAATTGCTATATGCTATAAGGAAAAAGGGAATCTAATTATTTCCATGTTTGTAGTTAATGTTTAGCCAGCTGCTGTATTCTTCTGCGTAGGTATCTGCAGCGTCTTTTCAATTTAACACAAAAATGTTGTGGTTATTGAAAGGTGCTCTCATGTACAAAGCTCAGCTCATTTGTGAATCCCTCTGCCCCCAATGGTATGGATTAAGCTTCTTTACTCAGCAAATGGGAGAATAGTTCAATGTAGCCATAGGATGTGTTATAACCCATATAATAAATATCTCTGTACCAAAATCTGTGTTCGATTGCCATTTTTCATCCTACTTAAATCAAAATAAACCACAAGTTTGAGGTGGTGGCAAATCACTCCTGGCTAACAAGCAAACACCGAAGATGACACTTGATAAAAACGTATGTGTTGCAAATGCAGACAAAAAAATACAAGTAATAATAGAAGATTGATGTGAGTAGCCTAGATTTCTGGATTCCTGCATGTAGCTTAGTGAGGATAATGAAAATAAAAAAAAGTCACAGAATCAATATGAATTCAACCAAATGTAAAAAAAAAAATCATAATTTGTATTTATTTTTTCTAAATGTGGATGACTTTGTATTTTCCTTATCAGATGCAATCATATAGTTCCTAAAACAAATTGTATACCATGGTTAGTTACATGTGATACAGAATATTGATGACTTGGTTAAAGCAGCAAGTTTGCCCCTGTGGGTTGAAGTGAAAATTGACACGCTCCAGAATAAAGCAATACTGTATATTCCTACAGAACCATGTGAACCGTATAAAAATCAGACATGATATGATTATAGCGAGTAAACAATAAAATATAAAAAAAAACCCTGTCCAGCATACAAAGAAACAAACACAAAGCCAATATACTATACATGGACTTCCAAAAGTCTGATATCATCTCCTATTTTGTATTTTCAAACAGCCATTTGAAAGGTTAATTTCTCATCCTTCATCTTTAAGAATTACCTTGGTAAGTAAGCCAGTTGCCTTGGTAGCCCAATAACTCCCCCAAAACCAAGTGGTATTTAAAATCATTCTCCCAATCTGAGTTTACAGTCCCTTGGTTTAAAAATAAACTGGATAGTCTCTAGTCTCTTACTGAGCCTCACACTTTTGGAATGGTCCAACTTTAAATCCATGACAACATCGTAAGATTCATTGGAGGCAGATCTATCAAACAAAAGTTGTGCAATTCTGGGGCCAAAATTCTACACCAAATATATCAGTTGCCTGAAGCTTAAAATGTCCAAAACAGGACAAATACCCTACCCCCCTTCCACTATCACTTGTACACCCAAACTATCTCACTGTCAATTACCCCACAATCTCATCAACACCTCAAGCCTAAGGGTCATATAATCTCTCCTTAATTCCTCATATTCAGTCCCTCACAAAGTCCTGCAATCTCCAAGTCTGAAATATGCACAGGATATGACTTTTTTTCAGTCATGATTCAACCAAAATCCTAATTAAAAATCACTCAACTTGTACTGCCTTGACTACTGCAATCTTCTCCTAGTTGGCATCCCCTAGTACACCTGTCCCAACTCAAATCCATCCAAAATGTTGCTGCCAGACTTATCTACCTCACTCACCGCTCCACTTCAGCTGTTCCACTATGCAAATCCCTACACTGGCTTCTGATATCCCCTAGATTCAAGTTTAAAACCATAGCTCTGACTTGCGAAGCTTTCATTGATACTGCCCCCCCCCCTTCCATCTCATCCCCAAATATTTTCCTACCCCCCCTATGTTTTGCTGACTACATCCACCTTTCCTCCTGCCTAATTACCACCTCTGCCTCATCGCTACAAGACTTCTACCATGCTACCCCCTCTCTCTGGAATTATCTACCACATAGAGGGTGCACTCCACAGGCACCAATCCAAACCCAGAGACTGACCCAAAGAGGTTACCTGTAAGCAGGGGCTCTTTGTATCAGAGGTTGGCAAGAGGCCTAGCCTCCCAACCCTTCAGATAGGGACTGGGAAGTGCGAGTCAGCACTTACAAAAGGGATAGACCTGTTTGATTTGTTTTTGCAACATGAAGCTGTATTGTTTTGAAGCTACAGGCTAAATAAATGCCACTGTTTATTTCCTCAATCTATGACTCCCTGGTTGCACCTCTGCACTCGTTTATTTTTTGTATTTTTGTTGGCACACAGAAATGGACAGCGCTAGGCGTACAGATGTTATTGGTATGTGCTATAAAATAATATTTGTGCGCCAAAATAAAATCCTCCCCTAAAAGTTGAACCTGTGCATGAAAAATTTATTTGACGCAACACCATTAGTGTTCATCATATAGGTTTACATAATGTATTTTTTTTCAAAGTATGGATATTCTAAATATTACACTAATGTATACTTAACACGAGTTATAAATAAAAAATACATATACTGTAATTCTGTTTTAATGTAATAACTGTTCCAATCAGGTATCCAGCACGACGCAATGCAAAAAATTAATTTCAAACAACCGATTGTGTCATAAGTATGAAGCCATCAAACATATTGCTCACGTTTTTATGAAGGTTTGTACTACATTTTAGCACTGAAATAAAATATGATCCTAGCACATTGGCTTCCAAATCTTTATTTAAAAAAAACTAAATATATAAACAATTGTTACAAAAAAATTACATTAAGCTTCTTTTTAAAATATGTTGCTCACGTTGGCTGTACCTTTAAACATCAGATGTGATATGGGTACTTATTTTGCCATATCTAAGACTATCATGTCCATTAGCAAAGCTTTCTTTTCAACAACTGTGTGCTTTATAGGACAATTGGGAGGCTAGCCATTCATTTCCTCTCCCCTCAGAGATTGCTGTCAAACCTCTAGAAAACTAGAGAGTGTACAATATCCTTTCAGACAGATATTCACATGATGAGAAAAGGAGGATGAACCAGGTGCTTTCTAATCTTCATGTACATCGTCAAACCTGAAATAGACTTGGGATTTGTACTGGTCTTTTAAACGTGTTGCAGCCCTTATGAGTTTGAGAATACATTTTCACGGTTATCGACCGCTCTCACATTTCTATGCGGTTGCACAGACGATGTGTGTGTGTTGAGTATAAAGTAGAAGTAGACATACTTTTGATTATTTCTAAGATGGTTACTGCATCCTACGGTTTCCTCCTACAGAATATAATAGTAAATTGTTCCGCAGTGCACAGTATGCAGGTCTTAGTCAGGACATGACACGTTCTTGCATAGGGAAATAAGCATGGTGTGAAGAACAAGGTGCAGAGGGAAGGACATTTCAGATTAACAGAAGTACAAGAGGTCATAGAGTGAAAGAGGATCGGTATGACGTCCAAACCAGAACAAACGTTGGAACTCACCAGCCGAAGTTGAATAAAAAAACTTTATTAGGCTACATAAAAAATGTGAACATCCACATGGAGACCCTAGCTCCTCCTCCCATGCCGTCAGTGGCGCTTTCTCAGGGAGGGAGGAGGAGCTAGGGTCTCCATGTGGATGTTCACATTTTTTATGTAGCCTAATAAAGTTTTTTTTATTCAACTTCGGCTGGTGAGTTCCAACGTTTGTTCCGGTTTGGACGTCATACCGATCCTCTTTCACTCTGCTGCTATCCCAGGATTGGACAGGACGCCGACAGAAAACATCAAGCTTCATTGCTGACATGTGGCCACAAGGATAAGGGACATGGCGACTGATCGTGAGAACATTGCACACTCCACGCCATATACAAGTGTCTTCTTGGATTTTTGTGCTTATACTTCAGCTATCTTTCAATCGTGATATTGCTGATGCACTTTTTCTAGGAGGCTTCCCTAATATCCCTCATATTGTGTCCATTTCTGTCACCGGAGCTAATTGATTAATATATTTCTTGCTGACTGCTATTTACACAGCACGGCTCCTTGAGCAAGCAACCGGCTTACTTTTCTTCATCAGTACAAGAGGTCATACCCCGAAATCAAAAAGTGGGAGGCTCCGAGGAAATGTATGTATTTATTTGCATGACACCAGCCATGTACATAGCACTTCACAGCAGTAATACACATTATGAGACATAATGGGAATATGGGCTACAGACATAAAAGTAACATTAGGAAAAGGAGTCCCTACCCCAAAGAGCCTAGAGTCTAACTGTAAAGCAGTCCTTCAGGGAAATTTATTTATAAATTATTTTACCAGGAAGTAATACATTGAGAGTTACCTCTCGTATGGGGCAGGAGTGATGGAGTAACCTCCCAAGGTACTGAAGGCTGGTACAGTATAGGGTTACAAGCTGTTTGGGAATGACACAAGACAATCTTAAACATAAATGAAAGGCGATCTAGTACAGCAACGCGCAAACTGGGGTGCGTGAGAGGCTGCAGGGCCTCTGTAACCTTTACTTACCTTGGCTCCACACGCATCGCCATGGCAACGCGGCATAAAAAGACACCACGAAGTCATGTTGCTATGGCAACGTGACGTCATGACGCCGGAGCCAAGGTAAGTGGGGGCGCGGGGGTGAGGTGACCGCCGGCAGGGGGGCGCAGGGAAAAAATGTTGCACCCCCGATCTAATATGTTGTGAGGTTTCACAAGGAAATTCGACAGGTTATCTGGGACAAAACTGCATGTTGTCCGTTTTCAAGTGTTTGTGATTAGCCAACTCCTTTTGGAAATACTGTACGTGCCTTTAAAAAAATATATATACATCACACTTGTAATAAGAAGACTACTGAGCCGAAGAGGTATTATCCACAAAACCAATGCGACTTCTATGCACAAGAACTCCATCCTGTGCGCTTATTCATACGTGGTTAAGAAATCATGTTAACAGAGGTGCTTACATTTTAGAAAACAAACCATACCAAGATAAAGTTCTCTTTTGCCAAAGAACAATCCTTATATTTAATGACTGCTCGCAACTACCATCAACAATTACATCTTGTGTTTTTATCAACAGCCGATAAAAGAATTGAGGAAAGCAAAGTAGGAGCTGCAGATTGTAACCTGCAATGTACACGCCAATAGGCATTGTTCATTTTTGGCAGTAGAAGAGAGAAATGGCAGAGCACAACCGGAATCATCCAAAAAAGAGAATAAGGAGGAATTGTAGTACCCCCCCACCCCCCACAATTAAGAATACATCCCAGACCTCATATAGGATTCATCATCTTGATACTATCATCATCATAGCTGTATACAGTTCTTAGCACCACACATTATACTATTGTTCAATTTTGACATTGGGAATGCAGTGCCCAGGCCTACTGAGATATTAAAGAAGTGTACATCTACAAAAAAGGAAATACAAATAAATATACAGTATACAATTCTTGATACATGTCCATTTTTTCCTTAGGAGTCAGATATTTTGGAGGAAGGAGCGGCTTAGTGAGTAATGGCACTGATTTTGAAGTAGGAGAGCATGGTTTGAATCCTGATGTCAGCTCCTTGGGCGAGTCCCTTTATCGCTCTGTGCTTCAGGCATCCCAAATTACATTATAAGCTCCACAGAGCAGGAACTTATTGTGCCTGCAAAGTTATATGTACAGCATTTGAAAATCTGCTGCCCTTGGCGTCACACGGCGTCTCATTGCCATGTAATGCAATGTCATTTAATACCGTCACGTTGCCATGGCAACGAGACGCCGTGCGACTCCACGTTTGTGATGTCTGCTGCGTCATTTGATGCTGCAAATCGAATGGAGGGCAGAAGCAAGGAGGTTGGCGGCATATGCAAGTGCCTTCCCATAAGACTCAATAGGCCCGAGAGCGTGCCAAACGTATATGATGCGGACATTTCTGCCGCCCTAGGCCTGGGCCTAATGGGAAATTCGCCGCTGGCTGTGTGCAGACAGCACTATATAAGAAAAAAATATTATTGGATCTGAGATGTAATTTGTGCACGAGTATTACAGAGGCTGCAGTATGCCGATAAACCGCATTTAAGAACATCTTTACCAAGCGTCTTTTTGCCAGAAGACATCTAAGCCTATTGACCAGTGGCAAACTTACATTTTTTTGCTGCCCATAGACTCTGGGACAGGCCTCCTCCACAGTGTCGCGGCGGCACTTGACGTCAGGTCACCATGACAACACAACGCTACAGGAGGGGGGTCACTCTGGAAAAAGTAAGATCCCCCTCACAACACACACACAAAAATTGCCGCTCTATGCCATTGCCTAGTCAGGCTTGCGAGACATCCGCCTCTGCTATTGACTGCATTGTAAATATGACCCCAATCAAGCTGGGTTATATTTCTTCTGGAGTAGGTACAAACAAGCCATCTTTCTCAGTTCTACTGCACATGGTAAAACTCCAGTGAACAAACATGAAGAAGTTTATAATGCTCTTAAAGTATGACCAAATCCCTCAATCCTCTTTACTTCTGAAAACAATAAAAAAGCTAATTGTTTTATTTTTTACATTAAAATCTGATTAGTTCATTAAGTGTATTTGCACTTTTTAAACCATGTTGCCCATCTATACTAAAGGATACAGAGTATGGACCAATAGACACCAAAATGTTTGAGTTCTGCACTCTAAAAACGTTGAATCTCTGAAACGTATCTAGCCCTGGTCTCCCGTGGCTTATGGAGACCCCCCTCCTTTGGAGCAGCGCGGTCGCGGGTGCCGCCATTGCCAGCGATGGACCCGACGGCTGCTTCCAAGGGTGGGGGCCGGAGCAGGGAGCAGCGCGTCTCTTCCTGTATGCGGCCGGTTGCCGGGGACGCGATCGGGCCGTTGCTAAGGCCGCGGTTGCGTCGCTAGGATCCCGGCGGCTCGCGGAGAAGGGCGCCGCCATTGCGAGGTGCGTTGCGCATGCGCAGGGGCTAGGAGCGCTGGGAGGCCCACAGATAGCTCGCGCATGCGCAGATAGGAGCCCGCGAAACCCTAGCCTACCAGGGAAGGCTCTGAGCAGGGAGTACGAGTCCCATGAGCCTAGGCACACCCCACGTGACGCCAGGGAGCCAATAGGGCTGGAGGATGACTCGGAAGGATCAAGTGGATACATTTTGCGCGCTGAGCCCACGCTAGGAGTTGGAGCTGGGGAGCAGAAGGGGAAGGAAGGGTGCAGGGAGCGAGTGAAGCTCCTGCACCGCGTAAGGTCCCCCATATCCCAGGTAGGCCCCAACTCCCCACCAGGCTAGTGGGTAATTGCTAAGGGACGGCCCAAGATAGGGACCCTGCCCTAAGTGAGTGTGTGTTGTCTTGTCAGGGTCACGGCTGTCGGTGCTGTGAAGCCTGACAAGAAGGCACAGGGTTTGTGCAGCACGGTTGCTGCACGCACCCAGCTGGTTGCAGTGCGTTGCTGCAGGCGCTGGGAGTACTGATCAGTTAGAGTCAGGACCGAGAAGAGCTAGGGGAACGGAGTAGGCCAGTAACCCCTTAGGTCCCAGATAAGTCCTCACTCCCCAGTTTGTGGTGCTACAGGGACAGGCCCTAGGTTAGGGATCCTGTCACAGGAGCATTAGAGTTAGATAGAGACACAAGGGACGCTGCGTTTCCCGTGAAGAGACTTGGGCTCAAGTCTGTGCCACAGAGACTATCTCCAGGGTGGTATCGCCCTGGCGGATCCCAGACAACGAACCACAGGATCCGACAGGGATCACCAAGAGGCAGATCCTTTGTGAAGTCTGTTGCAGGCCTGAGCACTGGAGTGCTCGGCAGGTAACTCTGATCTACACGTGCACCAACAGGCCTAGTAGTTTCCTTAGTGACTGCACAGTCACACATATCCGCTCTCTCTATAGAGTGCTGGACATTGTGTGGGGGATTACTGGACATGGGGTGGGATCACCCGGTGAAGGTGGGAGAGTTATATGTGTCAGGTTACTCAGTGTCTCCTCTAGAGAGGGACACCCGATATTGTGTGTATGGTTATTGGTTCATATGCTCACCAGTTAAAGTCGTTGGTTATTATACATACTGTGTATGTGGTTATTGTATGTGTCCTGCGAGGAACAATTCCTGCTCTGCTAGGAACCATCGCAGGTGGAGGCGCTGCACTGAGTAAAGGGTTACTCCTAATATAATTGCCCCAGGTTCCCCCTTGCGGAAGCTCAGCCCTACTGTGAGCCCAACAGGTAAAGCACCACACCTGGTAACACTAAGTTCCTCGCACCCACACTATATATGCGATTGGGTGGGGTGGAATACCCGTTACACGTATAACCAACAAATATATATATATATAAAAAAAAAAACTCTTAATTTACATTAAACAATAGTTTATTACAAATTTGCAAGCAAAATTAATTTGTATGTAAACTCACAATACGGCTGGTCTAAGAATATTACAAGAAGTGGAGAGAAAAGCTCCCAATTGTGTATACAATCATATTTAATGCGGTCAGGTTGAGCGAGTATCTGAAAACCAAATCTAGTCAACCACCAATTACAGTTCGCAAGATACTTGCGGGAGGATTCACGAAGCTCTGATCAGGGAGAATCGGAGCTTCAGTCCAGGAGTAACTGCTATTGACTTGAATGGCGGTTAACGCTGGATCGAACGCCGAAGCCTCATAATCAGATCTTAGTAAATCCCGGTGACATTAACAAAAAACAAATGTTAGTCATATGTTTTACGTATGCTTGCTCAGCTAAACCTACCCTCAAGATGAGGTGACAAAAAATGTTAAACAATTAAAACACCGGTGATTGAGGCCATATCAAAATTTCCATTATTCCCAAGGAAAAAAATCCTAGTGCTTTCAAATTTTTTTTTTTTAGTAACTGTGGTGCGGTTTTATTAAACCAATTTCCACCTATATTTACATTAAGGAGATTTTGAAAGTCTCCCGAAAGGGAAGGAAATAAATATCACTGGTGTTAAACAATATATGGTTTAAAAATGAATGCTTTCTATTTTATTTTGTTACCACTTTCTCCTCAGCCTGAGCATTTTTACAATCTCCACCTTATCTGAAATGTTCAAATTAAGGAGCAGTAAATAAAGATGTGTGCAGACTTGAGCTTGAATAGACACCATCAAAAGATTTAAAACAATAAATCAGCAATACTACTTTCCAACTTTTTTTAAAATTATTTTTATATGTAAAGCATGCGACAATGTATAATTTTCCATTCTTATCTATGATGACAATCGTTTGGTGCTCCTGCTATTAACGTCAAAATCCTAATTGTGTGCCTAACATAATGGCCGCTTCAGTCAGTATTAGGCCGTGCTTATAGTGACGGCGACATCGCCCGAAAACAAATACATTGCCGCATGCGCTTATAGTGCGCGCGACAGCGACGGAGCGACGGAGCGACGTCGCGGAAACAGGAAGCCGGCAAAATTTGATTTTTCAAGGGCTGTCACGTGATGGCCCTTAAACAAATCAAATTGCCGGAATCCTGCGACCCCGTCGCCCTGCGAAACATAACTTTTGCCGGTGGCGACATCGACGGCACTATAGGCACGACCTAACTCAGCAGCTACTGTACAATGTATTCTTATATTACTAAGGTAACATTATCTATTGTTACAGTTCACAGCTCAAACTGCTGGGAACATTTGTAACAAATTATCCCAAACAGGAAAGTGCTGTAAAGACCTTGCACTGCTTTGGTGGTGGGCTAAAACCTGCTATAGAAATAAAAGTATGCTTTAAAACTCATAAAAAATGGCATTAAGAGTTGAATAAAAACAACCAAAAAAAAAAAACAAACAGTCCTTATCTTATACAACAAATATGGTTTTATTAAAAAAAAAAAAATCATAATAAGAATTTGCTGCTTTAGGACTCCACTTTTTATAACTTTAGATTGCTAAATATACAGGAGGTGGGAACACTTGCTGTTCTCGGTGCCAAATCACAAGTGGTGCCAGACTGCACTGCAGCTGCGTACGATCACGGACCGAAAACTGTAAGTGGCCTGGGAGAATTAACTCTGCATTAATTCTCCCGGGCCAGCAGCGGGACAGTCTAAGAATAAAGAAGTAGTCTCTCTTTGTGTCTCCCCGAGCAGCTTTGAAGCTATCTCTATATCTGTCCTGCCCCTTGATGAAAAGATGCACGAATATGGGTTTCTACGTCATGAGGGGTAACACTAAAGGACAATATTCGGTCATCTACGTCATCAAAGGAGAGGACATTTAAATATTAGAAATGTCCTGTCCAATCCCATTGATGATGTATATGACCAAATATGTTCCTCTAGTGTTCCCCCTCATGACAAACATCCATATTTGGGCATCTAGGTAAAAGGGCAGGATAAACTGACTGCTACAGAGCTGCTTGGGAAGACACGGAGAGAGACCGCTTCTCTCTGGAATCCTCTGCACAACTCCATCAGACTCTGTCTATAAGACTGTTTGGCCCAGTAGGGGACAGGGTGCAGATTTCAGCATGTTGCTCCGCGGCACCGAGAACAGTAAAGTCTGGACATCTGCACTATATGTTCTCAGTGGTGCTAAATCAATTTAAATAAATGGTTTATGGTTTAGCACAGCGTAAGAAATATGGTCCAGTATCACTTTCAATGGTTGGCCAAATAGGTTTTGGAGTTTAATATGGTCAAAATCATTTCAAAATAGGTCAGATGAACAAACAAAAAAATGCTTTTATTCAGCAATGCAAAATATTTTTCACAGCAACAAAAGTAACTTTGTTCAGCAAAAGTAAAGCAAAACAGTTCAGCAAAAATATAGTATCATCTATAATGTACAGCAGCGCCTTAGTAGCAAGGCTCACACTGTACAGTAGCAGAGCAATTCAGGCTTAAGCCCCCCTTGTTAGCAGGGCTAAAGCTGCGGCCCCAGTGCCTGCGCTGCAGGCAGCGCGTGCAGCCAAATTCCCCGGTCTGCAGAGAGCTGCAGGGAAGGGGGGGGGGGGGGGCGTGACGGGGCGCAGCCGTGACTTGGCAGGTTGCCCTCATTAGCTGAACTGCCGGGGGGCATGGCCTAGTGCTCCGTCGCAATTTTCTTGCAGGCTGGAAAAACACCGCGCGGCGGCCCCCCTCGCAGCGGGCCTGGCCCCAATGAGGAGGCTCTTGTACCTGGCCTAACACATAGTGTAGGCTTCTGGCAGTCTCAGCATTGATTTGCAAAGTAATACAGCTAGAGCATCTGTGGTACATGAACAAGCGCTACAGCTAGAAAGTAGGAATTTTTAAATCCTTTCAGTGAGCTTCCCCGCATCTGAGCCGAGCTCTCAGTCAGATCAGTGAGCTGGACTCAACCGGAACTCTGCTCTCAGGCAAAGCTGGCTCCCTGGAAAACCAGTACTGTACGACAAGTATGTGTTAACTCTGTAGACCAGAGTAACAGGACATTCATTGTTACCAGGGCCAGTGCAAGAGTATTCAGCACCCTAGGCAAACTTGCAGCCCTTCACCCCATTTTTCTTATAGCCCCATTATCTTTCACACCCCTCATTCTTTCCTCCCTCCCACACCTCACCCCAATCCTCTCCTCAAATCGCCCTCCTTCCCCTCTTCCTGTCGCAACCACCCCCCTCCCCTTATTCTCCTCTCACCGCCCCTCCTCCCTCACCCACTTGGCTTGGGTGGAGCAGGGCAGTAGAGGAGAAGGATGGCGGGCCGCAGCGGGAGAAAAGTACAGACAATGTGGTCAGGTGGTGGGAGAAGAGGACGGTGAACATCAGGAGCAGGGAAGGAAGACGTTGGTGGCAGGAGAAGAGGACTGAGGACCATGTGAGCGAAGGATACAAAAAAGAAAGTCTAATTGCTAGGATCCTTGGTCCCCATACACTAAGGCCGAGTCCATAGAAGGACAGGCCGCGCTGAGCCGTGCGGATGCTTCGCGCTGAGCCCCTGCATCCTCAATGAGGATGCCTTGAGAGGGGGCTCACGCGAGCGTCCGCAGGCGTGCTGAGGCGCTGGAGTTTTCAGCCGACAGCCAAGCTGTTTTTCAGCGCGCTGTCGGCTGAAAACATCCAATCAGCGCGGAGCTGCGTCAACGTCATGACGTCGACGCCGGTGCGTCCCGGGCGATTCGCCCAGCGATGTCACTGCCCCGCCTCCCTCAGTCTCCCCCCGCCACCGATCGCGCCCGCTGGCTCGCCTGCATGGGCATGAAATCATGCAGATTTCAGCAGGCGAGCCCCAGCGTCAGCTCGGCTCGGCTCGGCTCAACCCTCTATGGCCTCGGCCTAAGGAAAATATGGAATTAAACACAAAACTTTATTGTAGCAAAACATTTTGCTACAAGATGTCCAAAAATGCAATGGGCATGTCCTTAAAAACGAACTCTCTCCTCCCCGATCACCCCCCCACCCAATCCTCAAATCTCCAGTGACACCTTTTATGGCTCGAGGATAAAAATGCTTTCCTTTTTAATCAAAAAGGTGTCCGAATATAGATATCCCTGTAATTCCTAGAATTTCTAACGCAATTTATCGCCTTCGATTGAATTTGCTGAATGTAGAGAGACTATTTTTGAGGGGATTAATTCTACGTATGGGAGACAAACGGATATCTGACCTTTGCACCCTCACAACCGTGGGATTGTTTAGCATCATTTAATTAGTCTGATCGCAAATGTTACAAAGACATATTTGTAATTCTCGTGAATACCATGACATTTTGTATATAGTAAAATGTATACAATCTGTGGAATATCTTTCTTATCACACCCTCTGACATTTCCAGACCCTCTTTAAAGTCATATTAAAAGGTTTCTGGTTTATTTGTAGTCAGAAAATAGTTGTGAGTCGCCAATTTCCAAAACCAGCCTCTGGCCCTAGATAACCACACTCCTAGACATATCCTTGGGGCATTGACCCCCCGCATGCAGGAGTGGTGGTGACACAGAGTCTGTGTATAGACAATAATGGTGCAGACCTTGTGCCCTCCCCTTCTGGTGTCTCAGAGAGGAAGTTCTCTTCAACTCCTCCTAGGGAGAGGAGGTGTGTGCTGTCTTCTCACAGCTGGGGGCAAGACATGCCAGGCAGTCCCTCCTGGTCTGACTGAGAAAGAAAGATCAGAGCTGAGAACATAGCCTAAAGATTATCAGAGGGCCAAGCATCATCCAGATGTCTGGGACCCATCTCAATCTATCTGCATCCACTGTATGACACCAGCAGTGGCTGCTAAATAAAGCATCCCTTTTTATATACCCCTGCCTGAGTCTACACTCTATTGGGCATGGGTGTTAGAGAAGTCTACACTGGTGGGGACTGTCTCTGGGAACCCTGGAGCCCACCAGAGCTGGAGACACTGACACCATGAGTGGAACCTAAAGAAGAGAGACACAGAGACAGACAGACAGACAGACAGCCTAGCTACACACCCAGTTAGATAGGGCATTATATATACAGTATTGTCTAGTTATTCTCTAAAGTGGAGCAGGTTTTTCTATTATGTTTTGCTTTTACATTGTTAAAGGGACATGCATTAAAGCCTTATATTCATTTCACCCTTAAATAAAAGGTCTCCATTTGCATACCTCTGTACACATCTCTTACAGGTTCGCACACACACGTTCTTTCACCTTCAGACCTTGAAATTAGCATCGGGTTCTCATTCCACAACCGTCTCTTTAGGCTTCCTTTTAAATAAATATCAGACGTGTTAAAGAAATGCTAACAAGAAGAGGTGAAAATGTAGGGGGTGCCCGCTGAAGTATGAAAGGTAAATATCAGAAGCACAAAGATAAACAGAAGTCTGGCTACCTAATTAATATGCTCCATGAAAAACTAAGTACACCCTTACGGCTTCCATAGGAATTAAGATGCTAAGTAGCAGACAGGTGCTGCTAATCAAATGCCCTAGATTAATTGATTATCAGCAACTGTGACCACGTCTATAAAAGCCAAAGTTTTAGCAGTTTGCTGGTCTGGAGCATTCAGGTGTGTGTTAACACAATGACCAAGAAGGGAAGACATCAGCAATGATCTTAGAGAAGCAATTGTTGCTGCCCATAAATCTGGGAAGAGTTATAAGGCCATTTCCAAACAATTTAAAGTCCATCATTCTACAGTGAGAAAGATTATTCAAAAGTGGAAAACATTTAAGACAGTTGCCAATCTTCCCAGGAGTGGACGCCCCAGCAAATTCACCCCAAGGTCAGACCGCGCAATGCTCAGAGACATTGCAAAAAAACCAAGAGTTACATCTCAGACTCTACAGGCCTCAATTAGCATGTTAAATGTTAAAGTTCATGACAGTACAATTAGAAAAAGACTGAACAAGTATGGTTTGTTTGGAAGGGTTGCCAGGAGAAAGCTTCTTCTCTAAAAACAACATGGCAGCACGGCTTGGGTTTGCAAAGTTGCATCTGAACAAACCACAAGACTTCTAGAATAATGTCCTTCGGACAGACGAGACCAAAGTGGAGATGTTTGGCCATAATGCACAACGCCATGTTTGTCGAAAACCAAAACACAGCTAAAACTTGGCTGAAATTGGGTCATGCAACATGACAATGATCCCAAGCACACCAGCAAATCTACAACAGAATGGCTGAAAAAGAACAGAATCAAGGTGTTGCAAGGGTCCAGTCAAAGTCCAGACCTCAACCCGATTGAAATGCTGTGGCTGGACCTTAAAAGAGCTGTGCATAAACAAATGCCCACAAACCTCAATGAACTGAAGCAACGTTGTAAAGAAGAGTGGGCCGAAATTCCTCCACAACGATGTGGGAGACTGATGGTATACAGAAAACGATTACTTCAAGTTATTGCTGCTAAAGGTGGTTCTACAAGCTATTGGATCATAAGGTGTACTTAGTTTTTCAAACATGGCTTCTCCATTTTGGCTTTATTTTTATTAAATAAATCATGACAGTGTAATATGTCAGTGTTGTTGTTCATCTGAGGTTGAAGACCTGCTAAGGAACAGATGATTGTTATTATGTCCTGATATGTAAAACCATAGAATTCAACAAGGGTGTACTTTCTTTTTCACACAAGTGTGTGTTGTGTTGTGTGTGTGTATATATCCCCATTTGATCAGGCAATAGGCATCAAGAAATGATTTGAATGCCAATTTCTGTACTTTGCCTCATTTTCAGGTGCATTTAAGATGGGTAAAATGGGTAAACTGCAAAAAGAAGAAATAATGAAGGCAGAGCCATCACTCAAACAACACTCACTCAATATTTCTATGTGTGGCCAGGTTCCCCTCTGGGCTCTGTTTCCTTCCCCTCCCTGTCGCTCACCTCCGCTGCGGTCAGGATTGTTGCGGCCGGTTGCGGCGGATACACGCGCCTTAAGGACGTGTCGGGCGATTGGGCAGGTTGCCAATATTGTGCAGGGAGCCTCCGGTACCATTTTGAGTGTTGGGCGTGCGCAGTGCAGGCACTCAGCAGCGGCTATTACAGTAAGCTCCGCATGGTTAACTACATTACCCAGAAGCCTCTGGGTGCTGCCAGATCACTCCTATCATCTGATGTATTACAGCCAATAGGACTTATGGATTCCCCTGCTCTGATACACAGCAGTGACCCAGTCATGCGGCAGGTTCCGTTCCAAGGACCCGCCACAAAGCGGTTCCGGCGATTTTCGTTATGTGCGCATGCGTAGAATGGCGCATTGCCAGTGCTTCTGACTCACAGGTAGCAGAGGTGCCAAGTTCGTTAATGCCCCTGTCAGATATTTTGCATGCTCAGCCCACGCTAGTCAGTCGGTGCTGGGAAAGGATAGGGGTAAGAGGTATGTGTGCAGTGGTCAGTGACCCTCTGCACTAGGCCAGATACCCCCTAGGTCCCAGCTAGGCCCCGACTCCCCTCTGCTTGTGGTTGCTGTAGGAACCAGCCCATAGAATAGGGACACGGCCCCCTGTAGTACCGTAGTGAGTGAGGGACACAGACAGGACATGGCGGTCTCCTGCTCAACGGTGGTCTGGGACTAGACACCATACAAGGACACTACTAAGGTGGTACCATCCACGCGGGACCCACCCAACTAGAGGCGGAGGCTTCGTGGGTTGCAGTACTTGATCCGTGGATCCCATCATTCGCAAGACCAAGCCAGCGTGCCCGGGTGTGGACACACCCGACAGGAACCTTCCCCACGTGCACCAACATACCCTGTACAGTGACGGCGCTGATCACGTCTAAGGGGTGTGGGCTATAACCTTGGGGACACTTATTTTATGTGGTAGAATGCCCGAGGGCCTCATAAGGTACTGTGGGGACTGTGGACAGAGTGGGGGAACATTGGTGGGTGGGTTGCAGCCGTGCATGGCAAGTGGGTAGCTGTAACCAGTAGCCATAATATACGTTGCTATCAGTAAACTTATTCTGTAATACTCGGTGTGTTCATTGTGTGATTGTATGCCTATATATGTATATGGGTCCTGTAACTGGCAAATCCACATACTGTAGTAGGATCGGTTACAGGTGGAGGCGCTGACGAAGTCTGTTCCAGAATCCACCCCAGGCTCCCTGCAGCAGAGGCTCGGACCTCCTGTGAGCCACAGGTAGTGCACCACACGTACACCGTAGACACGTATCAGACAGATGGTGGGGATACATGTGCTACATAAGCAAATTCAACAATGCAGAAAAGTCATGTCATTGCCTTGGGAAGGATGTCATTCAGTCTGCATTCGTGTATACTCCTTCATAAAGTGCCCATAGCACGAAACGCGTAGGAGGGTTGTACTCTACCGTTTTTTAATGCAGTTACAATAAAGAATATTTTTATGGCCACATGACCTGTGTCTTGCTGCTGCTGTGCACCACGCAATATATATCTCTTTGCATTCGTGTATTCACCTATTTTGGGAATTTTTCTGTTTTTACATTAAATGTATTCTGTTTAGCAACTATTTCAAGATAATCTTTTTTTCTTCTTCATATACGCCGGAGTGAGCAGTGTATGCCTTTGTTTTTTTTTTTTTTACACAAAAGTCACATTCCAGGTCTAATTTCTCAAAATGAATATGGTAAAGTGGAGAGGAACTAAAAAGAATAAAAACTACCAATACACACTTCAATTCCATATATTGGTTTTCAGGGTCCTCTGGAAACATAAATGATTACATTGAAGGGTCGATGACATGTGAACACAATGCTCTGTTTTTTTTTGCTCGTTTGACTAACTTGTACTGTGAGGGAGTTTTCACTATATTGCGGTCAGAATGTACATTGGGGAAGATAATTGCTTTGAAATGCCCAGATTCACAAAAAGGTGCTAAGCTTTAGCACATACTCTTTTTTCTATAAATAGGAGTAAAGGCGTGCTAAAGGTGGCACCCTTTTGTGGATCTGCACCCTAGTGAATAAACTTAAATCTGGGTTTCAAGATGGGGGTTTTAATCAGCACTCCAAGCTGCCATTTTCCCCTTTTATAATGTGCACCAATACAATCCACACATGATAAGTAATTAGCCATGTTGCCAATCAATCCATTCTCCTGTAAATCGATCGGCAAAGATTCGGCTTGTTGGTTCAGTAAATGCACCAAAAATTCAAAGTTCTGTGGGGAAGATCATGTGACCAGGCAGTCACTAGATACAATTGGTGCACTGCTAGAGAGAGGGCAGGGTTGAAAAAGGGGTGTGCCAGAGCCTGTTTCAGAAGAGGAGGGGAGGTGACTCTTTAAATGCTTGTTATACTGTAGAAACAACAAATGCTTGCTACATTATAATGACATTAAAAATGTCATTCAGAGTTGTTTAAACAAAAAAAAAAAGTATTTTCTTCTATTACAGAACTGATTAAAAAAAAAAAAAAAAAACACACACACACACACCCCCCATGTAGGATATTGCTTGGTCTGCAGCTTTAATATTGAAGCCATTTATAGCACATGCCATTAACCAATTGCAGTGCCAAGTTGAAGAATACAAGTTGGTGACCAATGTTTTTTTCTTATTTTATTGTTTCAAATTTTTTTTATTAGGCATTAGAACATTTCACAAAATTACAGGTACATAGAATAGAATACTTTGGCCTAATACGAGTTTTTCACATTTTAGTTGGTGTTGGGAATAAAGCCTCAACGTCCCCCTGACCCCCCGGGGTCTGCAGGGGTGGCATGAGTATAGAAACAGAAAAGGGAAAGAGGGGGTGGAGGGGGGGGGGTGTTGCCCCCCCCCTCCTCGACTTCCACGACTAGGGTCCTTGTTCTATCTTGCTTTCTGAGGTGTTTCAGCACTGGAGTGCCATATGAGTCAGCCATGAGTCCCACGTTTTAAAGAAAGAGGTAGTGGACCTTTTCAGAAAGGCTGACAATCTCTTCATTTCCATCACCTCTTGCACCCTTTTTTTACTGTTTGTTTAGATGGGGGAGACACCTTCTTCCAGGCGGCTGCCACCGCACACCTTGCCGCTGTGAGAATGAAGGAGACTAATTTGCCTGTTGGTCGGTCCAGTGTATCTAAGGGCCTGGCCAACAGGTAGGTCAGCGGGTCAATGGGTATTGTGAGGTCTGTGACCTCTTTATTAATTTTTGTATAGTTTCCCAGTATTTCTGAATTTCCGGACATGTCCACCAGATATGGGCCATGTCCCCCTTTTGACTGCAGCCTCTCCAACATAGAACGGAAGCCAGGGGGTAGATTTGATTTATTCTAACTGGAGTAAGATACCAGCGAAACAGTATTTTATATATGTTTTCTTTGATTGTGGTACATATGGAAGTTCCTGAGGCTGTTTCCCAAATACTTTCCAAATCCTCTCGGTCTATAACTATATTCAATTCTGCTGCCCAATGCAGCATATATTCGTGGGTGGGGGCTTCTATTGCCCTCTCTAGTTCTGCACAAATTTGCGTTATGAGACCTTTCTGGTGGGCTGCTTCTCTACAGAGCCGCTCAAAACCAGTGAGAGGGGGAAATTCCAACGTTGGGGATAATGTTTGAATAAAGTAAACTTTGGAAACTCAGGAACTGCCCAAAACTCAAGAGGTCGGCAACTACCTTGATATTTGTTGTTTTAAATTGATCAAATTGTCTGGGCTCACATCCAGGTGGGAATTTTGGATTTTTAAAAATTGGTGTAAGTTGAGAATGAGGTGCTGTGAGCTTAAACTTAAATTTGCATTTCGTCCAGGTCTCCCATGTGTGTCTCATCGGGCCTAATTTGAATTTGTTATTCTGCATGTCCTCCCTGCTCCGGGACCAAAGGCAAGCCGGCAGTGAAGGCGGCCCGGCATAGTAGGTTTCTATATCTAGCCAGCAGTATTGATTTGGGTTAGCGTTCCAGACTACTACCTGTCGCAATTGGGCGGCCTCGTAATATCTTGTGATTTCTGGGACTCAAAGTCTTCCTCTCCCCCTTGAGGCCAAAAGAACTGTTCTGGTGACTCTGGGTTTTTTACCCTGCCAAATAAAATGGAAAATTAGTTTTTGAATGTTCTTTAATTCTGAGCCAGGGATGTGGACCGGGAGAGTCTGGAAGTAGTATAGTAATCTAGGGAGTATATTCATTTTAACCGAGATTATTCTCCCAATCCATGATATCTGATATCCTCCCCATTTATCTAGATCTTGTTTGATTTTTTGAAACAGGGCCGGATAATTATGTTGGTATAGGGATTGGTAGGTCCTCGATATCTTGACTCCCAAGTATTTCATATAAGAGGAGCTCCAACGGTAATTAAAGTTTAGTTTGAGGAGTTTCACCTCTGGCTCTGGAAGGCTTAGATTCAGGGCTTCCGATTTATCACTATTAATTTTGTATCCCGAGATTCTTCCAAAATCCCGGAGTTCTTTTTGAAGGTTGGGTAGGGAGGTTTGGGGTTTGGAGAGAGTTAAGATGACATCATCTGCGAATAGGGATATTTTATGCTGCCTGTGTCCAATTTCTATTCCTTGGATGTCTATATTGGTTCGTATTGCTGATGCCAGTGGTTCTATGGTTAGTGCAAAGAGGAGAGGGTATAGGGGGCATCCCTGCCGAGTTCCATTCGTAATCTCGAATCTCTGGTTACTGTCCCCTGGCAATTTTATCGCTGCTGACGGGTTTTGGTATAGTCTACGGACCCCCTCTAGATATTCGTCTTTGAAGCCAAATTTGCGCATAGTGTGGTCCAGGAATAGCCAATCTATTCTATCGAACGCCTTCTCTGCATCTAGGCTCAAAAGTAATGCTTTGGTTCCTGTGAGGTGGACATGGTCAATAATGTTGATTATCTTCCAAGTGTTGTCTGAGGCTTGCCTGCCCGCGACAAATCCTACTTGGTCAACATGGATTAATCTCGGTAAGATGGGGTTTAATCTGTTTGCAGGTATTTTACTATATAATTTGAGGTCACTGTTGAGAAGGGAGATTGGACGATAGCTTCCACATTGCATCGGGTCTCTGCCTTCCTTATGTATAATAGCTAGGTTGGCAAGGGACATTGATGGGGGGGATTTAGTTCCCTTCCATAAAATGATTGAATGTTTTTAATAGATGCATGGATAATGTGGGCAAGAATCTCTTATAGTAGACATTGGTGAAACCGTCAGGGCATGGAGACTTAGTAATTTTTAGTGATTTGACCGCCTCTTCCAGTTCCTCTTTTGAAATCTCAGCATTGAGGACTGTGTTTTCCTCCTCCGTTAACACGGGAATTTTACATTTGTCTAAGTATTGCGTTATTAATTCAGTTGCTATCGGTTCAGGTCGGCCGTTTTTAGATCTCAGGTTGTAGAGTTCAGTATATTATTTTGTAAATTCTGCTGCAATTTTGCTGCCACTATATTGTATCTCACCAGACCTACTCTTGATCGCTGTTATTTGGGATCTTTTTTGTACCCCTCTCAGTTTACTGAGTTTACAAAGAATGAGGAGCATTTCAGGTGGTGCATTGCTTTGCGGTTTACATCAATCTTATAATATAGACATTCCATTTGTTCATTTTTATACACTCAGCCTTGTATCTTCCTTGTCTGGCATAGTATGAGGAGCCTCGACCAGGGTGGGAAGAGAGGGGGAGGAGGGAAGGGGGAGGGAGGGGGGGGGGCACTTTACAGGGAGCATAAATTGTTATCCAGTACACAGTGATGCTTCAACAATGATATAGTATTTACTAGCTCCCAGACAGTCTATTTTTCAGCCCATCGTCCTAGTATGGTAATGGGGGAAGCCTCAGTTAAGATGGGGGGGAGGGGAGGTGGAAGGGGAAGGGGGAAAAATGGGGGGGAGAGAGGCGGGGGAAGGAGGGGGTGGGGCGGAGAGGGGGGAAGGGGAGCGGAGGTGAGGGTTTTTTTTTTGAAGGATGGGAGGGGTATGTGGGGGTGGGTAAGAGGAGAGGGGGTGAGTAAGGGGAGGGGGGGGAGGAGAGGTGGAGGTGGGGGGAGAGAGGGGGGGACCCCATGACAGGGAAGTGGGTACAGACTTTACAATCTTGTCTCAATAATAATCTGGAGGCATTCTAAAACCTGGTGTTGTAATGTCCTTCAACATTTGGCTGTACAACCCTTAAGCACTTGCAGTGGGCGCCAAATGCGCCGACACAGGCTCTCTCAATTTTTCAACACTTATTAACTGTTTAAACATTGAAACCTTAACACAGTAAAACATTTTTTGTTAACTTGTATACGGGTATAGGGCTTGGGGGGATACTCCAAGGGCTTCCACTGTTGCTGTGTTTGCACTGTCCATTTGTCTCTTTGCAACGAGAGTCTCTCTGAGTGCAGCAGGGGTGGGGGATGTAGGTAAGGAGATGACCATTTTATCTGGGGTGGGGGGGATCACCATAACTGTAACGGAGCATGTTATAACAGTAATTGTCTGTACCCCTGTGTATCTGTGACTTATATTGTTTGAGGCGGCTTCTTACTTGGCCCCTGTTTGTGTTAGCCAGACCTGGGTTGCTGTGGTGTAGTCCCACGTGCTATACTGTGTTGTGGAGGGGGTAGTACTCACGGTTACCGGCTTGTCCAGCGCTCTATCGGGAAGGAAAGGGGGGGGGTGTGGAGTGGAGCCTCAATATGCAGACTTGATTCCTGCAGTCCCCGCGTCTGTGGACTCGCTCTCCCGTTCACCGGGACAAACTGGGAAGGGGTGGGGGTGGGGGGGGGGGGGGGAGAGAGAGATGCTTGCTCCATTACACCTTGTTCAGGTGGGACTTGGTTCCTCCGCTCCTCTTTTACACCGGATTGGATCTCGGGATCAGGTACTCCTCTGCATCAACGTCGGGGCCTCGGGGTGCTCGTTCCCTGTAGTGGGGGGAGCCAATAGCTGGTGGTGTCCCGGTGAGGTGTTGGATGCCATGTTAGGGCTGGTCTCCTCTCTCTCCTCCTCTGTCTCCTATCCTGGTGTCCCGTGCTCGAGCTCCCAGTGCAAAGTGTGCTCTCTGCTGACGGTTCTTGTCCTCGGTTCCCTGGTACACGGGAGGGGCCGTAGTTGCCTTGAGAGGTAGGTCATCAGGTTGCAGAGCAGATGAATCTAGTTAGGTGCAGGTATTAACTTGGGTGTTCGGCCTCTGACATTTTATTTGGCCCGTCCCTGCTTTTGTCCTGCCAGTCTCTCAGACACCCTAACCGGAGGGTCCATCGCGTCGGTCCTTGGGTTCTGGAGGGGAACTCACTCCATTCTGCCGGCGGGTTCAGCCCTAGCGCCTTTGCAAACTGCGCCATGTCTTCTGGGTGCCTGATAGTATGGTATTTGCCGTTCCTTTGCACCAGTAATTTAAATGGAAAGCCCCACTTATATTTTATCTCCTCACGGAGTAATGCGGTGAGTGGTTTCATTTCTTTTCTCCGGTAGACCGTGCGTTTGGATAGGTCATTGTAAATTTGGAGCGAGTTGTCATTGTGTTTGACTGGCTCTTGGGCACAGCAGGCCTCCATTATCTGCTCCTTTATGGAGTAGTGATGAAGGCGTGCTATCACATCCCTTGCCCGATTAGGGTCGTCCGACCTTGGTCCTAGGGCTCGGTGTGCCCTGTCCATTTCCAGGTCCTTGTGGGTGAGATCTGTGCACACCGACTGGAAAAAGTCTAGGAGGTAGGGTTTGATCTGGGCTGGGAGAACCGATTCCGGTATGCCCTGGATTCTGACGTTTTGACATCTATCGCGGTTCTCCTGGTCTTCCATATTGTCCCTCAGGGTGCTCACTTCAGCTCCAAGCCGGTAGATTTCATTTGCCGCCTCCTTTTGGGACTGCAGTGCGTCGGCAATTTTGGTTTCTAGAACTGCGGTGCGCTCCGTGAGGCCTGATATTTCTTGTTTCAGCTCGGAGACCGCGGCTCTTAAGTCTGCCTGCAGCGAGGTGTGGAGTTTGTTGAGCATGGAGGCTATCAGCTCCTGCATATAATCTCGTGTCAGGCCTTCCCTGGTGGAGGAGGTGTTTCGGTGCGGTCGCGCTCCGTTGTCTGCTTAGACCCGCGTGCGTGTGTGGAGTCGGCGCCATCTTGGCTCTTTGAAGCAGCCTCCGAGCTCCGTTGCGATGGGGAGAAGAACCGGGTGACTCCTTGGGCCGCTTGGGCTTTCGGTCTGCCCATCATTTCAATCGCGGGAGTTGCCTGCTAGGTAAGCTTTTGTCTCCGCTGGTTTTTTTGGGGGGGAAAACGCTTATTGTGCTGTTTTTATTCTGGGGTCTTAGGAGCTCCTCTTCTACCCGACCGTCCTCATCGGCGTCCTGGACATGCCCCATGTTTTTTCTTATTAAAAATGTTTGCATGACTCCATTTATTTTTCCAGAGTAAAACGAGAACCAACTCCGTTTGCAAACATACAAAGCAAGATGTTTGCTTTGGTGATAATTAGATATGTTTCAACAGAAGTCAAGTACTACTGTATAGTATTGCAAGTGCTGGAAAATCAACAGTGTTCTTCTACCATAAAAAAGATAATTACCAAAGATAAGAACTCCTGTCTACGGGGATGGTGAATTATGAATATAGTAAGTGAAAAGATGGCAAAGGTGAACAGAAAAGGAGAGGCTCAGCTGAAAGGTTATTATTTATTTTTCTAGCATAAGAATAGCATGAACATTTGCTTAGCCTTGAAATAGCTCTTTGAGCGGTTATTTCACTTTTCATGAATGCAAATAAATGGTTTTCCCTTCAGTAAGTCCAGGATACATGATATCTTCTGTGGTAGAGTATGCTATATTCTCAGAGCAGGGTGACAGAAATACAGCTCTATACTGTACATATTTTCCATGTGATGTGCATTACAGATCGCTCCAAATTCTTTATCCACGTATCAAATAAGCTATATACAGCAGGTACTTTCCAAAAAATTACCAAGCTTATGTGGCCAGGTACCCCCTCTGGGCTCCCCATGTCCCTTTACCTCCGCGAGTGTTGTTGGGGCGTGCGGGTGCCTGGGGCGGGGTGCTCGCGCCTCCGGTGAGTGTGGGGAGGAGTCAGTGCCAGTATGAAGGAGGCAACAGAGTCGCAGGAGGCTTCCAGCGGCGCCTTTGTAGGGCGCCGCCATCTTGAATGTGGCCGCGCATGCGCAAAGGATCAGCAGCGGCAGCCATTACAGATACAGCGCTCGGTGGGGACTACAAGCCCCACAATGCACAGGGGGTGGGGGATCAGGTGCCACAGCTAAGCTAATAGGGCTGCGATGATCCCCTGCTGCAGATATTTATACTTTTCGTGCGCTGAGGAGACCACGCCAGTCTACAAAAGGAGAGAAGCTGAGAGGTATTGTCCAGGGAGCTGTGCTTCCCTGGACTAGGCCTAGCTTATCCCCTTAGGCTCAAGGTAGGCCCTGAGCCCCAATGAGCTTGTGGCTGCTATAGGGACAGGCCCTTTAGACGGGATACTGCCCCACTTAGCATCATTAGTGTCAGGGACACAGCAAAACACTGCGCAGCAGTTGTGGCCTGGGACTGAACCACCACCACAAGGCTAGATATTCATCACAGTGGGACACTCCAGCAGGATACCACCTCACGTGGAGGCGGACGCCTTCGCTGACGGCATGGGACAGACTGTTCTCTTCTGTCGGTGATAAAGGTGCTGGAACACCTGGCAGAAATCCCCCATCTACAAGTGCACCAATTCTAACACTTCTTTTGGGCAGCGCTGTCGCACACACATTGGTGGGTTCGCTCCTGTGAACACTGGTGGTTGGGGGCACAGTGTGGAGTTTTGGCCCTGTGAGGCCTGTGCTATGTTATTATTATTACCTGTTCAGTAAACCTGTTATACCATAACAGTGTGTATTTCTTACATTGTGTCCTGTGGTGAGGTTCTCCCACACCGATAGGATACTTCATGGGTGGAGGCACGGTCACCAGACAGATAAGGCACACCCCAGGCTCCCAGCAGCGGAGGCTCAGGCCACCTGTGAGCCACAGGTAACACACCACACACACACACTAGCCGCCAGATCTCTCATAGGGTGGGGGAAACTGCGTTACACTTACAACACATTTTCTCTAAAATTGTTTTACAACTTTGGCACCAGATGCATTAAGCTTCATTAACCAAAAATTAACATTAGGTTAATAGCAATGCGTATCCATTAAAGGGAATAACCTAGCATTAACCCTGTTTTATTACTTAAAATAGCATAGCATTACATTTCTACGGCCGTTAGTGCCAATTACATGTAAGAGAGGTGGTGTTCCACTTAACATTGCAAATCTACTAAAGGACATCGAGGTTAACGCAGGGAATTAACATTAGGTTATTTATGTCAGTAAAACTCTCAGAGAAGTGTTATCTTTGACAACAAAGTAATGAACAAACGTAGAAAATGCCAAGTTATTACATTTACAGTGCAGTATTAAGTGATATAACCTTTGACCCGCCTCAAATAGTAATTCAAGGTTTTTTTTTTTTTCCAGGGAAACTTAGAAGTACAGGCTCAGCAATGTATTATATTACTGTTTAATCCGATTGCATCCATCACCCTTATATATATAAGTGTAGCCCTGGTCTCCAGCAGCTCCTAGAGACCCCCCTCCTTTGGAGCAGCGCGGTCGCTGCCGGAGCCAGCGCCGGACCCGACGGCTGCTTCCAAAGGTGGGGGCCGGAGCACGGAGCCGCGCGCTACCTCCCAGATGCGGCCGGTTGCCGGGGACGCGATCGGGCCGTTGCTAAGGCCGCGGTCGCATCGATCCCGGCGGCTCGCAGAGAAGGAAGCCGCCATTGTGAGTGCTGTTGCGCATGCGCAGAGGCCAGATAGCGCGGGAGGCCCACAGACAGCTCGCGCATGCGCAGAGCAGGACTGTCGGCCACCAGGGTGCATAGGGACAGAGCCACGTGACCCCAGGGAGCCAATAGGGCTGGAGGATGACTCTGCAGGAGCCAGTAGATACATTGTGTGGGTTTGGGACTACGCAGTTAGTCAGAGCCAGGAGCAGCCAAGGGAAGGAGGTAAGGTATAGGAGTCAGTGACTCCCTGTACTAGGCCCGCAACTCCCAAGGCCCGAGATAGCCCTGACACCCAGTAGAGTGAGTGTTGCCAGGGACAGCCCTCAGGTTAGGGACCCTGTCACTTACATCAGTTGGAGCTGGGGAGCTGAAAGGGAAGGAAGGGTGCAGGGAGCGAGTGAAGCTCCTGCACCGCGTAAGGTCCCCCATATCCCAGGTAGGCCCCAACTCCCCACCAGGCTAGTGGGTAATTGCTAATGGACGGCCCAAGATAGGGACCCTGCCCTTAGTGAGTGTGTGAGTGCTGTCTTGTCAGGGTCACGGCTGGCAGTGCTGTGAGGCCTGACAAGAAGGCATAGTGGAGAGTGCAGCAAGTTTGCTGTACGCACCCAGCAGGTTGCAGTGCGTTGCTGCAGGCGCTGCTAGTTATCAGTTAGAGTCAGGACTGGGAAGAGTTAGGGGAGCGGAGCAGGCTATTAACCCCTTAGGTCCCAGAGAGGTCCTCACTCCCCAGTTTGTGGTGCTACAGGGACAGGCCCTAGGTTAGGGATCCTGTCACAGTAGTGCTAGAGTTAGATAGGGACACAGCGGACGCTGCGCTTCCCGTGAAGAGGTTTGGGCTCAGTCGGGGCCAGGGTGGGATCGCCCCTGGGGTCCGCGTGCAAGGAACCAGCTTGGGATCAGACGGAATCACCGAGCGACAGATCCTTTGCGAAGCCGTTGCTGATCCGAGCACTGGAGTGCTCGGGCAGGTACTTTAAAGCCACAAGTGCACCAACTGGCCATTAGCTTTAATAGTGACTGCGCAGTCACCCATACTCTCTCTCTCTGCAAGAATGCGGGACATTGGGTGGGGATCCTATGGACACGGGGTGGGATAATCCGGTGTTGGGGAAGCGTCCTGCGCGACGCCGTAGTCAGTGTCGCCTCTAGAGAGGGACACTCGTTATTCTATGTTGACAGTATTTGTGTTTTATGCTGTTTCCCAAGTAAAGGTATTAGTTATCATACATTACGGTGTGTGAGTTATTGTATGTGTCCTGCGAGGAACAATTCCTGCTCTGCTAGGAACCATCGCAGGTGGAGGCGCTGCACCGAGTACAGGATTACTCTTAATATAATTACCCCCAGGTTCCCCGTGGCGGAAGCTCAGCCCTCCTGTGAGCCAACAGGTAAAGCACCACACCTGGTAACACTGTATGTTCTCCGCACCCACACTATATCTGCGATTGGGTGGGGTGGAATACCCGTTACATAAGTTACTGTCTCCACATCGTGCACCTGAAACCCTTAAGTTCCGTAATATGGTAGTGATGGTTAAAAACCTTCCATTGCACAGATATGCAGTACACGTGCACACCTGTAATAAAAAATAAAAAAAAGTTTGCTATTTGAGGCAGATGCCGCTCCTTTGAAATGGCTAAATTGACTTTTAAAGTAGGGAAGCAGGTTTCAAATCCTGGCGTGAACTCTTTGTGACCTTGGGCAAGTCACTTGGTCTCTCTGTGCCTCAGGCACCACTAGAGGATTGTAAGATATACAGGGGAGTTACTTATTTTGCCTGCAATAGTCCATGTACAGTACAGCGCTGCGTACAGTGTCAGCACTATATAATAAAAAATATTACACATGGGAAACGGTGTTAAATATAGAAGTTATTACTTATCCTTTCCAGCTTCAAATTGGCCCACGGGAAGCGGGGTATTTAAATCTGCATAAGGATCCGCAGGTAAGTGGCTTGGAAAGCAGGGGCTCCTCGGAGTGGAGATTAACGTGGTGTCGGCTACGGAGAAGCCCTGCTTAAAAAAATATATATACACATATACATACATGTATATACATGTGAACACACGTACATATACATGTGTGCACACACACATGTAATCATATTTTTTTTTGAAGCAGGGTGTCTCCATAGCTGACGCCACATTAATGTCCGGGAGAAAGATTGAGATAGATCTCTCTCTCAAAACGGCTCCCTTTATATAGCGTGCTCTTCCTGACACAGTCTTCTTGGGTTTCATTTGTAGAAAAGGGGGACAAACGTGTACATACACACACACAAGGGGCACTCAGCTCTCAACCTTCAGCGGTTTATTTTTCCATTAGTGACACTAAACATTTTAAACACCATCACTTTAAGAAACAAAAAAAAATCATAAAAAGGAAACATCCTTTCCTGTCAGGAGTCTAACTCACATGCATATCCCTACCTGCAATGTTGGCTGGGTAAGTCAGTTACCAACTTTAAATAACACACAGAGATAATATTGAGTCCTTAACTATGAGATGGGGACAGCGTCCCAATAGATCCTCAAATGCTGCAACACGTGGGTGGGGAGGGGGCGTCTACCCTGAGCTGGATCCTCGGATCCTGGGGAGCAGCAGTTTCCATGCAGCCTCCAGGCTCTAAGAGAGGGTGAAGCAGCAAACCTAACTGCAATATATTCCTGTTCCTCAATTAGGAGAGCAGGTGAGGGAAACCAGAACCATTGTAAAGTCTGGTATGGATTTCCTATCCACGAGCCTTAGTGACTGAATCTGTGGGGCCTATGCAGAGAGCAGCGAATTTTCGAGCAGGTGAGGGAAACCAGAACCATTGTAAAGTCTGGTATGGATTTCCTATCCACGAGCCTTAGTGACTGAATCTGTGGGGCGGATCACATCCACACTATGGGGCCTATGCAGAGAGCAGCGAATTTTCGAAATTCGCCATTTTTTGGAGAAAATCGCGCAGAAAACAGCAGAAAATGGCGAGTTCCGAAAAACGCGCCAATTTTTCTTTTCTATTTGTAAAACTCGCCTCGCGGCTGGCGAGAACCTCAATCTCGCCAGTTTTAAAAATATCCTAATGCAGAGAGCCGCGAACGGCATCTAGCGGCTGTTCGCGCCAATAAAATGGCGCGATTGTCTCCTTTTTGCCTCGCCAGAAAAAATTGGCAAGAAGCTGCCGCTCGCGGCCATTGCAATGGGAAAAAAAAGGCGCGAATTTGTTTTTACACGTTTCTGAAGCGCGCATCTCGCCAATTTAAACTCGCCACACACATCCATGTTAAACATAGCAGAATTCGCACTTTTCTGCATATGGAGAATAAAACTCTCCAAAAAAGGTACTTTTTACTAAATTCGCCATTTTTAAAATTCGCTGCTCTCTGCATAGGCCCCAAAGTCTGCACTTTCTTCTATAAAGCAGACAGAAAGCTGCCCACTATCCTGGGACGGACACACACACACACACACACACACACACACACACACACACACACACACACACGCGCGCGTTTTTTTTTTTTTTTTAATGCTCTTTTAATTCTGTGCAGCAGAGTAAATTCTTACAAACAAAATCCTGCAGGATATATTTTATAACCTACATTTATGGTAGCAGTGTCAAAGTAATAATTTCCGCTGCAGGTGCGGTGAAGTGGTGCTCACTTACATTTAAATGCATTTACAGAATGACAATAAAGGAACTGGCTTTCGAAAGCTATAAATCCCTTACCCCAGAACTTGTATTTTCTTGATTCCACTCAAAACAAAGTGGTTAAAAAGGTCAAGGCTTTCAACAGCTTTAAAAGCAAAAAGGGTGCTAAGCACCACAACTGCAACAAGCATAAAGGTAGTGGGCAGAAAACATATACATACAAGCTGCGAAATTAGAGGAATCAAAAAGGCATTATATTCCGCTACATTAAAATACAGCAATCTTTTTTCTTATTTTTATAAAGACATTCGTACACACTCCTCTGTAAGTCCCTTCTGAACTTTATTGGGAGAGAGTTCCAGAGAAACCCCCCTCTGCCCGGGAAAGAACACAATAGCTGTGATAGAATAAAGGGATCAAGTGAAATAAAGCTGGAATTCCAGTCTGATGCCATTGCCTACTCTTGGGAGAGACAGACAATGAGCAGGGAAGGGCAGCCATGGAGTCTACCTGACCCAGTGGCACTCCCCAATACCAACATTGTTTGTTGGTGGATGTTGAGATTTTAAGTTTCCAAAAAGACTATTGGGCCTATTTTCATAGCTCTGAAGTGTGACAACCCACTTTTAAAGTGCACTTTAGAAGCAGACTGGCATGCTTTGCTATTCTGTAAGCCCTTCTTGCATGTCTAAATCGCGCGAAAATCGCTTTTTTAGAAGCGGTTTCACTTTTGCTGTCGCACCGATCGCTTTGTCAAAAAAGCCTCCAACTAGCATTTTTTCTAACACCACCTGAAGCGTGGCGAGATTGGTCTTGCAAATTACATCTGCAGCCTGAAATATGGGTTTGAGCATGAATTAAGTAGAAATAGCCATGTAAGTCCAGTGGCGGTAGTGCAGAGTACTGAAGTACTCATTTACTGCCTTATAGAGCAAAACCCATGTCAGCCTGGGGAGGAGTTAGCATCACCTCTGGTCATTCCGCTTCTAAAGCGAGAACAATCCGACATGGTTTAGAAGCTGTTTGAAATAGAGAATAGGTTTTGTTTCCCCTTCACATTTCATTCCACTACTTCTGAACATGCCTGTCACTGGAGACCAGGACTAACACACCAGGGATCAATTCGCCAAACAGAAGTACAGAGTTAATAAAAGGGAAATTGGAAAATAATAACCACAACTGTTCCATACATAAATCATACACTCCCAACTGGAGTAACTGGGGAACACCCTGCAGGCCTAGGTGCAGGGACCTCCGTGAGGAGATTCTCCCTTTTCTGTTCCCACGCAGTGTCTCACAGGAACTGGACATCAGGTCTGGAACTGGCACTTGCTCTAACAGACACTGGCACATATACCAAAGACAGACGAAAACAGGGGCCTTCCTCCCCACCTTTTATATCCCATGGTACCTCAGACACATTTAGGGAGGGTTAAGGCCAGGTTCCTTCAATATTACTTAGCCCCCTGATTGGTGGGTTAACATGCAACATTAAAAAAAAGAGTAACATAAAAACAGTTACATGGAAAAGGTCACTGGCAACTTGCAACTGAACACCGAATTATCCCCTGGTCCATGAAGTGCTGGAACCAGGATACACAACACAGATAAGTACATAATACAGATGTATTATTGACAGGTAGGGGCAATAGCAGCCTTGACCTTTATTAAAAGCAGCCACATCAACCCCTACTATCACAATGGCAAATTGCGTGGTTTGGCAATGAAAAATTTGGGGCTACTCGAATAGGCCCCTAGGGCAGTACAGGTCATTGGTAACGCTTTCATATGATGTATTTACCTAAAAGCTGGAGTGTGGGGATATCTACATTTTATAAGATAGTATCATTAATACTGGTAATGATAGTAATCATTAATAATAATAATTATGCCCATAACATTTTATTAATAAAGGAATATAGTGGTGGATCACCATCAGTGAGGTGAGGGATGAAGGGGGAATTACACACTTGTGCTCAGTATATCTGTTATGCAAATGATCATTTAAAACCAGAGACAGAACATGAAACACAGACAGAGCTCAGTGCACATCCAGTGAAACCTATACAAGGTACAGTGCCTAAATATATATGTATAGATATCTATTAAATAAAATGGTCTTTTAGTTTAACATTTTGGCCAAAGTGTTGTAAGCCCCTGAGCCACTACACGGCAGACCACATCTCAAGGGTCCCTAACACTAATATAAATTCTTAATAACCTGTGCATTACCAGGAAGAATGATTTATAATAAATCTGTCAAAATTAGTTGCAAAGTTCTAAGTCTGATTGAAGCTTTTATTAACCTGTACATTACCAGGAAAAGCACTCTGTATTAGATTTATCACAATCACACTGCAGGCAAGCAAGTTCCCCTGAGAGTGGGAGATGCTATGGAGTGAGCTTTTAACCATTTAAATGTGGGAGGGGGTGAGCTTCAACAAGATAGGAAGAGACACCTTCCAATCAGCTAAGACCAGCTGAACAAGATTTGTAAAACATACAGGACACCTGCACTTTGGCCAAAATGTTAAACTAAAAGACCATTTTATTTAATAGATATTTATACATAAATATTTAGGCACTGTACCGTGTATAGGTTTCACTGGATGTGCACTGAGCTCTGTCTGTGTTTCATGTTCTGTCTCTGGTTTTAAATATATATCGCCATGCTCAGTAGCACTCCTCTGTGACATTATATATATATATATATATATATATATATATATATATATATATATATATATATATATATATATATATATATATATATACATGAAATTCAGTCAGCACACTGAAGTTGAAAATGTTGTAATAGCAGATGCTAGTCCCATAGAGAGTAAGTATGATACGAACCAATCCAAAGACCTATGCTCTGTACCTCTATCAGTCCCCCTGTGGTTCACCTTAACGCTCTGTGTCAAACTTCTCTATTAAGCCCATTATAGCTGTCAATGTGTGGGGTAACTGTGCACCGAGGCGGTTTTCCAGACTGCGCATGCGCGATTTGCGCTGCCGGCGTCCCTGGTTGCCAGGGAGAGTAAGTGAGGCGTCTGCTCACAGCTGTGATGCGCGGTGCGCTCTCCTCGCTGGCGCCCCGGCAGCCAATGTGTTTTGGCCCACTGCTCATGCGCGGCGCGACGTTCCCCCGCACGGGCAGTAGACTCTGAGACCAGTGTCTCAGGGTGTCTCTCTTCTGATAGCTTAAGTGCCTGCTCTCATGTCATGATGAATCATATGGATATTCAGGTAATAGGGGAGGGGGCACGGAGCACAGCTATGTTGCATATTATGTCTGATTGCATGTTGGTGATTGGTTCCCTTTGTGTGCATTGCACCATGGGTGGGGGTATATATGTTTGGTCACTTGCACTTGTGGGTTACACGGCCCTGAGGAAGGTCTCTCTGTGGGACCGAAACGTTGGCTTACGTGTATTTCATGTTGTGAATATATACTATTGGATTAACCCCGTGCGGTCTGCTGTCTCTTTACTGGTCTTTGAATTGGTTCGTATCATTATATATATATATATATATCATACACAGGGGGTGAATACCACATCAACTGCCAATTATTATATGCAATGTCTAAACCTATCTTAACCAGAAAAAGTAAATCTGAGAAAGAAATCACAGAAAACATGTTAACTGCTAGGCGGTGCTAGAGGAAAGGGTAAATGTATAAACACAAAAAAGAAAACCTCTAAAAAGCACTCAGACATATATATGCAAAAATAGTAATGGTAATTTATTAAATCAAAAAATAATGAAAGACACAAACAGCTGACTGAAAAGCCTGCCTGACTGAATAAATCAGAAAATCATACAAATAAACCCAAAATTACCACAAAAGTACAATATTATAAACCCAGCATGAATGATACAGTATCAAAAAAGTGAGTGATCACTTATGGGAACATAGTTCCCACAGTGAAGACAAAAGACCGGCCGGCCATAATCAATGATACTGAGCTGAAGGTAGTTAAATATTAACCCTTGAAAATAAAGCAAAATACAATGTTTGTGAGGTAAATAACAGGTGTGCTATACCAATATGCAGGATATTAAATGACAGAAACCTGTATGCCTATTGCCATAACATAATGCATATCATATGGAAACATGTTAAATAAGTACATCAGTGACCCAAATACATATATCACAATGATGGGAAACAAAGGAAGATACTCAGCTCCTTATTGGCAAGGCAGAACAGTCTCAGGCAAGTACAACCCACAAAAAACGATTTCCATGGATGGGAAAAAAAAAAAATTGTTCCAATAGAGTGTCAGCAGGCAGGGCCAGCAGCAGCAACAATTAAAAAAAGTCCCACAACGCGTTTCGCCCGCTAAGGCTTCTTCACATATATATGTTGTGGTTATTTTGGGGGTTCAATATGAGCTTGCAGGTGTCCTGTATGGTATGCAAATGATCACACTGAACATGACACTTTTTTTAAAACTTGCATTCCTACATAATGCACAATCAACATTTACCAGGAGTATAATATATCCCATATCAGGAATGTATAATACTATAGATGTAGCCAGCTCTTTGGGGCAGGGTGTCACTTTGCCGTATGTGGTTATTCACCTGTTCACCTCGTTTGCAAATTATTTACCCTTCACTGTACATTTTCTAATGCACAGTGTACTCTGTTGCTGTTACATAAATATAGTTGTATCAATTATTAAAGGACTATGGGTAATAAGCAGTTACATTTCTATGGCACCACAAAACCGCCAACTTTTTACGGCCTTGAGAAAATAGCTCTGATGTCTTCATTCATATCATTACAACACGATCTTTGTATCCATCATGCATTCTCTTTGAAACAACATCCATCTAATTGTTGTGTTGTTTCCTCCATTTCTCTCCACAAATATTCGCACATTATATATTTTGGAAATATGCCAGAGCTTCTCCACCCTTTGTGTTTTGCAAGGAGTGTCCTCTGTTCAAGTGTACAAAGGACCTGTGTGCCACTATGGCAATATGGTATGATGCAACTGCAGGGGCTAAAAAGGATAGGGCTATATTAACTAAGTAGTGCTAGGCCAAAGGACACCTTCCTACTCTGGGAGACACCGGCCAACCCATTTGAGTGGACTACAAGAGGTCTTCCGGCATAGCACAGCTTAGAGCTTAGTAAATACGGCCCTCTCTCTCCTTTTATGTGTATTAGTTCTTACACATAATGACAATCTTAGGCTCTAGTAGTACACGTTATACACATGTTGCATCCAGAGAATAAACAATAAATTCTGACTTCCACATTATAAAATGTTTGTACGGGGAGTTAATTCACAATTAAGAAACAAATGCTTCTACTTAGTAATGTATATTGTTATTTTGAAGCCTTGTATTTGTGGTGTGGGGACGTTGCTACCCTAGTTCCGGCTTTTCACCTCCACTGTTTAAGCAATGCTAATTTATTAGTACTGTAGAAATATACCAACCACCACTCCTCCTCCTTTTCTGGCACTCTGCTTTCCTTTCTATAGACCTTTATACAGCATGTCCAAATCAGAACCCCACAGCAAACCAACACACAGAATCATTAACAAGCAGCTAAAGAGCAAGACTATTGGAAGCAATGGGATTTTTTTACCTTGATAAAATCTAATGTGCCTCTGCATACACTTTTCATAAGCTTGATACGCAGCCCCTGTTCAATATGCTCTGAAGTGGTTTCCCTGTGCTGAAGAAGATTTTTGTCTCCTTCATTGAAAAGGAGCTGATCTCTTCTACAACTTGGGAAGCAGTTCCATAACAAACTGAGGAAGGAAATACTGTAACTAACTAAAAAATCTCCATTATCAGACAATGAGGGGTATGTGTTTCTATTTTTATTTTTGTAGGAAAGTAAATCTTCTCTCAAAGGAATTTGTAATTTTGCTGCCTCATAATTAAATACATCTCATAGAATCTAAGGAGAAATTATCCAATCAATAAATAAAGTGGTGTGTGTGTTGTTTTTCAGTCATTTGAAAGGGATTGTGTATGCGTTATACTTTTTTTTTGCTACTTAAAGTAATTTAAGCCAATTTGCAGCCTGAGGATTACTTCTCACTAATGCAGTTTTTTAACAACATAATAAGTTGTTTCCCATTATTTTAACAATACAACAAATACTAATTTTGAGAGGTTTAAAGAAATAGCTCAACAGAGTCTAGTCGCTCACTAAAGGTCAATATTCCGGTGTTAAAATGTGAACTACAGCTTGAATCACCAAGAAAAACCGTATTCATAAATGGGCTTCACAATTCAATCTCATTTGCATACCTGAAAGTTGTGTCACCTCAGCATTAAATAATGCTCAGGATACAAATACGTGTTAACGCATAGAAATCTGCGTTAATTAGTACTAGCTCCTCATTTAAAAAATAAATAAAAAATAAAATAAAACATCCCCTGAAAGGGCGAGAGGAGAACAAATGCAAAAAAAGGCGCGGATTGTTGCTTAAAAACACTCAACTTAACATAAGGGTCAGAATTGGAGCAAACTACTTTGACATTTTGAGGCATAGAAACGAAATAAAATTGCCCTGATGTATACCCCCTGTCACTAAGGTCTAGGATTTAAGATATATGGCCGGGAATGATGTGATTGAAATATTGGAATGTAGAAGGTAGGAAGTGAATCCAGCATGTTCAGATTCTGTTGCTTAGGGCAGCAGAGTAGAGTACATGGAACTCGCTTTTCTTTACAGTTACATATTATGTTGGGTGTGTTCCTCTATCAGGGTTGCCAAGAGCAGGCCTGCAGTCTCCATGTGCAGTTTAATGAAACGCTCTATAAAAAGAAGGAAAGAGGAGGGCACACGCGCAGTCAAAATATAAATAAGTGATTTTATTGAGTCATACAGTACATAAAATGTTTACGTTGTAATAAAAGCTCAATAAATTATTTTGTTTTCTTGTCTCATTTTGTTCAGGTGAAAGAGCTGATATAATTCCCACACTCACTGAAGTATCTTCCTCAACAGACACGTCCACACAAGTAGATTTATTTTATTTTTTTAATTTAAACCCACCCCCCCCCCCCCCCCCAAAAAAAGCTGGACGAGTAAATGGACAAAGCGAGTTTGGCTTCGGTTCTCATCTATTGCCACTAGCTACTGCGATCGCGACCACGTGTTTGCCTGGGTAGTGATCACATGGTTGCGACCCTCCCTGGGCGTTGTATATGGGACTCTGCCTTCGTTTTAATTGTACTGACTGCTCCATCAGCCCAATCAACCCCCAGACAATTTGCATTTTTAAAGCCGACGTACATGGTGCGGTACACGGGCCTCTAACGTGCCAGGTATGTGATTAGGGCGCTCTAAGGTCAATCTCCAGTCCAAAAATACCACTAGGACAAAGAAATGGTTTAAGCCTCATTCTGCACCAGCATATTACTTTGTCCTTTTTGCCCATGGAGATTCTGCCATTACTGGATGTGTGGTGCATGATACCTGCTGGTAACAGGAGGGCTGAGTTGTACGCCGATGGTTGTTGGGACACAGGACTAGGCTTATGAGGTTAATACCCTACATATCTCTCTAGCAGTGTAGTGCCTACATCTGCCGTAGGCTCCAGGGAACTGAAGATGATCTCCCACAGTAGAACCGATAACCCCAATAAGATCACACACCGGGCCGGAGGTATAATAACAGGAACGGTTTATGGTCTGTACACGGCAATCTTCTGCCCAATGCAGTCCCACTCTCAGCTACCCACTGAAGGATGGTCCCTGGACCTTCACTACAGGCCAAGGGCACCTGCAGCAATCCCAGCTCTTCCGTGCCTCTCTAGCAGAGGCAGAGGTATGGTCCACGCTCACTCTCCCCGAAGGGAAGAGGACCAGAGAAGGCCCAATAGTCAGGCTCTTGGCTGTGTGACCTGCCTCTCTCAAGGGGGTAGAGGCACTGCTAAATTTGGAGCGGCCCTCCCTTAAGTACAGCCAGAAAGAGGGAATCAGGTCTGTCCCATGATTGGACATGCTCAGACCTGATGTCACCGCTTCCCACTGTTACTCAAGTACAGCACCAGTGAGTGGGGAAAACCCCTATTGACTACTGGCAGCCTGATTTTACCAGGGCTTACTGCCAGGAGTAGGACAAATTAGTAGCCATAGGTGGCATGGCTACATAAACATAATAATGACAACATTTAACTCTGCAACATTCATTTTTTGTTTTCTCTGCTGTGTCTATTTTACTGTTACTCAATATTTCTCTCAGACAAATAACAACTTTATAACTATTACCATTGCCCCCCTCCGGTCGCAAGATCTGTATTTAAGGACGCTAAACGGGTGCAAAGGTCAAACTTTGATAAAGCGCCACTTGGCGGGAAACGCATCAGAGGACCTTTTATCTTTTGTTTTGCATTATGCCCATTAAATAAAATTATACTTATCCGCTGCCTACAGCCCTTCCTTTTTCATCTCTACTTGATTACCATTGAGAGATAAGATTGATAAACACTCCCTATTTGTGCTTATCTAAAATATCCCAATTATTGTTATATAAAATTATCTAGGAAGAGGTAACACTGAATAGTGATACCTATATAGTCACCTGAACAGTGAAACCAAGATAGAAAATGAGAAAAAGACAATGTACAGTACAGGTTCAAACCTATATATAGTAACCTGAATAGGGACCTAAAATATCTAATTTAAGGCCAGAAGATCTGATTTACAATTCTTTATAGAAGGACCAGTGAATAAGGTTTCCGAATTTGATTAGAAGCTCAGAATTGCAATTTGTGGGGGCAGGGCAGAGTCATACTGTAACAACATATTTTTAGGCATATATTTTTTTTTCTTCCTTTTTCCCCTTCTAAATTTCACCCCCCCTAAAAAGGCCAGAGAGTCACGATTGGGGAAGTATGAAACTTGTACTTATCGTGTTAATATTAATGTTCTTTTATCTTTAACATACAACCATGCATGATTTTCAGTTCACACCCTTACATTTCAAACCAAAATTGACAGATTTGCATGGATAAAATGTGAAAGTATTCTTATCTTGTTAAAAAAAACTAGGTGATAGATTATTTTTTACTGAAGGAAAGGGCAGCACGGTAATGAACTTCTGAATTTTATTCAGACTGAAACCCGATTAAACGCTCCAATAGGCAGCATTTTAACTACCTGTTATTTTTGGGTTAAACATTGTTGGGCATCTGTTGTGACCGGTTGCGAATAATAATTGTATCTAGTCAATAACAGAACACTTTCAGCAGTATGAGCTATTGCGGTTCATCGCAACATTTTTCACGTCATGATCAAATTCATTAATGTCTACGCAGCTAGCATCCAATTGCCATTCTGGTCTACAAGTACTAAAATTGGTTTTATGCCGTAAGATACCTTCCTGAGCTGGAAAACACCTTCTCTCCAATTTAAATGAATGGTGCTTAGTTGTCTTCTAACTGTAGCCGAGCCCCCCTTCTCCACTATCATAGGTGCGGGGGAGCTGGTGGCTAGGTGCCGGAGTCCCACGCCATCGGGGAGCACTCTGGTGCCCCGGTGCAGGTGGCGGCAATCTTGAGATGTTGTGCATGCGCAGTACAGGCGTCGCACATGCGCAGTGTGTGCAGAGTTGTGGCGGCCATCTTAGGTAGCTCCACCAGAGCTACACGGGACTACATGTTCCATAGTGCTTAGGGAGGTAGGCACCACATGGGGTGTATGAGCCAATAGGGCTCGAGGAGGTAGGAGATAGTTTGGCATGCAAACCCCACGCGCGCCAGTCGGGTGGAGGAGGGCAACAGGGAAGGGAGTGTCCAGGGAGCAGTGCTTCCCTGGACTAGGCCTAGATTTGCCCCGTAGGCCCCAGATAGGGACTCTTCCCCATTACAATATAGTAGTGTTGTTGTACCGGTGCCCTGCGGCCTGGGACCAGGGCAGGGCCCTATAGACATTGTGTGAGCCTCTCCAGCTGGAGATCACACTTCACAAGGCGGATCCGACGGCGACACTTAGGATACCTGCCTGGGCACTCCTGTACCCAAGTGCACCAATGGCTCATAACACTTTGTGGTAGCGCTACCTTAAACTTTGGGTGGGATTGTTCTGCGGACTCTGGGTGTTTAGGTGCCCAGGGCACCCTCAGTACTTTGGGGTAATCACACACAGGTATTGGGCATTGTGTGCTAGGATATCGAATTGTGGGTGTGCTGATTATAATAGTGTTAGTAAAGAAGTTATATTATACCCAGGGTATAGGATTTATTAAGTCCTGTGTGGAATCATCACGTGCTGCTGGGATATGAGACAGACAGAGACACACAGGCAGACCAACATGTATATCAGCATGCATAGCTCCCTTAGTCATAGGGAAAGGGGGCTACATAATATTAGAAGGCGTCTTCTAGAATAGCACTGCTTAATTAATATCTCCTAATGTCTGAAGTTATATTTACAGTATGTGTGTTTTGTGGCTTTCCCTTTATTGCTGGAGCTTTTATATTGCAACCTATTTCTTCAGATTCAAAATAACAAAGGTAGTTTAGATTACATTTACAGGGGAAATTGATTTTCTTAGAATTGAATAAAGCCCTGTGGGAACTTGCAGTTAGTACGTTATCAAAAGAATGTTTTGGGGCCAGTTTAATGCCAGAGTATCACTGGAATCAGAGGAAAGAGAATCCTAAAATGATAGGCGAATGCAGCAATGTGCCCAAAGGAATCCTGGGTGTAGTTTAGTTTTCACAAAGATGTCAGCCTTCATGTTAGTGTCCCTATCAGATGAGAAACCAGAAGTCCAATTATCAGGAGAAGTTCTGTTGATGGTGTTGAAATAAAAGTCATTTATAAAAAATAAAAAAAAGGGGTCCTTGGTGTCCTGGCTCACTCCTTCCTTTTCTGCCCACATCCTTCAGTATTTTAGTGACCTGTGCTTCACCTGGGTTGTTGCAATTTCCCAGTAGCTAGTGACCACCACCATACACTCTTAACTACCACCATCGAGGCTATATGTTTATCTGTTTGACCATTGATGGCATCATATTTACTTTGCAAACAAAGCTGCAATAACAATTTACATGTGGTGGTGAGGACTACAAAACAGGTTTATTGTAATGTTTAGGGTGACCATATTTGTCCCGGCAAAAACCGGGACAAATGCCATTCATGTGCAGTCGGCACTGATCTGTGCACACGCGTGATCTGGTCGCCTAGTAAATATTACAATTTAAAAATAAAAATGGCAAACATTTGTACAAAAACCAAGAAGAATAAACCTTGGTGCAGGCTAACCCATCACTGCGCCCCCCGTGTTCCTAATAGGGGCCTATAGTGTTATAATATGGAAAAAGATGGAGGCACACAAGTAATGATGCAAAATGACTGTGATTTGCTGCGTAATGTTTCGGGTACATAACCCCTTCCTCAGATAAAAGCCTGGGTGGCTTTTGTCTGGGGAAGGTGCTGTGTCCCCGAAACGTTACTTTAGTTCTGCCTATTACTACTGAATTCATTAATGTCCACGAGTCTGAATTTTTTTGAAGAAAATATGTCAATCCGCTACATTTAGCCAATTAGACATTACTCTTTACTTCGTTCATGTGCATCCTAGGAGGATCTGCCCAGCGGCGGATTTCAAAATCCGCCGTCCATAGGCACTTGCTTTTGTGGCCGCCTCCTTTCTACCGCCCTTCTCCTGGCATTCCAGCGTCAAATGACACCGGCGTCATGAAGGTGATGTCGCTCGGTGGCGCATTGCCATGGAAACACGGCATCGTTGCCATGGCAAGGAGACACCACGTTCGTGATGTCCGCAGTGTCATTTGACGCTGGGATTCTGAAGGAGCGGGAGGGCGGCAGAAAGGAGGCGGCCGACACAGGCAAGTACCTTCCCATTAGGTCCGATAGGCAAGAGAGTGCGGCAAAAGCATATGTTGCCACCCTGGGCCTAACGGGACATCTGACACTGTATCTGTCCCTTTATATACTTGAATTAAATGGAAAAGTAAGCAGATCAGACCATGAAGTGAAAGGAGACCCAGGATACAATCTAAAAAGGAGTAAGTTTTACAAGTGAAGTACATAGCACTACATGCACTTTAACAACAGTTTCATTTTGTGGTATTGGTAAAACTATAAAAACTGAATTGGTCGTGCATCTCGTTTCATGTTGTGCAGAAACCATAAAAACATTTTACAACGAGCAGGCCATGTATTCCTTCATTTATACGCAGAAAAGAACCGTGTGCTCAGATCATTGCAGATGCAAGTTGGCTGTGGCAAAATATGGATGTGATGGGGTGGGTGCTTATGTGTATATGGATTTAAAAGGAAACAAGACATGTGCAACACAATGATGTTTATTGATCAAAAAGTGTAAAAATAATATACTGTATACAGTAGAAGTGAAGCCAAATGTTAGTCACTTCAGTATGTGTGTGCTCACTTCTGCCTCTATATGAAGGATGATGACAGGTTTTGTTCTTTAACACAGAATTTCAGCGTCACAAGTCATATTTACTAATTAATTTCCGTACAATAAACTGTAACTAATTATGTCTTAGTTGAATTTCTAGTTAATTTTTGCACATGCCTTTTCACTTAACCAAAAAAATAAGATACAGTACAGTCCCCAAATGAACACTCTCCTGCATTTGGTACAAAAGCGCAATAAACTCTGCAGCTGAATACGAAATTAAAAATAGGCAGTCGTGAAAGAGACTCAAGTATGTGTGTCTCTAAAAGCTTAACCATTTTGCTGCCAGATGGGTCAGCAATGCATACTGTAGCAGACCCCTCTGGCAGAGATTTTAAATGATATACCCAAAACAATGTCTGTCACGGTGTCTAGCAACAGTGCTGTGCCATGCATAAATATGTTTTATAGCCATCTGCACCCAGCTCTATGAGATTTACACTATTCTGGAGGAAAATGGAACTTAAATCTCCCCGAGCAAGGGAAAGATGGCTTAATAAGTGGAATGGAGATGAAATCTCCACAAGCAAAGGGAACACAGCTTCAGTGTATTGGACAAGATCTGCTATGGGTTATCGGTTACACGCATTCTGGCCCACACAAGATTTTTTTCAAATTAAGAAAAATACTTTCAGCTTAAAAATCAAGATGAGTTGGACAGTATGTTTACAAGTCTTTGGGATATAATTTTACATTCAGATTTGGTGCATTCCTATACATATGTCAATAATACCTGCTGTGTTTTTCTTTCGTGTGGCTGCGAAAAAGTAACAGATGCAGAAGCATAATAATATTTCTTATTGCAGTGCTATTTCTGTTTCTACAGTAGTGCTTTGATTACACCTTCAAATCACAGTATTTTATGCTTACAAATGTATGTAGGGATTGGCATACATAAAAATAAAAAAATCGATATTCTTTATAAATCAGACCTGGTTTAGCCTGGACCAAATCAATGTAAATATTTATGCCCAGATACACTATACAGTGCTATACGATAAGTCAACTTACGCACCTTGTGGCACATTTGCATCAATATAACGCTTAATTCAATTTTCCTTCTGCTTTTTCAGATGACCACAGACATTTGCTAGGACACTTCCGTTTTAGAACAATGTAAGTAGGAGAAAAGTTCTCCGTGTAGTAGCACCGAGAGTTACTGTAAGGGCAGAGTAGCCGTTTCTGCTGAAACCTCTGAAAACAAAAGTGACGTTGACATTCTACAGCTTTGAAGTTTTAGGCTCTTTTTTCTTTTAGAGATTTGCATTTTTACACACGCACGAATTTCCAAATATTTGACATGTTTTAAGCTCCACCTAAGATGTTATCATCATGTCATGGTTCATAGGGAATCTCTCATACTTTTGAAATCCTATTTTACTAGTTGTGTTTAATATACATGTAGCCCTTTTTCTGACGCTCCCAAAGAGACTACGGGTAACTGCACGCACCTGTGGCTCCAGGAGATCTGAGCCTCCGCTAGCTGGGAGCCTGGGGTAACACTTATAGCGCAGCGCCTCCACTTACCCAGGATCCCCGTGATGTGAGATTCCCCTGGGCAAGAAATACAACAACACACATATGAATGCAACCAGTTTTACTATAATGCAATAATAACCTCTTTATAATGAACCGTGGCAATAACACATATCACATAACCTTATACTATAACGCAATATAACCTTAGTGGCTCGGCCACTCTCATCAGGAGTAACGTCTCCGTCCCCTCACCGCGTGTCCCACACACCGTGTCCATGTATGGTACTATATTTGTATAGGCTCAGTCCTTTGGCCACTTCACTAGTGTCCCCAAAGAGTTACGCCTAAGGCGGGATCAGCGCCTGTTGACCGGTGTTGGTGCACTTGATGTAAATAATACCTTCCGGTCACGGCAGTGACCGGCAACAGCTTCAAAAAGGATCCGTCGATCCGACACGTGGCCTCCAGATATCACGGTGTCCAGCCATCTGGTCCCAGATGACTGCAACCGCCGCAACTCTGTACTTTGTCCCTAACTGGTACTCAGCAAGGGGTGATGTTCGCTACCACTATAGGGCTTCCCTGCAGCACTGCAACCTACGGTGACTTCAGGGATTCTCCTAGGGGCCTGCGGGGAAGAACTGTCCTATGCAGGCAGGTCACTGACCCCCTGCACCCACACTACCTCTTCCTTCACCTCCTGGATCCCCTCTCGCTAGCTTCTCCCAATACCTGCAGCAACCGCACTGCACACACACTGTGCCTTCTTGTCAGCGCACACAGCACTGACAGCTGTGACACTGACTACACACACACACCTAAGGGTAGGGTCCCTACCTTAGGGGCCTTCCCTCAGAACCTATCCACTACCCTATTGGGGATTGGGGCCTGCCTGGGACCTGGGGATTACCTGACCTGGTGTAGGAGCCACTTGCTCCCTACACCCTTCCTCCCCCTTCCTGCTCCCAGCTCCAACTGCTGTTCCTAAGCCCGCGAAAAGTATCCCTTTCCCTGCTCTAGGGAATCCTTGGCCCTCATTGGCCACTCGGGGACACCTGGGGTGCTTGGCCCTAAGCCTCATGGGAACTGTAGTTCCGTGGAGGCTGCTGTAGCATTGGGGCCGCGTGCGCGCTTGTCCTGCGCATGCGCGACTCCCTAATGGCCGCCGCAACTCCTGTGTACCTTCTGCGCATGCGCAACAACTGCGCATGCGCGAGCATCTGTAATGGCGGCCCACGCTAGCCGGGTGTGCCGCCGAGCCTCGGAGCGCTCCCTGCTCCGGCCCCACCTTCTCGCCGAGTCCATTGCTGCCTCCGGTGGCACCCGCGACCGCTCGGGGAGACTGCAAGGGGGTCTCGGAGGAGGAAAATAGACTGGGGCTACATACAGTAAATGTATATAGTCTTCATATCATTTAATATGCAGGTTACCGGATAAGAAAGTGAGCCCAATATTTCAACCTGTTATTCTTGACCCTATATATCTCAGGTGCAAGGTACATACAGTATTGTCCTATAAACAAAACACATATTCTAACCCCAACACAATGGTCACAAAGTCTAGGTTTCCCGTAAATTTTACTCTAAAAATACAGCATACATACATTTTTGTTATATTTATAGAATTTGTAGCAGCGCGTCGGTCCTGTAATGTCAAAATCAGAGAAACCAAGTTGACAATGTAATATATGATTTATAGGCAGAGTGAATCTCTGCCCCCAAAAACTTACACTCTCCTATGATAACATATATAGTTGCTTGCCCAAGGCCAAAAGTAGTTAGTTCTGTGGCTTGCGCTGGCTTCACCTACTTCAAAAGACAATGCTATTACTAGTTGACCACTTAGAAGGGTAAATACATACTGGGGCGCCGACGAGTATTCTAAAATTTGCCTTAGAAAATCTGGGGCAATCACCAACAAGATTCCGGTACATGTTGCAACATTCCTGCAGAGACTAATGGCCCATCGGATTAACACAGCAGGGGTCCCTGGTAGTCCCATTCAGTTTGAATGGGACTGCCAGGGACCCCCGCTGTTAATCCGATGGGCCATTAGTCTCTGAAGAAATGTTGCAGCATGTACCTGGGTCTTGTTGGTGATTGCCCCAGATATGTTTTAGAATACTCGTCGGCACTACAGTACTGTAGAATTTTGGCCTGAGCGTTTCTCTGAAACATGGGAATAACCTACAGTATTATGGTAGCAGCAGGCGAGCCATCAGAAACCCCCGGAGGGGAGAAAAATGTGTGCAAAGCAATTATGTAGTTTGATTCACAATTTACTGTAATCATTGAACACACATTTGTTACAGATGCTAAGATTCTTACAGAATGCAGTCATGTACAGTAACTGCAACCAGGTCCAACCACATTCTTAAGAGCTCTCGCCGCTCACTAAAGTCTAAAGGATAAACTGTAGGCAAGGCCATACAGTGGCAAGGCCATACAGGCCACACAAATAATATGCCATAATGGTGGAGCAGCTCCCACAGGTGTTACATTTCTCTATCAGTTGGATATTGACATTACTATTGCAGCAAGCTTCCCAACCTTCTTACGGGCAAAGGCATAATAATGCCGTTCAATTCAGTATGCAACATGCAGTCCTTACTGCATCAGGAAAAACGAGTTATTGCTAATAAATAGCTTATAATGTAGTAGTAAACCTTTAGCGGTAGATTTTCTTTTTGTTTTGGACCCAATAGATAATCCAAACAGACTTTATTGAACAAGTAAAAAATCGAATAGAACAAATTCAGTAATTTGCAGCAAAGTATCAGTTTTTAGATGAACACAAAACTCTTATTTTAACGGTTTTGTTTTAAAAAATAATTAAAATCAATGGAAATCTGAGATTATTTCCATACTATAACATGTACGGTAATACTATAAGAAACAACAGAGGTGCTCCAAGACGTGTAAAAAAATAAATACAATATACGCAAATTAAATGTAAGTGAATATATGTGAAACAATGCAAGGACAAACAAGGAAATGTAAGGTAATATTATTATTATTATTATTATTATTATTATTATTATTAATAATAAACAATTCTTGTTACGTTTTGCTATGAAATGTTGCCCCTCAAAAACCCAAAGTTGAACTGCCCAATTAGTTATTCATAGTGGGCCCTTCCACCAAGAGGGGTGCAGCATTAAATTAAAAAAAAAAAAAAAAGAAGGAGAGAAACCACACACAAGAACACAAATGAAAAACAAAAGACGAATATAGTGTAGTTATCCCAATAGAATCAAATAAAGATTTTGGGAGATAGATATAGACACACACACACACACACACACATTCCAAATGTGAACCAGGCACATATACATATATATTGACTTTGAAACTCTCATCGCAGCTAAATTTTTTCAATGGTCCATTTTCGACCACAAATTCACATGGAGTTGAATGGGGATTTTTCATGTGGAAACGCTTCGGCATCTGTACAAAAGGCCCTTATGCAGGTTATTCATGAATGTGCAATAGTGCCAATTTGGCACCGCCGTATGAAAACTCCCATTGACTTGAATGGGAGATTCAGTCTGGTTGTGTCATGCACCTTTACATTGCTAAAAATCCGGCAGCACCCATCACGTTTGCAACCGTTCTTCCCCAGTGATGTAAACGGAAGTGGAGGGGGTCTACAGCCGTGCCCAAAATCCTCCAATTAACCCGATAGTATTAAAGCTAGTTTTTATTACATACCAGGTACGTCATTAGGTCCCCTGGCGTGCTGGTTCTCATGGTGTACTGGGTACATCATAAGGGAACCAAAAGGGTTAATACATTTCTCCCTTACTGTAAGTTTGTGTTGCTTTTTTGGGGGGCGGAGGGGAAGAATGTCTTTTTTTTATATTACCCGAAATGTGTGTGTGTGTGTGGGGGGGGGGGGGGGGAGGGGGTTCTGGGACTATCCACGGATCCCCAAGACTTCCAGGGATTCCCCAGTTCTTAAAATAGAAATTGTTTCTCCATCAGACAAACATACTTGCCTGGGGGACACAATATGGCCACCGCAGTATCCTAGCTCTGGCGGCCCATAGAATGCAATGTGATTAGGAGATCTGAGGAAGTCATGACACACTTGAGTGAAGGAAGGGACTGCAAGAGTTTGCTGGGAAATATTTGCAGCGCTTTCCATCCAACAATTGTAACCTTTTTGTCAATAGTACCACCTATTTCTCTGAAAGGTGGGCAACTCCAGTCCTAAAGGGAACCCAACAGGGCAGGTTTTCAAGCTAATCCTGCTTTAGCACAGGTGGCTCAATCAGTGGCTCAGTCAAATAATAGAGTTGCCTTCCCCTGGTCTGACTGCTGAGGGTTTAGGCACCAAATAGCAATAGTTAACCCATTGTACCAGGAAGCATTGCCCTGCATGTTATGGTTATATTGCTCTGTAGCATGCAGCAGAAGGGGTTAAAACCATTAATCCCTTTAACACCTCAGGGAACAACACCGGCTGGAAACGGAATTACAGTCATTTGCTTCTACAACATGTTGCATTTACAATTGCATTTCGAATCACTTTCATAGTCTGTGTTAATGTAATGTTATTTTTTTCCCATACAGAACAGTGTTGTTTTTAACAAAAATACTGGTGATGAATAGGGGACCCAACTGGGCTTTAAGGAGTGTGAATCACCATTCATAGCAATGCAACAGCTATCTCTAAAGGTGAAATGCAAGCTAGAAATGTCAACATGATTTATAGCCATCTTTTATTAAAGCGGTTTCCCCTTTAATTTCCGAAAAATACACCCTTATCAAATTTGCATTGGGTCAACACACAGAAAATCAATGACGCCTATAAGAGAACACCGAAGCCATTATTAAACGCCCCCCATATATAAGTACTACAATCTGACATCGCCAGAGTGCCACCACATACCAAATAAAGGACACTCTGCATTTATAATGCAGAAAACATTTGTCATGGCTACATAGCAATCTATAGTAAATGGGGTGTCAGGGGCAGCACTACTAAGTGCAAAACAAATGTTTAACGTGTTACATTTGAATTCAACAAGCTAAATACATTCTTAACAAGTAGCAAAGTTGTATTTTGATCACTGTGCGTTCCTCCTGCAACAGGTGTGCCAGGAAAGTCTGCAGCAAATAAAACATTAAACAGTGCTAAAGGAAACACTCGCCTATTCACACCTGCTTAACAAGCAGAGAAGGGCACAGAGTACATTTTCACGTAGACAGTGTAAAGATTTCTTACTTGCTCTTTTCATGCTCTTCAGACAGTGAAGACCTTTTGTGAGAATCTCCCATGATTGAACCTGTCATCTGTATTTGAATGTGAAATAAGTAAGACTCGCCTGTGCAGCTGGGAGTTTGCATGACCTCTTAATGAGAACTGTAGGTGGTGTCATTGGGTATTAAGTGATCACGTGACTGAACATGGAAATAAAGTCTTTCTAAGTTTGCATTGCATGCTTCCTAGAACCTGTAACTCCTTGCAGGTTCATGTCAGGGATAGATTAAATCAGAAACTGGTTTGGCATGGATATGGCTTAAGAAAATTACTCAGTTCATTTACATGTACATGGTGGTTTAGCTGCAGAGAGGCTATTTGTCATGATGAGTGCAGGTCCTATTTTAAAAGTAATTTCCGCAAGGTGTAGTGTAACAATAGCTCTTTTCATGGTTACACATAACAGGTGAAAGTCACAAAAGCTAATTATTGTAAATAGCCTAATGCCCTTACTTTGTTGTTACGTTTCTTACCTTGCATTTTTACATATAGATCCATTGACACAACTTGCACACATTGCACATGATGACATTGCCGGCTGCAGGACCTGTTCCAGTACTGGTTTGAATTGTTTGTGCCTGTATTACGCACGAGGGGGCTGGGAAACATGCAGCATTTGTTATGTAAATACATACATGTCCAAGTGCTACTTTAAAGCAGAAATCTAAGTGGACCGTTTTTTTTTTACATAGCATTGTAGCAGGGGTCTCCCGAGCTGAACCCCATTATTTCAGTTCTGGAGGCGAGCCAATAGGAAGCCCCACAGGATAATGTCACGGCTTCCTATTGGCTCGAGTGATGCGGGAACTTTAAACGCCACCACCTCGAGAACCCCAGCTAACTCAGCCAGAGCGGCTACTTGCACCCCTATGTGGTCTCAGGAGGCAGGGGGTCCTCTGAGCTGAAATTAACAGGGTTCAGCTCTGGAACCCCCTGCTTCAATGCTGATGTAGCCAGGTCCCCCGATCCCGTTGCTGGCCCCCTCCTCGGGACACTCACCGGGGCGGTAGGGAGGTTAGAGCCGCTCGTGGGGAGGTGCTGGGGCGTGTGCGAGCATAGCGCGGCTCAGGTAGGGGCGGCCGGTTGCCGGGGACGCGATCGGGCTGTTGCTAGGGCCGCGGTCACGTCGTTAGGGTCCCGGCGGCTAGCGGAGCAGGGCGCCGCCATTGAAAGATAGCTCGCGCATGCGCAGGGAGAAACCCGCGAAGCCTAGCCTGTTAGGGAAGGCTATAGGCAGGGACTACAGATCCCAGGAGCCTTTGCACGCCCACGTGATGCCAGGGAGCCAATAGGGCACAGTGGCTCCCTGCAGGAGAAAAGAGATACAATTTGCAGGGTTTTGAGAGACTGGCAGTTGGTGACCGGAGCAGCTAGGGGAAGGAGGTAGTCAGTGACTCCCTGCACTAGGCCAGCAACCCCCCCTAGGCCCCAGATAGGTCCTGAGTCCCTCTGTTAGCTTGTGGTGCTATAGGGACAGGCTCTAGGTTAGGGACCCTGCCCCATTAGCTGTTTGCTAGTTAGGGACACAGCGGACGCTGCGTTTCCCGCCACGATGCTTGGGCTCAAGCCACGCATTAAAGGGAGCTGGACTATCTTCACGGAGGCCAAGCAAGCAGTGACTGCGGCCTGCGGGCAGCAGACAGATCCTCGCCAAGGTACAGACGGCGTGGAGCTGCGGTGATATTATCCACGCCGGAATTCACCCTACGCGTAGGAGGATATCCCGGCGACCCAACCCCCGTGGTATAGCAGCACCCGTGGCTGGAGCCAGGGCAGGTACCATTATAAAGTGCACCGACAAGGCCTATCATCAGACATAGTGACTGCGCAGTCACACACGTACATGTATATGACTTTTTAGTGTGAGACAGTGGGATTACTGGACACGGGGTGGGATCCTTCCATGGGAAGGGCGGCATAAAGTGTTGCCGTCCGCCGTGGCGCATAAAGTGTTGGCGTCCGCCGTGGCGCAAGATAGCGGTAGCGTCTTGAGAGACGCCGTGATTAGTGTCTCCTTCAAAGAGGGACACCTGTTGTTATGGTATTGACGTGAGATGTTGTATGGCATGTTAGTAAATGGTATTAGTTATTATACCTCACCGTGTATGTGGTTATTGTGATTGTCCTGCGAGGAACCACTCCCCCGCTGGTGGGAGCCATCGCAGGTGGAGGCGCTGCACCGAGTAAGTGGTTACCCCTAGTATATATTGCCCCAGGTTCCCCGTGGCGGAAGCTCAGCCCTCCTGTGAGCCAACACACCTATGGTAACACTGTATGTTTCTCCGCACCCACAGTATAATCTGCGATTGGGGGGGGGAAACCCGTTACACTATGTAAAATGTATCCAGCATGGGGGGAAAGCAGGGGGTGTCTGAAGCTGAACTTTGTTACTTTCAGCTCTGGGGACCCCCTGGTACCTAAGAGACTTACCAGGACTGATGTTGAAGCTTCCTATTTGCCCATGTGACACAGTACATTTAATCCTCCATTTTGTTTCCCCTGGAGGTGAGAACCCTGCGGCACCTTCCATGGTAAATATGCTGGGAAGCAGGGGGTCCCCGGAGCTGAAAATAACACAATTTGGCTCCTGAGAACACCTACCTCCTATCTTTGTTAAAAAAAAGGGGGGGAATCAGAATTTTTTTTATGTTGGGGGACTGTCTGTCTACTCACATTGAAGAGACAGAATTAAGGCTCTTCTACACATTTTTCTTTTCCGTGGACATAAATAGACAAGATGAGGAGTAACAGTGGCCACATATTGTGTAGTATGTGTATATAACAAAAACGATTATCTTAACAATATTGCACTCATAAATTGCGCTTTTGCAATGGACCAAACATTTGACCGATCCCTATAACACTGACAATGTTCAGGTCTTCTAGATTCATGTACAATACACTTGAAAGGGAGCTTTGTGAGCTGTCAAAAACGTGTGCAATTACATTTATTAAGAACTCTTGTGTTGGTCTGTAAGTAGCACATATTTTCCCAAGACTGCTGAGGCTATGCAAACTGCATTCCACTTTATCCCAAATGTACCGTATACCACATTTACCAGCACAAATAATAAAAAAGATATGCTAGAAATACTTTTCCCCAATGAAAACCGAGTATAGTACTTCAATATCTCCACAGTAAAAAGACGTTGGTGCATCACATTCTTACAGCAGCTAGATGCTCTATAGCAGCAATTTGGAAACAGCCTGAACCTTCCAACCATAAACAAATTATTAGTAGAATTTACATAAACAAGGAAGCGATATCAAGATGTGGTGATCTAAACTAAAAAAGTGAGTGCTGCATGAAAAAGAACTATTCCCAGTTCCAGTGAAGTATTGTACAGGAAAAATCAGCGCAACTCAACGAATTGAAAAAAGAGAAAGGAAAAAAAAGAGAGAGAGAGAAAACAATTGTCCAGGAAAAAACTTGCTTCACTATTGTGTTTATTTCTTTCTCTTTTTTTCAATTCTTTGAGGTGCGCTGATTTTTCCTGGACAAAAGTTATTAGTAGAGTTTGGGATGTATTACTGATACCCTTAAACCCTTCTCACTGACTGCCCCACACCTCTAGAATTCCCTTCCCCTCAATATCTGACTAACACCCTCTCTAACCACATTTAAGACCCACCTCAAAAACACACCTGCTTAAGGAAGCATACAAGTAGCTCCATAGCTGCTAATTAACACCTCATACATAAATCTTGGCCCCCTGCAGACGCACTTACCAGAACGCCCTCCTACTGTCTCTGTACATTCTTCCTACCAACCAATTAGATTGTAAGCTCTCCTGAGCAGGGACTCATTTGCTAAATGTTACATTTATGTCTGAAGCACTTCTCCCCTTTATGTGTTATTTATATTATTTGTTATTTATATGATTGTCACGTATATTACTGCTGTGAAGCGCTATGTACATTAATGGCGCTCTATAAATAGAGCAGGATGAGGGAGCGGGATGCGTAATATGAAAAAACAGAATAGAAAATACATGGAGTAGCAATGTTGATAGCAGGATGCAATATCTGTACCTCTAATCTTCAAACATTATACTCACATAAATGCGAGTGCAAAGAGCATATCACACTCTAAATACTGGTAAGTAGATGAATTTGGATCAAGGTGACATCAGTGGTCAAATGCTGAAATGGAAAAGAGAGGGAGACACCACAGCGCAGAATATCTGTACTGATTTCATTTTTAAAGTTTAAAATAATCCCTCCAGGATGCGCACTTACAATGATTGCAGATCAAAGGGCACATAAAAGTATAATAACAGATGTGGGGTGAAGGTGATCTCACCTCCCGTCCCGCGTGGATCAGAAGAACTCGCCGGTCCTTTGCTGGAGATGCCTCCTGTTGCGGCCGCCGTGAAATAGCAATCGCTCTCCTGGATTCAACGCGTTTCGCTCCTGACAACAAGCTTCGAGAGGATTCGTGACGAAGCTTGTTGTCATGAGCGAAACGCGTTGAATCCAGGAGGAAATGTGAAGGAGACACACCGGGTCAGAGCGAGAAGGAACTCCAAGGAGAGCGGTTGCTGTTTCCAGGCGGCCGCAACAGGAGGCAGCCAGTCCTCAGTGTTAGTCCACAATCCATTGGTTTAGATGCACATTTGTGTTTATAGACTTATTTCACTGTTTAAGAGCGCCAGTCCTGTTGTTTTTTTACCATTGCTATATAAATAAAAACATACATACATACTTAGAAACATTAACCAGTATGACCAACTATACTGTACTTATGAAAAGTATCTAGGGATACAAATTCTTTGGATAGAACAATTTTCTAATGAGTCTATAATTTAGGAATGAGTCAAGTGTTATCAATACCTACTGTATTTGGTCTAGAGGAAATTGAACACCAATACTTATTACTATGAATAATAAAGAGAAAATAAGTGTTATCACCTAAGCACATTTCTCAAAAGCCTATCCCAAAATCACCCCCCCTTCCCCATTCCTTTTATATCATGTATTTAATTATTATGCACTTAATATGTATTTTATATTTAATGTTATTTTCACCTTTTTGTTTTATAATTGTATCCCATTTTCATTTTTTGGTTTCTGTACTACCAACAAAATGTATGAAAACTTTAATAAAATATTAAGTGAAAAAACAAACAAACAAACCTGTACTTCTGTTCCTCATGTCATTATTACGCAGTTTATGGAGATACATGTAAATGTATAAACAAGGAGAGCAACAAAGGTCAATGAGGAAGAAAAGAATGGAATTTGAGAATGACATAGGGACAGGGTAATGACAATGCATAAAGAGAAACAAGGACACTTCTGAAGCGAGATGGGGATTGCTGCTAGGTAAAGAAAGCTCGGGGGAGAAAAAGAGTGACAGCCAAATCATTTGGCATGAGGTTTAACTGACCGTGCAGCATTTCTTTTTTTTATTATTATTTTTTGCCTCTGGGATTCATTAGCTGCCTCTCCTCTCTTCTCAACTGAAAAATGTGCCTAGAAGGAAGGACAGAGAGTAACAAACACTCTGCCCACCATTTTGTCTGACAGGTTGTGTGCGGTGCTTTTGCTTTCCCATTAGTTTCTAGCTCATGTCATAGCTTTTCATTTATATCCGTTCAACAGCATGTATTCCTTTGATTAAATTAACCTTCTGAGTACAGTAGGTCTGTTGACAGTCTTTTTTATTTTGTCAGTTGTCCCAACTCAGTGACTATCCAACTTGCATCCTGCTGTCTAGAGCCCTATTGCTTTTTGCCATAAAGATGTGTGGGTCAGTGGCAGCTGATTTGAAGCATTGTTAAACAATCTAGCATGATATTATTTAAAATATTTTAGAAGAAAAGCTTATACTGCACCGACACACTTTATTCGAGCAAATACCCAGTATGTACCTGGCAGATACCTGGAATGCGCCGCTCCTCACCTCTGACAAGCCCCGTTGCGTTTGCCTTCCCAGCCTGGGTTCATGCCTGGCTGACGGGCGGCTGATCTGTTAAATGATAATGATTAGGATTTAATAGGCTGCAATGCTTCGCGTGTCTACCAGATGGCATAAATTCATGAATTGTAATGCAGTATATATATATGTACTGTGCAGTATTGCAGCCAGCGGGAATAAAATGCTTCAATCCCTGCTTGGAAAATACCTCAATGCACTCGGGCAGAAAACAGTCACAAACCTCAATACACCCGGGTATACCCGAATTCGTGGGACTAGCCGAGCTCGAATAAAGTGTGTCGCCAGTGTACTGTATCTGGCTTCCAAGTATTTCTTAGGTAGTTACTCTGAATCCTATACATCTGACTTCCTTGTGTCATTTGGTTTTATGTACTGCAAATAAAAATATCAATTCTGAGCACATTGACATGTCTGATTTCCTTTCAGGATCGCTGCTAGACTCCATCCCTCTGACACGTTATGGAACAGTACCTGCGGCACACGCAGACCCCTGTCTGCGCATGCGCACCAACCTAATAATACTCCTGCAGAGGCACATCTCCGGCACTTCGCCACAGCGCCTGCTCCCGCTGGAGACTCTCTCGTCCGACGCCGCGCTCCTCCTATGTGTGCACGCAGCGCAGCAGCTGATCCCAAGAAAGGTATCAGCTGTCTCTCACCTGCAGCCAATCTCTCTTCCTCCTATCGGCTCATAGCCTATGTCTGATATCACTCCACTGCTGGCTCCTGATGGTTCCCACCTCCTTCATTTACCCTGTCTGTCCCTGTGCAAGTTGCTGAACATAAACCGATGTTTATGTGCGGTGCTCACTGCTTCCTGTGTTTTGCCTGTTCTTGTACCTTGCCTGACCTGTGTTGTGACCCCTGCTCGTACTTGGACCTGTCTCTTCTGTACCCCTGGACTTTGGCTTGTTATTGGACCCCCGCTCTCTCCTCTCCTCGACCATGGCTTACAGATATCAACTAATCTTCTCTCTCCAAACCCGGACCACGGCAAGTACCACAACATACCCGAACTCTCCTACCCTGACCCGGCTACACAACTCTGACTCTGCACTCATGACCTGGTCCCGTGGTTGTAGGGCGGCAGTTATATACATCCCCACCTCAGCCCCGTGGTCTAGTCCAGTTTGTGGTGAGCACACGTGACAATATGCTCAGCCAAACAAACATGGACCCCACTGGGGTGGGTCGACGACTATATGACTATGAGGGTATGTTCAAGCAAGTGGAGGGATCTCTTAGGCAAAAAGATCAGCAAATGAGCCAGTTTAAGCATGACCTAGACTACCTGTCTGACAGGGTTAGGCTCCTCTCAACCTCCACTGCCACCCGCAGGGCTTAGCAGGGTTGTCGGTACCCGAACAGGGTAAAGTACAACTCCCAGAAACCTATAAGAAATTTCGGGATGTCTTCGACAAAGACATTAAGCTTTTTTGAGGTAATTTGCTCGGAAGCTAGGATTTAGGGAGAGGGAAGTACCTATGGTCTTTTAGAATATAGGGAACGGGCAAGCCCGAAACGTTGCCCCCCTCTTTGTACCTTTTGTTTTATTCTCCTATGCTTGTTTTACCCCCCTCCACCCTTCCCCCCTTTCACCCCCCCTCCATTACCTCTCCCTTCCCCATTTACATCCTCCATTATATACCCTTTTCCCTTAGGTGCCATTTAGCACTTTGAGTTCAGTTTACGCCCGCATCTTGCATTCTGTGTACCTTTGTATTATATACTTTAACAAATGTACAGTTTACAAAGCAATACTGTACATTAAATAAAAGCCGGATCCAGGTTGCATCCCCATTCTACCAGAGAATTGCACCTAGACCTACTTCAAAAGTGTCTATCTGAACAATAAAGGGTTTTGTGAAGTTGGGTGACACTCATACTGAGTCACCACATAAGGCTGAATGCAGGTCTTTAAATGCTTCTTCTGCCTCTTCTGAGTAGTTAAGTCTGCTTAAGCTACTTTAAACTTTTTTTACCCTCTATCGATGTGGTGCCCAATCATTGCTATGAATGTCTTCCATGTTAGCTGCCTTGTATTCCACATGGGGATTCAGGATCTTGTCCATTAGATGTAATGTAATTGTAGACCTAGAAATAACATGGTGTACTGGAACAAACCAGAGTGACAAACCAATAGACTTTGGTGAGACCCGACGTCGAGAGTTACTTAGCTTTTCTTAATTTGTCTATGAGTTTGTACAACCTTAGAATAGGGTATGCTAACTGTGGAACTTCATTGACCTATCAACAGTCATTACAAAAACTGTGTCGAGTTTGGTATTAAACCAATGGGACTTGTCCAGTTATTTTCAGACTCTAGCACCCCTTGCTCTAATCTTATTTACTGCTTTATGTACTTCCGTTCTTTTTCGTCTCATATGTGGTCAGGTTGAACTTGGTACTTTAACTGTAGGTTCTGTAACAATCTCATGTGACATGAGTAAGGTTCTTCCTAGTGTTCTCCATGACACTCCTGTGTTTAAAGTAATAGATTGCTGCCAGAATGTATTGTTCCTCCCTATCAAACCAAACTTTCAATTGACATGGTAAACTTGTTACTTCTTTCAACAATCAGGTTATGGTATCCTAAAGGTAATACCACAAATGGCTGCAGTTACCTCAGAGCATCATGCGATCTTGCTAGATGTTTCTTCTCTACTGTGGGGATAATAACCCGGTCTCCAGGCTAATATTTCATATGTACTACATGTGGACTGTAGTAATCCCACTTCTTAAAATAGTTTGTTCTTTTAGCATGTTTCTTTGTTTCATCCTCTTGCCACTGTTGTGGGTTCTAAGGTTCTGTTTTCCATGCAGACATTAAACAAGAGACAATTTGCAACAGGTTTGTCCACCCGCCCCCCTTAAAGAGTATAGAAACAGTACAGTAAATATAAGCCTAATCCTTTCTGAGTGCGAAACCTTATATCCAGGTTGTATCTGTAGTTTTCTAGGATGAGAAGGCTACTCTGTTTCAGCCGATAAATTGTACAGGTAGTCCTCGCTATCCAACGTTTCAGTTTACAACGAATGGCATATCCAACGCTTTACAATGCAACCCTATGGGACGTTTATCGACGCCTGAATGCGTTATCCGATGCCTGAATGTGTTATTCAACGCTCACCGCCACTGATTAACATGGGACTCACTTTACAATGGTTTCACTATCCAACGCTACTTCCAGAACGGATTCCGTTGGATAACCGAGGACTGCCTGTACATTAACATATAAGCATATGATGCCGGAAAATACTACTTAAATTGAGGTCTGAAAATCTTAGATAAATGTCTGAAATGTAAGAAAAACTTAGTTAATTACGTAGCTAATACACTGATCTGGAGATGTACCTTTTTTCTGACCTGATGACATCTACTTATACTGATAAGTATCTGCCTTGTACACCCACATCATCAGCATTACTGCTCTAACTACACCCTGGCTGCACCTTCCCCCTTCCACAGTTCCAGGAAGCTTACAGATTGTCTCCCATGAATGTTTTTATATATTTGAAGTGAGTGCATGTCCTGGCAGCCTCTCTTGAATTTGATTAAATTTGTGTCTTTTACATACAGTATTATGCTATGGAGCAGGCGCTTCTTTTTCTCTTGTTCATATGCAGTATATATATATATATATATATATATATATATATATATATATATATATATATATATATATATATATATATATATATATATATATATATATATATATATATATTGGGAGAAATGTATAATTCTGTCATGATGTGTTGTATACTAAAGTGTATACCATTAGGTATTCAAATGTATTCCTGACATGTTTACAGAATGTTGAGGATAACATTTATTTTCACTAAGGGAGATTTTAACCCCCCTTTTGGGATTTCTATATTCACTTAAGGGGTTAATGGGCCATAGAGGGGATAACTGTAGAAGCTTCTAGATTAAGATTCTGGAGGCTGAGTGGAGCCTCAGTGTATATAGTTAAGATGTGAGTGTATAGGATAAACAAGTCCTCATTGATTATGTTTTAGATAGGGACAATGCCCTTTATGATGGGGTCCCAAGGTATGGCCAAGGTGAAGCAGCATATGAAGCAGCATTCACAGAAGAGGAGGAAGGCACGTCACAGAGGTCCCTATGAGAAGGGTTCCGGGGTGCCCCAGGATCAGCCCTACCAGCAGATTTATATCTGCCTCCCACATTAGTCTGTCTATAAGTGGCAGTACTGAAACAGGAGAGGTGAGCAGACCACCCTAAAGTATTGACTCGGCCAGGACCTAGGAGGGACCCCTAGACACAGTGCATAACAGATGTTATGTATACGATGGTGAAGGGGTAACCAGGCCATAAATAAAGGTAGTATGCCGGGCTGGTTGCCACTGAGCCCTGTTTCGGGTTTTACAGTGTCAGCTCTTCAACCTGGGTATTTTACCTGCAATGAATATAAATGTATGGCAATAAAGAATGTATGTGTGTTTTACCTTTCCAGGAGTGCTAACCAGTGGAGATTCTCAGGCTATGAGTTTCAAGGGGGGTTTTGCAGTAAAAGTATTGTCAGATTGTGCCTATGTAGCTGTGGTCCAGAGTTGCTTGCTGCCCAAAAATGAATCTGGGAATCAGGTCATATTCCCGGGACATATACTGTAGACACATCACTCCGGTCAAAATCCTCCTTTGAAAACATTTACGCGACTCACCACCAGGTTTCCCTGCTTCAGCACAGACCAGAAAGGTAAAAGGGGGCATAGGGATTTGTGTATACCGGGTACAGTCAAGGGTCCTAAGGTTGGTAAGGGTTCCCCACTTATATGCTTATATATATGTTGTGGTTATTTTGGGGGTTCAATATGAGCTTGTGGGTGTCCTGTATGTTTTACAATTCTTGTTCAGCTGGTCTTAGCTGATTGGAGAGTGGCTCCTCCTACCTAGTTGAAGCTCACCTCCTCCCACATTTAAATGGTTAAAAGCTCACTCCACTGCATCTCCCACTCTCAGGGGAACTTGCTTGCTTGCAGTATGATTGTGACAAATGTAATACAGAGTGCTTTTCCTGGTAATGTACAGGTTAATAAAAGCTTCAATCAGACTTAGAACTATGCAACTCATTTTGACAGATTTATTATAAATCATTCTTCCTGGTAATGCACAGGTTATTAAGAATTTATATTAGTGTTAGGGACCCTTGAGATGTGGTCTGCCGTGTAGGGGCTCAAGGGCTTACAACACTTTGGCCAAAATGTTAAACTAAAATACCATTATATTTAATAGATATCTATACATATATATTTAGGCACTGAACCGTGTATAAGTTTCACTGGATGTGCACTGAGCTCTGTCTGTGTTTCATGTTCTGTCTCTGGTTTTAAATATATATTGCCATGCTCAGTAGCACTCCTCTGTGACACGTATATGCTTATATATATGTTGTGGTTATTTTGGTGGTTAAATATGAACCTGTGGGTGTCCTGTATGTTTTACAATTCTTGTTCAGCTGGTCTTAGCTGATTGGAGAGTGGCTCCTCCTACCTAGTTGAAGCTCACCCCTCCCACATTTAAAAGGATAAAAGCTCACTACACTGCATCTCCCACTCTCAGGGGAACTTGCTTGCTTGCAGTATGATTGTGACAAATCTAATACAGAGTGCTTTTCCTGGTAATGTACAGGTTAATAAAAGCTTCAATCAGACTTAGAACTATGCAACTCATTTTGACAGATTTATTATAAATCATTCTTCCTGGTAATGCACAGGTTCTTAAGAATTTATATTAGTGTTAGGGACCCTTGATATGTGGTCTGCCATGTAGGGGCTCACGGGCTTACAACACTTTGGCCAAAATGTTAAACTAAAAGACCATTTTATTTAATAGATATCTATACATATATATTTAGGCACTGTACCGTGTATAAGTTTCACTGGATGTGCACTGAGCTCTGTCTGTGTTTCATGTTCTGTCTCTGGTTTTAAATTCCCCAGTATATGCCCAGGTACCCAAGAATCAGTATAGAGATTCTGGCGGCTTTCTCCAACTATATATTAAGTTGCGAGAGGTTTTATGAAACCTAAGTCATAGTTTCAGTAAGGGAAAGAGATACAGCCGAGAGTGTGCCGTACGTTTTTTGGTTCTAAAGAAAATTAGGTTTCCTTAAGGGAAGAAGCTACAGCTCTGGGATTGCAGCTAAGCATCTTTTCATTTCACTTCAGGACTTAGAAGAAAAATGGGAAATATTTTTTAGGTTTCATAAAATGTTTAATAGCCAATGTGGCGATAATGTTTTTTACAGTCTAACTCAGGTTCACAGTCTATGAGGGATATGGCTAGTGGGAATAAAAGTATATAGTCTCATTCTACCCCTCCTAGCCCAAAAGACTTAGACAAAGTAAAAAGTATATTTTTAATAAACTGCAATGTTTGTAAATGTATTATACTTATAAGCTAGGGCTTTCAAAGACGGCTCTCTGAGGGGGGCTAGTGGGCTGCCAATTTGTGGTGCCATTAAGTCTGCCCTAGGTCTGTACTTCAAAGTCACAGATGCTGCCAGAGGTGTTAAAGTCATTGGGGCAGGATGGTTAGGTGGAGTACCCACGTCCGGGAAACAATGCCAGCCATCGCGGCAAGGATTTGCCTCCCCAGACTTGGAGGCACCTAACCCAGCGGGTGGCTTCTGAATAGCAAGTGGCTAGGGTCACAAACTCATGCATGCCCTCATTGCATTCTGAAGAAACCGCTTGCCCGACTTTGGCAGCCCTCTGATTGGCTGGTTGTAAAGTTCCCAGGCTCGGATTGGTTGTAGTATTTCATGAATGAATCTGAAATACAATAAGAAACCTAGCAGCCAATCCGGACCTGAGATTCGAAGCGCCAAAACAGCAGCGGTAAATTCAAAGATGCTCTGTGAGAGATGTCAGTGAGCTGGCTTTGGAAATTTCAAGGCGAGAATTTTTCTAAGTCCCACTTTTCAGGGCCAAGTGTTCAGAATACTTTGTAGCGGTCGCGGCTGGAACTGCATGCGGAAAACATTTCCAGGACGTTTGGTACTCGCTCCCGGTCAAGGGATTTCAGCACCTCCAGAGTGGAAAGAGCGGTGGCGTCAGGAACTGCATGTTGATTTCAGTTCCAGGACTTTTCGGGCTTAGTCCCGGTCATCTGAAAGACTTTGTAAAGACTTTGTTTTCTGTGCTATTTCAACGAGGAAAGGTTAGTTTTGTAGCGCAGACCCCCAGAAAGCGTGTTTCTCCTATATATTGTAAATTATTGTGTGTCCGTCTGTTTCTAAGGAATAAATCGCAATTTGTTTTACTTCTTGCTTTTGCTCAGTGATATGATCCCGGTATAAAGGTGGAAATGCCTGGTCTCCCGTGGCAATGCAGAATGGGGATGGATCAGTGAGTGTAATTCAGTAAAGTGCTTGCATCTTCTCATAGTAGGAAGAGTGGGTGTTTGAGGATGCATTTTTACTAAGAGTGCAGACTGCACATATAAAACAGACAACAACTGTAGTAATACAGTATGTCATGTATCTGAATGAGAAGAGCCCAAGCATCTAGGGCCAAAAAAATAATGTTGTTGTACTGTAAAAATTCCTGGTGCCCAATTATTTCCATCATTGCTACCAACACCCAGCTACACGACCCCTGCACCCTGAACAAGGTAATGCACCCTGAGTAGCCACACCATATACATTGATATAAACTCCCTAGGAGCCAGGCAGGGAGGGTTACAAATAGAAAATAGAGGAAATGAGGTCAACATGCAAAGAAGAGGGCAGTACTACTATAATGTGTAAAGTAACTCTTCCCCTAGCTCAGTCTATTGCTCCACATAGCTACTCCCTACATAGATAGTGGAATGCATTTGTGCAAAGTCTTTCCATATGTTGGTGTTAAGAGACACAGCCCAAATCGATCTATTTAAGAGATGATAAATAGTTCAATGTGTATTTCCTCTGAGCATGTATCATTTTACTCTGAGTAGATCTGATGCCACACAGATTGTACTGTATTTTGAAACCACATAATGCATTCTCATTTAAGAATCAAAATACCTGTAGGCTTTAAATAAAGAGGCAAATTACTTTTCAATACGACTTGGTTGCTTTATTCGTACAAACAATGCATACACAAGACTGCATATTGTTTGAAGACTGCAATAGAGTTTTCATTTAATAACTCTGTAACAAAATGTAACTAAGTTTAACATTTATGAAAATATAAATCTCTGCTTGGGTAAACGTTCCCAACAATACAAAGTTTACATAAAAACATTCAATATTATCTATTGATCGCAAACAAGATAGGAAAAAAATCATTCAATTCACTTGATAGACTATATTGACTTGTACACAGAACACAGATATATTACGTCGAAACCTTAGCTGGGCATTCGCAGCTTGCAAATCTAGTCACGCATCGATCTGACTCCCAAAAAGAAAGTATATTTCATCTAAGTCCTTTAAAAATGCTAGGAAAGGACATGCCATCCGGTTTATAGTATATGTTAGATTGTAACCTTTCACATATCAGAATATTGTTAGAGGAACATCAAGTACATAACAACATAAAGAAATTCCCTTTGAATGGGTGCACTCCTGATAATGATTAACTTGTTCTATGTATTATATGCACTCCATTGACTCAATAACAGCAATAGTTAGCATAAATAGCCATTAGTATGGTAGATATTAAAAAGAAGATAGTAATTAACAATTTAGGGAGTGGGTATATAAATGGACTGATAGGTCCCGACTGCTCCCTAATTAGAGACTATATGCCATAAAGACACTTTTGAAAAAATACTGCGTCGACATTATTTATTATATTATATAAAACCTTTATTACATAACTCATTACACTCAAAAATGTAAAAAATGTAAAAGAAGATCCAGAGCAATACTAATTGGTAATTTAATGATTTATATAATTGCCAGTTTAAAAGGAACACTGCAGTCAGACACTGATATCAGAATAATGGCTTTATTGTTCTAAAGATACTTGTGATCTCAAGGTTCAATTGAGGCTCAAAATCACTTCAAATAGTATAGCCTGATAATGACTCTTGAGAAGGAACATTGGCCATTATAGGTTTTTTATTGGAAAACATAGCTAAAGGGCTATTATTTTCCTATTGGTGGAAAAAATGTCCTCTTCTCGACATCATACATAGTGTTGGTAGTTTGTATATTATGAGAGGTGTGCTAAATGAATATATACATTGTGTTCTTAAAGTCTACTGGTTGTTGTAATAATGTGAAGATATATACATATATATCGCATCCTCAATAGGATCCAATCTACTTATACACCTTTCAGTAGGAGAAAAAACAGAAGCTAATGCCCCATCCAGTATACCACTCATTATAGCAACACTATATTAAGTCTCGTCACTTTGTCCTAGAAAATAGTTGGCAGCTGATCGTAGCTACACTGTTTCTACATTGCTGTAGATTTAACAAACTTGATAGAAAAATATATATACAAAGTTGCTCTCAGGGGGAGAGTTGCGTCCTGCAGGTACGCATAGTGTATCCTCCTTGCTTCTAATGGATCTTGAAATGCTCGAGGCAGCGTTCCTATGGCTGATAATTAACACCTCATACATTAACCTTGGCCCCTTGCAGTCACTTTTACCCTCCTACTGTCTCTGTACGTTCTTCCTACCAACAAATTAGATTGTAAGCTCTTCGGAGCAGGGACTCCTTTTCCTAAATGTTACTTTAATGTCTGAAGCACTTCTCCCCTTTATGTGTTATTTATATTATTTGTTATTTATATTATTCTCACGTATATTACTGCTCTGAAGCGCTATGTACATAAACGGCACAATATAAATAAAGACATACATACATACATACATACATACATACATACATACATACATAATACAGCTCAACCCCCTTATAACGCTGTGCTTGGGGTCCAAAGAACCACATCGCGCTATAAGCGGATCGCGTTAGAAATAATGTACAATTGTATGCATTGTACAATTAAGTACTTAAGATACCAATAATCGTGTTGTAAAGTATTCATAAATACGAAAATTGGGAGCCACGCTTGCATTGCGTTATAAGCGGATTTGCGTTGTAACGTATCGCGCTATGACGGGGTTGAGCTGTATAATTAATAATGTAGACACAGTATTTTTTCAAAAGTGTCTTTTTGGCATGTAGTCTCTAAGTAAGGAGCAGTCGAGACGTATCAGTCCATTTATATACCCCCTCCCTAAATTGTTAATTTACTATCCTCAAACTAATGGCTATTTATGCTAACTATTACTGCTATTGAGTCAATGGAGTGCATATAATACAAAGAACAAGTTAATCATTATTAGAAGGAGTGCAGCCATTCAAAGGGAATTTATTTATGTTGTTACAGTATGTACTTAATGTTCATTGTTTATAGTTTCCACCTGGACACTATTATCCTTGGGTCACACCCTTCTCAGTATAGAGCAAGTGTTTATTATCTCCTGTATTGTCAGAGGATTTTAAATAAAATATTGTTCCATAAACATTTGATAACTTCTGGCTTTAAACTGATAATGTACAAAAACCGCTCCGAACAGTCCACTGCTGAGAGTAAAACATGTCATTTAGCACATCAAAGAGGAGTAAGAAATCCATTACAAATTGAAAATAGTATAGAACCTTTGGATATGTCATTAGATTTTATAGAATATTTTTTTTTACAATATTTAGGCATTTTGTTAATCCCAGAGTGTTTAGTTGGTCATCTGATCTGCATCTAACACAGAAAATAACAGAGATGGTAATAAGGCATATGTTAGCAAAATTGAAACATGGCATGTCCATAAATATAACATTTTTGGGACTTTCATTTGACAGTCTATAATGGAAAATATGAAACAAAACAGGCGTTTCACTGCTTATTTTAAAGTCAAATTCTGTCTGAAAATGCATTCAACATTACTATAACTATAAACTTCATATTTAAGAAAACATTACATACAGTAAATGCTGTTTTATGTAAATAAATAACATAGGCCACTGTTTAAAGTTATGTTTAAAAAAAATCACTGCATTCATAAATTTCAAAGTCATGAGATTCAGATGTAAACCTCTTATTTCACATCGGAGTGGGGTTTATTAGTTTTATATTATATGAGACTACATTTCAGCGCCTCCATATCGATTTAATTTGTATTGTGATATATTGTGATAGAACAGGGGTAGCCCACTCCAGTCCTCAGGAGCTACCAACATGTCAGATTTTTAGGATATCCCAGCTTCAGCACAGTTGGCTAAATCAGTCCCTGCTTTAGGACAGGTGGTTCAATCAGTCCCTGCTTCAGCACTGGTGGCTCAATCAGCCCCTGCTTCAGCACAGGTTGTTCAATTAATCCCTTCTTCAGAACCGGTGGCTCAATGAGTCCCTGCTTCAGCACAGATGGCTCAATCAAAGACTGATCCACTGATTAAGACACCTGAGCTGAAGCAAGGATATCCTGAAAACCTGACCTGTTGGTAGCTCTTGAGGACTGGAGTTGGCTACCCCTGTGATAGAATATAATTAGCTAGTTGTTTAGGGCATTTTATCTGATTACTGATATTGCTTCACACAGGGATCTAATCTAATCCAATAGTAGATTGTGGTTAATTGGTTGGGTCTGTATAGAAAGAAACAGTACGAAAGTTCGCTTACAAGATGTCACCATGCTTGGCACTACCCAAACCACACAAATGTAAAGGCGTACACAGTTAGACACAATTAATTTGTCACTAACTTTCTGCATACACCAAACATTACTAAAAATGTTTATGATAGCAGGTCTGCAAAAAATATTGCTAGTACTATGTAACAATAGCCCTGATTAGCTCTTCGATTAAGACAGAATTACTGAATTACCAAGATGTACTTTGCCTAAATATTGCAACACATTTGCTGATGAGTATATGAGCAGTAAACTAAACTCTGCTTCTCTTCCCGGGAAATGAAATGTAAATATTCTTTACAAATATTTAACCACTCATGTTCTTAATTGTCAGTAGCAAAATTTTGCCCCCTACAGTCAATGGCAGAGCACATTTTTTCGTAACAGTAGTTCTGTTTTTTGGTTGGTGTTGTGTCGGTCGCCTCTCCAGAATCTGAGACTGTAATGGGACTATCCCTGGCAAAGACTTCAGTGGATTCCCTCCATAAGCAGTCGGGTGCGATTTTAAAATTGTAATTATTGCACTTGGGTCTGAATAATTGTGATTTGTTACTGAAAATTTGTCGGCTATTTGAAGTAGCAATTTTGATCTTTAATGTGGCATCAACACGGTCCACAACGGTGTAAGTCCCCAGGCTCCCGTCATCAAACCCTACAATAATATTGAGATGCCTCTGTGAAAGAGCAAGGAAAGTTGGAGTTTTGTATAAGGAACAAGCACCGATATTTTTTCCATCTGCAAGTCTCATCACTATTAAACTAGAGGCAGCACTGTCATCATCGTCTTCCCCACTGCGGAAACAAATGTACACAAGATAACGTCCGTCACAGGACAAACTCTGCTTCCATATGATGCCTGAAGCATGCACAATTCGAAGTTTGCCACTGTGTAAATCCAGAACATTGATTTTTTCATTTCCATGTGATATAATCCCAAGTTTTCCATTGGGGGAAATGTCAAAGTCCTCAAGATTTTTCAAGAAGTTACATGGGAGCTGAACTCTTCTACATATTGCTTCCTCTGTAAGGCTCCAGATACTCACAGTTTCAGTGGATGTCATGAAAACGACAAAATCTGGACAGTCAGGAATCAATTTAAAATTAACAATTGTTGCACCATCATCACAACAAAATTTTTTTGTTATGCTTCCTGTCCATAAACTTACAGCTAAAAGCTTGTTCTTTGTCATGCCGACTAAAAAGGTATTTGCTGTTGTTATAAGTGCATTCTTAAAGGCCGCTAAGATATTACAAACTTTATGTCCCGTGGCCAGTCTCCATACCCTGGATGCATTTTGTTCACAAAGAGACACTATAAATTGATCATTATGTGTAATCAACAGCTGGGATATTTTCTGACCACTAATACGGAATAAATTTTCCCCAGTACCAGTATGCCAAACATATTGGCTACATTTGTCATCTGATGTAACCATTAGTTCACCAGAGGACGTAAGCACACAATTTTCAACAATACCTTCATGTTTAAAGGCAGATTCAATAATACCTGCATTAAAATTCCACTTTTGAACAGACTCAGATCCATCAAGTGTGTAAATATAGTCTCCTCTGCTTGACAATAGTACTATTTGGACTGCTTTCCCAGTCTTGTCGATGTTGGACATTGCAGTTAAAATATCGATATCCCAAATGGAAAGGACACCACTGACCGTCAACGATAGAAGAAAGTTATGATGGTTTGATTTCACTAACTTTACGATGTTTCCTGAGATTTCTTGTAAACTTGCCATACACTGTCCTGTGTCTCTTCGCCAAACAAAAATAGATGAGGTATTTTCCATGGAAGCAATTATACAGTCACAATTTTTGGAGAGTACAGCAGCTATGAATCGCTCATTATGCTTTGCCTTAAACTTCTCAGATACTTTCCACATGCGCGTATCAAGAAGCTCAATACTTGAGGCCTTACAGATTAGAATTGCACTTTGGTCTTCAGCAAGCTCAATGCTGACAACCTCACTGTCTTCCTTTGTACAATCAAATTCATCAGTTAGTTGGGGATTTGTTATTTCTTCCGTGTTCCAAACAGAAAGGCTCCCTTCATTGTCAATCATTACCATTTCTTGAGTTGTATCAAGAACGAGAATACATTTGACAAATCCCCCAGAAAATTCAGATGTTATTGTTGACAGCTTTTCTCCAGTTCCTAAATTAAATATAGTAGTGGTGTTAAGGTACTGTCCACAAAATGCATATAGTCCATCTGGAGAACACTGAATACATGTTACTTCATACCAACAGTGGAGGTTGTAAAGAGGCCATCCATATAGTAAATCTATGACATTAACATTTTTGCTTGCTTCCAGCCAAGCAAGTGCATGTGTGCTTGACAATGTAAAACCATTTATTACGTTTGAGCCCCCTCCAATTCCACTGTGTTTGGAACCTTTAATTTCTACTTCTGACAAAAGGCAAGAATTCAGGTTGTCATAGATTAATAGAGTGTTCTTTGTTGTAGACACAACAAGATATTTTTCATCGCTGGTAATTTTCATACCTAGGATTACAAAGTGTGTAGTTGTGATTTGTCTAAGAAGTTGTCTAGATTCTACATCCCAAGTGCTTATAGAGCCATTCTCAAGTGCAGCAATGATTATACGAGGGCTAAAGGTAGGGAGGACCTCAGTAATGTGCAATGAACTAGTTGACAAGGAAAGTCTTTCAGGGTTGTAAGTCAAATCCATGGAAGAATGCAAGGGAACAATAGAACAATATTTAGGCCCATCTTTGTCACATTCTAAAAGAAGGTTTCGAAATTTAGGCAACGAACTTACAACAGGTAGAAGAATTTGCTGCAATTCAGCAGAAAGTGATCCTGGATACTTTAGTATTTTATTTTTTATACTTTGAAGGGTGGTTGCAAGAAACTTCAGCTCTTTTTCTTGTGAGTAATGATATGCTACTTCAATATCACACAGTGCTTTATCAAACTGACCTATTTTGATCATTGTGTAAAGCCAGCTAAAGTTCATGGTAATACCAGACATCAGTTCATCAGTCATCCCACTTCTTGTCAGATGATGTAACAGTTCTGTCATCTTTCTGTGGTTAACAAAAAAGATATCAGGCTCCAAGGGATTGCATTGAAATGCCCATGGCTGTTCAGGAGTCTGCCTATCATATGTTGTCTGGTCATTATAATGCTTTTCTACCTCTTTAGTGATTCCACTATCATTCTGAATGCAGTTTTCAAAATAATGATTCTCACTGTAGAAGGATTTTTTTCTTCCCCCCGACCAAACACCTAAGAAGTATTCTGCCATATTGGTATGCATTTCTTGTAAATCATCATCATTGTGGAGATACAATTTCTGAGCAATAAGTTGCAGGTGTCTGTTGGACCACACAAGAAGGGTTACATTTCTCACTTGTCTCTCTATAAGATATCCAGCAAGGTCCTCCTTTAATTGTGCAATCATTGTATATGGTATCCTTATTGGATTAGATGGTTTCACATTTGAAAACAACTCATTTATTACACTGTTATCAAGAGCTAGGATGTCGTCCAGTTCCACTTCACTAAGTCCTGTTTTTGCCATTGTAATGTAACCAAGAGCTCTAGACACCAACCTTGGACCACATTTGTTTTCAAGTGACCAAAATAGCTGTTCTATGTTTTCATGAACTGTGACCCAAAGAGTTGAATCATCAACATCTTTATGAGATCTCCAGTTCCTGACCTCTCTAAATGTTAGGTTTACAAACATAGGCAGAGTACACCTTGAAAATGCTTCATTGACATAGATTTGTTGCCCTGATGTTACTTTTCTTTTAACTCTAAGTAGCTGATGCTTAAGTATTTGGCTACACATCTTTCTGTCCCTCGGAATAAGTTCAATGTAGTTGTCCTCGTTGTGTATAAGGCACCTTAGTTTTTGTAGGATCCCATGCTTGTTTGGCAGTGTTGATATAATTATGCGAACTGTGCGTGGAAGATGAATAGGCAGCCACCACATTTTTCTGGCTTCATCATTATCGGAAAGTTGTTCAAGACTGTCCAAAACAAGAATGAGTGGTCTGTGAAATGAAGATTCAGTCAACAAAGTCAAAAAGAGTTCACTGAGATCGAGAGCCTTCTTAGGAAGGCTCTGTAGTAAACATTGGTAGTTCACTGCTAATTGTTCACAAATACTTTGCAGCAGACCGTTTAATTCAGAACTAATTTCTGTAGATCCTAGAAATCTTACAATGACTACAGGATCAGAATCTGGTCCCATTTCATCCTGAAGCCACGAACATGCCTGTAACACAGAAATATACTGGGTTTGTATGTTGATTCTATACATAATGTATTGTATTGAGTTATTGATAAATAATGGATTTATTCATTGTTAAACAAGTCATTATTGCACTTGGACCAACCATTCAATAATATGTGAAAACATGAATAATTATGTGATGCGTGAATGATAAATCAAAGTATGGGGTCTACATGTACAGATTATTTTTTATAATTAAATTGATGCCAAGGGGAAGCATTTCTAATGTGTGCTTCTTAGCATTAGTGTAAAACTATTTCGCCCATTTGTGTCAGTTTACAATTGGGAAATTCTCAGTGTGATGTGTTATTCGAAAGGTAAGCGGTGCACATATTAAAATTAAATGTCAAAAAGTCTGTGTATCATTTTGCTACTCTTTTTTTAGCATTAAAATATTTTCCGGTCGAAGGTTTTGCTCCCTTGCTAATGGCAAATTTCAAAAACAAGGACAGCAGATGTATTATACTTTACAAGCAGAAAATGCAATACATATATTGTAGTGTGTACGAAATGAAACGTTCTGCTTGCTTCTGTGTTAAATATAAAATGCTTTTTTAATTTTTTATCTCCTTAATTTCAAGAGTTAGTGAGGGAGTTACATCTCTTCAGATATAGGGTGAATATTTATGTTAAGAAAAGGTAACAATTCTTGTAGATATTGCCTTGTAATGTGTGCGTTAGTTAGCATCTCCTAAGCGCCTCGAATTAACACTTCTTAAATTAAAAGGTGACTTTTGGGGGCAACATATGCACAAACTATCCCAATGTCAAGTAAAGACACAAGATAACTATACCTCTTCTAGCTTTCATTTAATGCCAAAGGGCGCTATGCACCTTATTTATCAAAGTCTCCTGGCTGCAAAAATAGTGTAACGCTGGTGAAGGAAACCACACCAGATTTAGAACTAAAATACTATTTCTTTTTTTAATCCAAGCTGAAGCTGTCTTATTGGCACCAGTGTTGCCCACTTTGGCTGCTAAATAACCAGAATAATTTTCTAAATCCCATTTGTTTTAAATCAGGCGTCGTCCCCACTCGATTTTTTTGGGGGGGAGGTTGATGTATTTTTTATACTGAAACAGAAAAAAGCAGCGCAAACGCAATAGTGAAGTACTTTAAAAAAATATATATCACATAAAAGAATAAATATCTGCGTACATCAGGTTAGAAGAAAACAAGCATGTCATGCACTCAGGCATTTGTTACCAGGCACCGCTCGCCCAAGAGAGAAGGAACACTCCTGCATACGGTCCCTCAGATGTATTACAGCTGGGCATTCAGGATGGATGTCTGGATTCAAGTCGCTACGCCTGTGCTTGCATCAGAGGGCCTCCCTCCAGCATGTAAAAAACCTCTGTTCAGCTGATCCGGGAGGTAACGGGGAGAGAGAGCGAACTTGCAGAGGCAGCAGACGCCGCAGTCCAACCTGCAGTTCAGTTCCTCGACGCGGTTCACGACACGCCGCCAAGTGAGGACGGCCGTCCATTGGTAGTGACGTCACTCGTGAGCACTAGGCTTCCGTAGAGAAGTATTACCAGTGACTGAAGGTACTGCACCGACACACTTTATTCGAGCAAATACCCAGTATGTACCTGGCAGATACCTGGAATGCGCCGCTCCTCACCTCTGACAAGCCCCGTTGCGTTTGCCTTCCCAGCCTGGGTTCATGCCTGGCTGACGGGCGGCTGATCTGTTAAATGATAATGATTAGGATTTAATAGGCTGCAATGCTTCGCGTGTCTACCAGATGGCATAAATTCATGAATTGTAATGCAGTATATATATATATACTGTGCAGTATTGCAGCCAGCGGGAATAAAATGCTTCAATCCCTGCATGGAAAATAACCCAATGCACTCGGGCAGAAAACAGTCACAAACCTCAATACACCCGGGTATACCCGAATTCGTGGGACTAGCCGAGCTCGAATAAAGTGTGTCGCCAGTGTACTTGGAGATAGTTCAGGAGTCACTCGTAGAGCACTTGTAAAACGTTAATCCTACACGTTTCATAGCCGTAGCTACTTCCACGAGTGATGTCACTACCAACGGACGGCTGTCCTCACTTGGCGGCGTGTCGTGAAGCCGCGTCGAGGAACTGAACTGCAGGTTGGACTGCGGCGTCTGCTGCCTCTGCAAGTTCGCTCTCCCCGTTACCTCACGGATCAGCTGAACAGAGGTTTTTTACATGCTGGAGGGAGGCCCTCTGATGCAAGCACAGGCGTGGCGATTTGAATCCAGACATCCATCCTGAATGCCCAGCTGTAATACATCTGAGGGACCGTATGCAGGAGTGTTCCTTCTCTCTATGGCGAGCGGTGCCTGGTAACAAATGCCTGAGTGCATGACATGCTTGTTTTCTTCTAACCTGATGTACGCAGATATTGATTCTTTTATGTAATATATATTTTTGAAAGTACTTCACTATTGCGTTTGCGCTGTTTTTTTCTGTTTCACTGTTATCTAGGGGTGCTGAACCTCTAAGCACTAACTAGCTGCAGACGCCATTCAACAGTCAGAGGTTGTTGTCTTATTTAATTTAATCACAGAGGTGGTAATTAATGGTTAACTAATTAGTTATAGTAACAATAGAGGATCACTATAGTAGCGCACTGTATTCCTTATTTCCAGTATTGTTTATACTGCCTGAACTGGGAAGTCCCTTCAAACTGAGCCATGATCCCCGACTGTAGATATCCTCTGGTTCCCGAGATGTCACTAGTACATGGTCTCTGAGTCAGGCTCCTTCTGGCTGCCAATAAAAAAAAGGTGTGTGTGCAGAGCACGCGCATTAAGTGAAACTTCTTTGTCTTTTGTCACTGTTTTGTCACAGAAATTGTATTTGTGATGGTGATGTTTTTAATTAAAAATCAAAACACAATGTCAGTGACAAAACTCAAAGAAGTTTGACTCACCTCTGTTTTAGCTATTTGCGCTTCTATATTTATACTAACTGTGAATTCCTCGTGTTCATGTGTGTATCTGTGTGTGTGTGTGTGACACTGTGTGTCTGTGTGTATGTGTGTGATTGTGTAGCATTGGGAAGGGTTGCACTTCTATATTTATACTAACTGTGAATTCCTTGTGTTCGTCTGTGTATCTCTGTGCGTGTGACTGTGTGTGTGTGACACTGTGTGTATGTGACACTGTGTGTGTGTGCGTGACTGTATAGCATTGGGAAGGGTGGTGTCGGTGACCATATTATTGAGAAGGGAGGGGGCCAACAGTGAAGCAAAGAGTTCGGTGTGAGGCAGGTATAGGAAGGGGTCCAGGGGGCTGATCAGGGAAATTGTGGCTGACGTCTGGTGTCCGTAGCACCAGGTGGTCCTGTGCACTCGCCCACTGCGCATGCGTACGGGAGAATGACTATGGGCTTCTGTGCATGCGCGGCAGGTTTACAACATCCTCTTCTGCTCATGTGCTGCCTAGCCGTTTGGCGCATGCACAGAGGACGGCGGCCGTTCGGCACATGCGCATGCAGAGGTAAAGGGCAGTATTGGGCATGCGTGGTGTGGCCTGCAAAATCCACTTCTGCGCATGCGCTGCCTACAACCCCCGAGCAGCCTGGAACTTGGAGGTATGTGCGGGCGCGTGCTCATCTGTAGCGTGATGTCAATTCTGTCATGCTTTTTCGTTACAACACAAAGGATTTTCCCTATCAAAACTTTGTAGGTGCCAGCAAAGAAAACAGGAACATCATTTTGAGATGACATTGCAACTTTCTAATAGTGCAGTGGGATCCCTGGATGGGGACTGCTGCTTTAAAACAAAAATTGTGGAGTTTGTGGAAAATATTTACTGTATCAACATAATATAGTTACATGTTGCTATAAAACCAATAAAAATATATATTTGTATTGACCTTTTTTGCTACTTCTGCTAGCAACAGAGTTTTTCCAGTGCAGGGCCCTCCATATATGATGAGCGGTTTAATATGTCCTGATTTGCAAGGTTGTATATATTTATGCACTAAGTTTAGTGCTTCACACCTGTACTCGTAGAAGGACGAGTACGTTTTACATAGAGACAGGTGCTGTAGAACTTCATCATAAAGTGAATCTGTTTCAGTATCAAAATTCTGTTGCACCGTTGCCTGAATTATATCAATCATGTCTTCATAAAATTGCTTCCCAAGTCCGTCAACATAGTGATTTTCAATCTCGTGTGAATATCCTAGCTTCATGTCACAATGAGTAACAGAAGTGTAGACTCGTAGATTAGATGAGGCAACGATTGTTGGAATAAATTCATCCCTGAGCTTTATCAGCTTCTCCTGGGCTTCTGGGTCTCTAATGAGCTTATTGTCCACTTTGATAGTATCAGTGTATTTTCCCATGTCTGGAATTTTAACGTGGCGCTCAATGTTGGAAATTTTTCGAATGTAGCAAACACACTTCTTAAGGAACGCGGGGGTTTGCTTTCCTAAAGCAAAATCAAACTCGTCTTCCAAAGCTAAAATAAAACATAGGGGAAAAGAAGAAAGTCATGTTACAAAAATGCCACAAAGAAAATTAGAAATTTGAACTGCACTCTGAAAAATCACTGGACTTTGGACTTTATGCAGCACGTGGTGTTGGTATCAGCGCTATTTTAAAGGGGCATTCCTACACAGTGGGCAAAAACATTTATTTAAAAAACAACTTATCAATGTAATAGGCTTCCTCAGAAAGATTCAATCCACTCTAAAGTCATGTTTTCCCGTATTTGTTTCTTGTGTATACATGATTAAGTTTCTCTGGGTCTGCCTAATTCTTATGGCATCTACTAATTAGTGTTCTTTATTCCTAAACTCTTTAAATTCATTATGCTGCCATTGGGCAAAGAATTCATAGATTAGGTGAAGGTAGTCAAAATATGTCAACACATTTGGTTACAACAGACATTAAACGTTAAAAAATAAATATTTAGAAAGACCTATGCTTGTCTGACATGAATATTAATAGTGTTAACCACCTACATGTAACATTTTGAACATACCACTGTCATTGGTTTAATTTGGCCCACGAAGGCACTACCCTTTAAGATGTCAATTACCCCTACGAATTGGAGATGGAAACTACAATAAGTGAGAACACAGCTACGTAACACCTTCTTTTTAAGAACGTATGTTTAATAACTTTTCGTAGGCCTGAATGTAAAAAAGCAGAATTCGTATCCGGCATTACACAATTGACACTGGATTTGGTTGGGGTTACTGTGGCTCGAGGGGAAATGCAGCTGTCAATATTCATTGGGTTAAACCCTGCAGTGATCATAGAGAATTCGTAAAGCAGTTATTACAAGGTAGCAATGGTAGTACTTTGTTAAACTCCCAGGAAAATGAATATTCATTTTAATATTTGTTCTCCAACATACTAGTAAACTACCTGATAATTTCACAAAGGAGGATGCAGTCAGGATGAAAAACAAAGACCATTAATTGTCTATTTTTATTGCTTGGAACAATAAAAATGACTAACGCATAACAAACACAGGGAAGATGGTAAACACAGGACATGTTTTTTGTGGCCGAAAACCCCTGGATTTTGATTAGTAATTGCGGCAATCACCACAGCTGTGCTCACTGATTCAATCGACCTTCAGCAATCACATGCAATTCTTTACCTACATAATTAGATGTGAGTTCTGCAACGCACTTATAGCCAAGTTTTTTTCAGATAATGTTGCAGTCTTTTTAAGAGATTTATGGGTTTATTTTTCAAAGGCTCCTTCCTGCTGAGCTAAATGAGGTAAAATTATGACAAAAACAACCCCAGATTTGTACATGAAAAATAAATATCCTTATAAAAGTAGCAGGCTTATTTCCTTTAATAAATATGGTGCAGTCTGTATGCAATGTTTTCCCTCCAGCTATGCAGCCAGGAAACTTTGATTAACAAGAAGAACCCACTATGTTCCAGTATGACCAGTTTGGTTGGGGAATTGTATATGTTTGGAGGGATTTGATTAGTCACTGACCATGGTGGCTTCATGTTCTGTCAAATTGATAACACTAATTTTACACAGAAATGTGCTCATTTTTTAAACCGCCGGCCCATATTCCTTTTGTATTATAATTTATCAGGTGTATGAATTATGTGTAGCCCCTTTTTCCCATACTTAAAGGAACCACTGGTACTTTACCTGTTGACTTCCAGAAGGCCTGAGCCTCTGCCACTGGGAGCCTGGGGTGATCTCTTGCTCGCCTCGGTGCAGCGCCTCCACCTGAGAGGGATCCCAGCATAGTGGGATAAGCCCCTCACGGGAACCCAAATAGTAAATACACACACAAGTATATAATAATGCTTTACTGAACAATAACATACTGTATGACCTGTACCCCACAGTATATCACACACCACGTGAGTGTCCCCAAATACATAACGTGCTTGGCACCAATAGCACTGATGTCCTTGTCCCCCAATGTCAGGGCCCATCTGGAAGTGTGTGGAATAGTGCTATCCCGTGAACAGTTGGTGCACTTGTTGAGGTACCTGCCCAGGCGCTCCAGCACTCGGGTACTACCGAATAACAAACAGGGATTCGCTGATCCAGCAATGTCGTCGTCCACGAAGGCGTCTGCCTCTGCATGGGGTGAACTCCCGCTTGAAAGTCTCACCTTTAAGAGTCTCTTATAATACAGTGGTGGTCTGGTCCCAGACCACAGGCCGCAATTCACCTCGCGGCCTCCTGTTGCTGATGCCTATCACTGACAAGCTACTGGGGAATTGTCCCTATCTAAGGGCCTTTCCCTGTAGCAGCCACGTGAGTGGGGCCTATCTGGGACCTAAGGAGCAATCTGGGCCTAGTCTGGGAGTCAATGACACCAAGACCCTACATTCCCCTTCTGTGTCCTGGCTCCAACTTCCTCCTCGCACTCCGCACCAAACTACATCTCTCCCCTCACTGTGGATCTGACTGCCCTATTGGCTAACACTGCCCACGTGATCGGCCCGTCCCAAGGGATCCTGGGATGTGTTGTTCCCCTGCAGAGCAATATCAACATGGCCACTGCTGCTATATCAATGCACATGCACGCCACTCTCTAATGGCCATCGGGGTATCGGAACTCTCTGCGCATGCGTGACTAGCAATATGGCAGCCGCTGCTAGCCAGATGCGCGCGGAGCCTCCGAAGCACCGGAGCTCCCTCTCTCCACTGCCCGCACGCCACCCACTGAAGCTGCCCGTAGCCTCCCTCTGCTCCACTCCCACATCGGAGGTAAGGGGATCAGGCTACATTTCCCCCCTGGTGGAGACTCCAACGCCCCCGCTTGGGACAACGTAACACATAACAATTAATATAATAAAAATGCAGGTAGGCATACAACTTACAGTAACACAGTCAGTACTTTAGACAATATTGTACATTTCAACGAACATGTTGATAACTGAGGCTAGCTTTCTCCTAGCTAGATGCTGAGACTTATAATGGGGTGCCCCTAAAGAATCGTACGCCACTCTATTAGGAGGGCGTCTCAGTCGCTGGCTCCTGCGAGGCTCTTCTTCAGTAATTCCCACTGGGGAAAGTCTCTCTCATAGTCCTGGGGCCTTGGCCCATCCCTAAGTGGCAACTCAGTCTCTGTCAAGTCTCTACTTGGTACAAAAGTTGGACTTCTGGGATCCAGAGGACGGCTTGTTGAAGCCATGAGTGAGGGTACATGAGGTGCGGGATCATTACCCTGAGCTCCTTCGGGAGGTGCCCACCAGTCTCCAGTGATGGTGGTGGATGTGCCATCCAAAGGATCTTGATTGGGTTCGGTTACTGAAATGGGAGTCTCGTGGACTCTTTGGCTCAGGGGCAGTTACTGGGGTCTCTGATTCAAAGTCACTTTCTCCCACTTGTGGAATGGGCAACAAGTGGTTTCTGTGCCAAACCTTTTGCTAGCCATCCACGTCTCATAAGCGGTAGACCGTGAGGCCTGGCATTTGGGATTCTACTTCGAAGACCCCGTCGCGACAGCGGTCGGCCAGCTTGTGTTTGCCGGGGATCCTTAAATTGCATAGGAGAACAGCGTCTCCAGGACTAAGTTCCCGATAGCGAACCTTGTGGTCATACCTTCTCTTGTTGCAGGCACTTAAATGAGCTGAAGCCTTTTCAGCTAGCAATCCACCCTGAAGTCGCTTCACATATCGGTAGTGACCCATATTGGGTACCCGATCAGTAGTTACCCTGAGACAGATGTCTACAGGCAGTCGTGCCTCTAGCCAGAACATCATGAAGTACAGTGTGTACCCCGTAGATTCATGCCTGGTGCAGGTGTACGCATGCACCAGCGCTTCAACGTGCTTGCTCCATTCGGCTTTCTGCAAGCCCTTTAGGGTGCCTAGCATGTCTAGCAATGTTCGGTTGAATCTCTCCGGCAGAGCGTCTCTCTCTAAATGATATGGAGTGGTCCTAGACTTCTGAATATTTAGCAGGTTGAGAAGCTCTTTGATGAGCTTGCTCTCAAGTCCCTTCCCTGGTCGGAGTGCATCCGATTCGGCAGACCATAATGTATGAAATAGCGTTTTCTTCCATGGAGAAATGCAGAGCACAGCACAGCACAGCAAACAGGGGTAGTGAAAAAAGGAGTAGCAACACCCCAGCAAAAATATTTAAAAACGATTTATTGAGGGGTAGACATGTGAGACATCAAATGGTGGGTATATGAAAAAAACTCTGACGCGTTTCGAGCATAGTGCCCTATGTCAAAGAGTGTGTTAATCCCTTAGCGAGATCCCAATCTTTGGCGAGATCACCTTAGGCATTTCCGGACTCCCACATCTTGGGCCAGAAGAATCGATCCCTCACTAACCCAAAGGTCTTTTCCACCCCCAGGTGTCCGTGGTTGACATGCAGAGAGTGCAATACATGGTACTGCAGGCTTCGGGGCAGAACCAGCTGACTTCTGTCAGAGTGATTATGGTAGGGGATGATCCGGTAGAGGGGGCCACGCTCTATTTGGAATTTCTACCATTCTCGCATGATGACCGCGACGGTATCGGTAGGGGCACGTCTCACCAAAGAGGGATTATTCTGGTGGATGGCCTCGCGTATAGCGTTTGCCACAGGATCACACATCTGGGCTTGTACTAACTCCTTCCACTCTAGGATGGTGTCCAGGGTGATGGCCATGCCGTCGGGATGGCAGTAGGCAGTGGGGAGTTCTTTGGGTCGGCGTCCCAAGGAATCAGCTACTCGCAGGTCGGAGAACGCAACTTTGTCTTCTACGATGGCCCGCATCCCGGGTCCAGGGATTTCTTCGTAGGGGCCGTTGTCCTGCGTCGTACCCAGTCCAGGTCTCCTGGATAGAGCATTGGCTCCTATTTTTAGAGGCCCTGGTTTTATTTCAAGGTGAACTGATAATTGGAGACGGCCGCCAGCCACCTGTGACGTCCCATTTGGCGGATGTAAGGATATACGTCAGAGGGTTTTTGTCTGTTCGGACTTCAAAAGAAACGTCGTACAGATAATCGTGGAGTTTCTTCACTACTGCCCACTTGAGGGCAAGGAACTCAAGTTTATGAACCGGATTTTTCTGTTCACTTGGGGTTAGACTTCAGCTCACTTACGCCACTGGGCGAAGGCCAGCAGGGACTTCTGGTGTAGTAAAGCTCCCAGCCCGTTAAACTGGCATCCACATGCATGATGTATGGTTTCTCCGGATCGGCGTTAGCCAGGACCGGGGCTTCTGTCTGGCAGACGTCCACTTGTCTCTGAAGGGTGCTCGTGGAGAGGCGGCCTTCTGCTGCGGTTCCTCTGGATAGATCTTTAGTAGGTTATTGAGGACCTTGGCTTTACTAAAATATCCGTCTAAGAAGCGGCGGTAGTATCCGCAGAACCCCTGGAAGGATCACAACTCCATCACGTTGTCTGGTCTCGGCCAGTTCACCACGGCGTCGACCTTAGCAGGGGTCGGTAGCCACTCTTTCTGCGGATACTATGTGACACACGTAGGTGACTGATGTTCGGCAGAACCGGCACTTGTCCAGGGACAACTTCAGGCCTTCCTTTCCCAGTCTATTTAACAACTTCAGGAGGCGTTCCTCGTGCTCTTCGAGGGTTCTTCTGAACACAATGATGTCATTGAGGTAGACTAGGCACTCACGGGGGTTCATATCCCCAATGGTCTTCTCCATCAGCTGCTGGAATGTTGCTGGGGCACCGCAAATGTATTGGGGCATTCGGGTAAACTGAAAGAAGCTGAGGGGGCAGACGAACGCCGTCTTCTCCTGGTCTTCGGAGCTAATGGTAGTACCCAGATCTCAGGTCCAGCACACTGAACCACTGGCTTCCCATCAGCGAGTTGAGGATCTCTTCTATCCACGGCAGAGTGTACTGATCAGGGATGATACGCCTGTTTAGGGTCCGGTAGTCCACTCACAGGCGAATGAACTAATTTTTGTTTCGTACAACCACAATCGGAGAGGTGTGGCTGTCTCCATCTCATTCAGGACGTTTCTCACGTCCTCCACATCTCTGGGGGCGATACATCTGGAATGCTACCATAATGGTGTGGTATCATTCAGCCGAATCGTGTGCTGGCGTTCTTGCTGAAGCCCGTGTCCATCTCACTAGTGGAGAACACCTCCCGGCGTTCCTCCAGCTTGGCACTTAGTTGTCTCTTCCAGTCTTCTGACATGGTCGAATCCCTAAAATCAAACTGCAAACCGGCAGGCTCATCTCGCATGTAGCGGTGTTTACGTGCGCCATAGTTTCTACAGTTGTGACCGGTTATATCCGACCCAGCCTCTGACCGACGTCAAACGGTACAGTGTGAGGTGAAATGTTTTGGATGGTAACCATAATTCTCTTTGGAATGGAGGGTTTCCATTCCCGTATCTCTGGGACCATCTTGTACCTCTCTTGATGTCTTCTGCAGGTGTGATCACTAGAGAGAAATACTGATCGGCTTCATCACGCTCTAGATAGCTGATTACCACTGCCATGTGCTCACTCCCCCTGGTGGGATCTCGATCAACACTTTTCGTGATTGAAGATTTCACCATACTCCTCTTGTACCGCGACCGTATAGCACTTTTCTTTGAGTTCCGGATGGATCCATAGAGAGGATAGGGGTAGTTCGCCTGCCTCATGAAGGTACGCCCAGATCACGGCCTGCACCACATCAGCGTTGGTCCCCAGTAAGATTGGAGAACTCGGGTGTTCCTGAGGCCCGGGACATATCAGGGCCTCCACTTCCATGGGATGGATCTTGTTGGTGTTCAGTTGCGGTATATCTAACCGTACCGTCACCACACCGTCGATGGGGTAGTCTTCCTGGCTGAGACCCCACAGCTTCATCCTCTCCGCCGACTGCAAGACCAGATGTTTTAGGTGCTGGTCATAGAAAGGCCGGTAGACAATGGTCACCTGGGATCCAGTATCCAGCAAGGCCGAGGAATATATGCCTTCCACGAGGACTCTTGTGATCGCAGCTGGCCCCACCCTACTGTAGGCGTCCTGTTGGGGTGCTTCATAAGGGCTGGGCTCCGGATCGCTCTCGCTCTCCTCGGGTATTGTGGGGAGTAATTGCATCGCCTGTACGGGGAAGGACGAGGCCCCAGTTGTGGGTTTTCTGGTCTTTGAACAGTCTCGGGAGAAATTACCGTTTCGGCCACAATTGTAGCAGCGAACATCACGGTTGGCATTGAGGTCAGGATTAGGAGCTGAGCTCCTAAGCACCTTGGAGGTGGAAGCAGGCGCTACTAGAGTAGAGGTGTCTTTGGCACTTTCGGTCTCTTTAGGCTTTGGAACCGCCGCCTCTTTGGTCTCTTCCTTGCGAAATTCCTTGTGCTTCTTAGAGGTATGCAGACGCGTATAAGCTTCATGCTCTTTCACCATGCCTAAGAGGCCTTCCAGCGTAGGAGTATCCCCTTGCAGTAAGGAGCACCGAATCATTACAACAATGTGATGCGTGGGTATAGCTCCCGCAGAATTGCTTTCAGCAGTACTCGTGTACTTCTGAGGCTTTGATGATTTTATGAGAGCGTAGGTCCCCAAAAAACAGCTGGATCTGCTGAATAAATTCAGATAGTTCTTCCCCTCTTTTTGGCGAAGACGATAGTACTTGGACCAGAGCTCGCTTTCGTCCTCTTCTAAGCCATAGGTCCGTGTCAGCGACGCCACCAGCATCTGTGCTGTAACATCTGCATTTTGGTCAATGCACATTCTCACCAGCGTAGATGCGGGGGGTCATAGACACTCCATTATCCGCTGTCTTTTTACAGTGTCGGGGCAGGACCATTCTTCTAGAACCTGTAAAGTGTAGTCCTTCCAGGCTTCAAAGGCCTCTTCTACTGCTGGAGTGGGCTTGACACCTGAAAAGGTTTTCAGCTTACATTAGTGCTGTGATTGAGGTGACTCATTCTTGTTCCCCGCCAACTGCTTTATGGCTTCCGCCAGCATTTGTATGTCATCTGAATGGTGGGAGCTGGGACTGGCATGAGTCGAGCGGCGGCTGTGGCAGGACATGGCACTGGCCTCACTCCGGCAAAGACTCCCTGTGGAAGATGAAGACATACACATAGAAGCCTCCTGCAAATCAGTGGAGTGACTAGGGGGCTCCGCCTTCACATGCGTTTCTGGGTAGATGATAGGACACCTGCTATCTAGCCATAAGGTGGGTGGGCCTCCTTCTTCTACTAAGTCGTATCCGCTACTGACTAGAACTGCGCACCATACTCTGTCAGGGTCCGTACGGCGGCCTAGGATCCTTGCGTTCCGTAGGCCTGGGTACTGACCTAACAGTAGACATATGTCATAAAAGGAGGTGTCGGCAGGGACTTGTCCAATGGCAAGCGCCTGTTGAGGCGGGACTTGCCTCTTCAATGCCCATTCATAAACCTCCCGGCCGGAAGGTAGTGACAGAGGGAATGACATAATTTAATATGCTGAGTTCGGGCATCTCAGGTCTGAATCTCAGCAGTACCTCCAAATGTAGCCCCTTTTCCCCATACTTAAATGAACCACTGGTTCCTTTACCTGTTGGCTTCCAGAAAGCCTGAGCCTCCACCACTGGGAGTCTGGGGTGATCTCTTGCTCGTATCGGTGCAGAGCCTCCACCTGAGAGGGATCCCAGCGTAGCGGGATAAGCCCCTCACAGGAACCCAAATAGTAAATACACACACAAGTATATAATAACGCTTTACTGAACAATAACATATGACCTGTACCCTACAGTATATCACACACACCCTAATACACCCCGTGAGTGACCCCAAAGTACATAGGGTGCTTGGCATCGATACCACTTATGTCTTTGTCCCCCAATGTCAGAGCCCACCTGAAAGTATGTGTAGAATAGCGCTATACCGTGCACAGTTGGTGCACTTGTTGCAGTACCTGCCCAGGTACTCCAGCACCCGGGTACTGCCGAATAGTAAACGGGATTCACTGATCCAGCGATGTCGTCGTCGGTGAAGACGTCCGCCTCTGCATGGGGTGAACTCCTGCTGGAGGATCTCACCTTTAAGAGTCTCTGATAATACATTGGTGGTCTTGTCCCAGACCACAGGCTGCAATTCACCGCGTGGCGTCCTGTTGCTGATGCCTGTCACTGACAAACTACTGGGGAATTGTCCCTATCTAAGGGCCTTTCCCTGTAGCAGCCACAATCTACACGTGAGTGGGGCCTATCTGGGACCTAAGGGGCAATCTGGGCCTAGTCTGGGAGTCACTGACACCCAGACCCTACCTTCCCCTTCTGTGTCCTGGCTCCAACTGCCTCTTCACGCTCCTTCGCGCCAAACTGCCTGTCCCTTCACCGTGGATCTGACTGTCCTATTAGCTAACACTGCATCACGTGATCGGCCCGTCCCACGGGATCCTGGGATGTGTTGTTCCCTTGCGGGGCAGTATCTAACATGGCCACCGCTGCTGCTATACCAATGCGCAAGCGCGCCACTCTCTAAAGACCCGCCGAAGTGTCGGAACTCTCTGCGCATGTGCGAGCTTCTACTGTGCAATGTGGTGCCCCTGCTTGCCGAATGCACCGTGAAGCACCGGAGCTCCCTCTCTCCACTGCCCACATGCCACAAGCACCCGCTGAAGCTGCCCGTAGCATCCACCTGCTCTGCTCCCGCATCGGAGGTAAGGGAGGGACAGGGAGACCCGGCTACACATGTTACAGAAATGTGATTTAAAAAAGAGAATCTGAATTTCTAGCAGTAAAAGAACCATATTTACTGCTACTTACAGCATAGCGATAGTTCATAAAGAATGCCAGCTGAGGTGCCCATTCGTCTGCGGAATTGGGTGTTTGACTGAGACAGTGATCATCTATGAAGAACAGTTTGTGGTCTCACTGCCTTAAACACTTGAGCTTATGCAGACCGTAGCATATTACAATGAAGTCTAGCAGCTTTCTGGTAATGCTGGACGTAGAGTCGCTGTACACCAGCATTGAACATAAGTATGGTATACAGCCAGTTTGTTCTTATTTGGGTGCGAGGGGGGTTCACACCCAATTTGTTTTCTTTGGCTTTAATAGAATTTATATTCTATTTTTATTGAATTGTAAAACTATTTACAATTGGAAGAAAGTTCTGAGGGGGCTTTATGTCTCCACATACGCTAGTATTTAACTGGGCTTGAGGAAGCAGTTTTGTGTCTTTTGTGACAAGCTGCCAATGTAGACTGATCTATTATTATCACTCTGTATTATCATTATTTCACTCTGTATCAGCTGCATAAATGATATATTGCTAATATGAGAGGGCAATTTATCGTTGCTTTAGGAATTTGTAAACATTCTACATATGAACGATTTCCATTTGAGACTAACAATGACTGTTGAAATAAATTCCGTCAATTTTTTAGATCGTACCTTTAAACAAGAAAATAATGGAGGGCTGTCTACAACAGTTCATCATAAACCAACAGCTGTCAACAGTATACTTTATGCCACTAGTCGTCATCCTATACTTTAACTTAAAAGTATCCCAATTGGGGAGTTTATGTTTGACTGACCAATTATTTGAGCTAGAAGCATATACACTGGGTGAGCGGTTTCTTGCACGTTGGTATAGTAAAAGGATGGTTAGCAAGACTTATAAAAGAGCCACATCTTTGACTAGCAATAAACTATTGATGAACAAGTATAAGAAGGAATATAAGGAAAAAGTATGCTTCATTGGTACTTGTAATGCACAATGGAATCATGTGCAAAAGATTTTGGAAATATATTAGTTCATTGTGTGTCTGGATTCATAGAATCTAAGATATATACTGGTGCATCGTCATTACATAGCACAGGGAACCCGAGCTTTTAAATCTAACATATAAATGAGGTCTGTGAATTTATTAGGAGAACAATCAATTACTTTTATGATTTTTAGCAGAGAAGAAAATGCCAAATGTGTTATTAGAAATAAATTACAGAACACGTGGGGTAATTTATATGCTTCTATATATTGATGGCATGAAATATGTGGAAAAACAAAACGTGAATTCAGGGTAAGAATATGAGGGATGGGAAAAATAAAAATAATACGCCAGCTGCTAGACATGTGTGGAGATGTCGTGAAGGAAACAGAAGGAGTCGCTCCTTTATTGTAATTGATCATGCAGTATAAAAATGGGGACTACAAGAGGTCATTTAGACAGATTTTCATTGCAGCAGGAGGCTAAATAAATATATATATGTCAGATACAGTATGTTAAATCCAATTTGACAAAGGGTTTGTATATTCTGCATTTTAAAAAGGGTTATTTACTTCTTACATGTTTTCTTTCTTTAAATGTTGCATGAACATTTATTTTAGTGATTGTGAGGAGTACAGGTTTGAGTCTGTGTCCTACGTGAGGCCTATGGTGGAGAAGAATCTGCAAATCTGTGTTTGAGAACATTACCATTTGAGAATGATGGAATGATTCAGGACTGCTACTACATACAATGTTACAGTGAATTGTGATCATCAGGATTGATTTGCTTTATAGTGTATGATGGTATATAATAATGTGAATGGAAATGTTTTTGCATTAATGAGTAATGATGGCAGGCTAGGAGTTATGCGGGGCATGGTGCAGTGGGGTTTTGGAGGGGCCTCTTACCTTCTCCAGACAGGCATCTTCTCCTCCTATGACACGGCCTCATGATGTCATGTGAGATCACGTTGTCATGGCAATGCGGCACCATGTACCATTGAAGCGCCAAGATAATGTGACGCTGCAAGAGGAGATGCAACTTCGGAGAAGGTAAGAGACACTTACAGAGGCTCCCGCGCTCTCTCCCGGCAGTTAGTTTCATTGGTGTGAGGAAGAGTGCGGGGCCTCTATAACCGTGGGGATCGGTGCAGTGGCACCGATGGAACCGCCATCAAGCTGGCCCTGTGTGTATTCTTTGCAGTAGACATATTGTTGTATATTTCTTCACTACGTGCGGTTGTTCATTAATAGTGTACGGGTGCACTTTCAGCTTTAGTGTAACAACATTACTGCATGCGGGTATGCATGAAGAACAGTAATATGTAGTGTTTTTTTGCATTTTACCTATTACAAATAAAAAAAAAACATGTATATGGGTGATGATATAAGATTACACTACTTTATTTTCATTAGTATACTTCACTTGGACATTATGTATACCAACATGTATACAGTACTACATGCATATATGCACTACGATCAGTACATGAGCTTGTTGCCATTATTTTGTTACTGAAACTTTTCAACAAGAGTCGAATTACTGCACCCCAATAAAGAAAATCTTATGAAAGTACATTTTTAGCAGTCGTGCAATGGTACATCATTACTGCGGGTGGCCATTTATTAAAGCCCAGTAAACAAATGGCTCGTGTTGGTATTCCAGTTGCAAAAATATAGTGCCATTTCACCTATTCAGATGATGAGTAAAGCCTCATATAGTGGTTTATTCTTATCCCGTTTATACTGCATGTGTTTTTGTACTAAAGAGCAGTAAAAGCTCGCAGCTACCATTAATCATTTATGTTTGGAAGTATAAGTATAGAACATATTGTACATGTACCTTTGTTTTCCCTATGTGTGATATTGTGTGAAGATCAACTATAGAATGTTGAGTACCTATATATCACCCATTTAAATGTTTACATTGAAAAGTGTGAGCACTGCAAATATATTAAAACTTTTTACTCTACTGCGGCGTTGCACTTAAGAAATTATGGTATGAACCGACAATTTTTACATATGATCACTTTTCTCTATCTCTCTTGTTTTATTAGTGGATTGGTGGATTTGAATCATATTGATTCTTTGTACAAATAAAATATGGTAAAGAGTGGAAATTAGAGGATTTGGGTTTCCGTCTTTGTTTATAAGTTTGAGAACCTTTAAACCCTTTACCTTTTACAGCGGTGGGTATACTGGTTATCTAGTTTACAGATGCAGCGGCCGTTATTCGAACACTTCACGCGGTGTATACCTCGGAATACTCACGTCATGGTGCGTGATTTCTTCCAACCGTACCGCCTTAAGACGCGAGTGCAGAAAATGGCATTTTAGTGTCCTGGTTTTTAAAAACCTGAAATTGACACAGTAGCACAGTACTGTACACATTGCAATTCATTCATTTCATTGCACACAAATGTAATGGGGTTCACCTGGCCCCCTCGTTACCTCCGCTGCTGGGGGTATTGCGGGTGCCGCCGGAGTCAGGCGGCAGAGCCGCTGACAAGCCTAGAAGGTGGGGGCCAAGCAGGGAGCGCTCCGTTGCTTCGGAGGCCCCGCGGCGGCCCAGCAAGTACAGGTTGGCGCCATGTTGTGTCCTTGCCCATGCGCTGTGTAGATGTGCTGCGGGAGGCTCTTGGTAGGTCGTGCATGCGCAGTATAAACGCGCGAACGGTTGGCCAATGGAGAAGAGGCTCTGAACTGGGACTACAATTCCCATGAGCCTTAGCAGGGTCAAAGGGGGCCAGGCAGCCAATAGAGTGTGAGGATTGCTGGCAAGCAGGAAAGGGAAGGTGCAGCAGAGACCACGATAGTCAGTGAGTCCTGGGAGAGAAAGGGGAGAGGAGGTGTGTGTTGCAGGGGGTCAGTGACCCACTGCATAGGCCAGGAATTCCCCCAGTCCCCAGCACAGGCCCTGAGTCACCATTAGCTTGTGGTACTGCAGAGAACAGCCCTAGATAGGGACATCATACCCTTTACTGATAGTAGCAGACAGGGACACAGTATATTCCTGCGCTACAAGGTGTTTGGTAGTTTGGGATCAAGCTACTGGATGCAAGTCAAGACTCGTGAGAGATCCTCTACCAGTGAAGGAGCACTTGAGAGAGACAACGCTGGATTGGCTGATCCTTTTCGAAGTAACAGCTACCGGGTGCTGGAGCGCCCGGCAGGTATTATTATAAGTGCACCAACACCGGCACTTGCAGGCATGGATCAAGCCTTGGGGGAGGGTTCTTTGGGGACACTGAGGGTTGAGTGACCAAGGAACTGGTCCAGTACATTGGACACGGTGTGGAGTACACACGGTGGTGGAGATGGAACACTACTCCGCGTTGGAGCATGGCCAAAGCCACTGGTATACAGGTTGCTACTCAAGGACAATTATATATTGTGTGTGCATTATATTGCTGTAAGGTTATTGCTATGTTATTTATGTATATGCTGTTCACGGTGTACATCTGATTCACATATATCCATATGTTCCACACTTATATAGTAAAAGGTTACAGAGTTGTGGACTGTCATTGTTATTCTTGTTCAGGAACATCTCACTTATTGGGGATCCTGGGCAAGTGGAGGCGCTGCCAAGTTACTTATTGTTGCTCCAGGCTCCCAGTTAGCAGAGGCTCAGATCTCTGTGAGCCACAGGTATATGCAGCACCAGTAGACCCATATAGTTACCAGGAAAGAGGGCTACACAAAGAAACAGAATCCATGAAATGCAAACAAAGCAACCGCGATAAACACGGGTGCCTGGTGTGATTGGCCGCGTTAATGCGCGTGGAATACAGCAGAGCACACGAAAACGGCTCCGTGATTTGTTCGAATAACAGCCGCTGCATCTGTACATCAGACTTGACCCCTTTTTTTATTTTCTTCAAGTTAGCCATAGTTTTGGTAACACATACATCACTATCCTGATAGTGAATTGAAACAATTTGATATGCCGGTCTTACATTTATAAAACTATTTAACACATCACAAATTATACAACAGCACAGAAAGTGCTACTCCTTTCTGAGTGATTTCACATTATTACAGAATATTTGCTAAATAAATATAAGTTAATTATTTAATGGTTAGGATTTGTACAAGGCGAAAAATGAATTTTAAACAATCGCCTGTACGTTTATAGTAGATTTGTTTCTGACTCAGGTCGTACATTTATGTTGCAAAACAGTGATTCATGTGGGTTAATTATTAAACTCTGGGAAAAGCTATTGTTTTTCATGGGATTTATTTTTTCTGATAAATCTGATGATGTTTTGTTGCTCACATTTTGCTCCAGTTTTACAGCCACAAGACTTCAATAAAAACGTGCCTATTTCTCTTCCACACAAATGAAGCAAGCAGAGCCCTGTTAAGTAATGTATTTCTGGCCTCTAAAAGCAGCAAATTGATCAATACAAGACTGCAAAAGAAGCTACTGTAAATCAATGCACATTCATTTGCATGAATGTCTTCTCTTTCTCTTTGGTGTGGAGGGAGAGGGAAGATGCAACAAGAAACCGGACCTTCACCACACTGCCTCTGGGAAGCTGCTTGCTTCAATGATTATTACTGTCTAGAATCCTCTCTTGAACTATTCTGCAGTGCGGAAGAGGAGAAGTGTGGGACAGTACTAACTAACAACCTGTATCCCTCCTGCCTTTTTTCTCCAAACTGCTAGAACATCTTGTGTTCTCCCGTATGATCAACTTTCCTAATTCCCATGGCCTCCTGGACACTTTACATTCTGGCTTTCGTATAGCTAACTCAATAGAGGGTGTGCTCACTAAAGTAGCCAATGATCTACATGAAGCCAAAACCCATCACTACACCTCAGGAGTTCTTTGATATGAGACCACACAAGTATCCCCAAAGAGAGTCTCCTAACCATGCTTCACCTTCACTGCTCCTGTCCACTAAGCCAGCATGGACAGGGTTAATTTAATCAAGAAAGGAAAAACACAGAATGAAAAACTTGTAGATTGTCACCTTCTCCTCCCCCTCTGACTTTTTCACTGCAATTCAGGACTTCTTTGATATGAGACAACACAAATCTCCCCAAAGGCGGCAGCAGCAGCAAAGGGGCGTCAGATGTTTGCTGCCGATCGCTTATGTTAGAGATGCTCTGTTACAATTCCCATAATCATTTATTATCTCTAACTGTCCATGAAATGTCTGTAAACTGAATGTATAACTTCTGTTCATCTAATGTACCCCCCCCCCCTGTACTGTACCTTGTTTCCATTTACCCTTCCTTATAGAATGTAAGCTCCTTGGCGCAAGGCCCTCCTTACCTACTATAACAATGTACGTTTACGTTTGTTATTTTATTGTTTTCTTCCTCCAACCCTATTGTACAGCTCTATGGAATATGTTGGTGTGTTATAAACAAAAGATAATAATACTGTAATGGTATTTTTTCCCTACTAATCCTACTTGATCTCTCTGCTGTCTTTGATACATTGATCACTTTCTTCTCCTTCATATTCTAAACTCCCTTGTTTCTGTAACAAAGCTCTATCCTGGTTCTCATCCAACCTCTCCCATTGCATATTTTCAGTCTGTGTTGCTAATATGTCTTCGTCTTCTTTTGATCTGACTATTGGTGTTCCTCAGGGCTCTGTTCTAGGACCCTCTCCTTTTCTCTCTCTACATAATATCACTTGGTGATCTCATCCACTCTTTTGGCCTTAGATATCATCTCTATGCAGATGACACGCAGATATATCTATCCGACCCTAACCTCACACCTGCAATCCAGTCCCATGTCTCGGATTGCCTCCTGGCTATATCCTTGTGGATGATACTCTGTCGCCTTAAACTTATGTAACGGTGTTTCCCCTCCCCCCCCCCAATCTCACATTGGCCCCTTACGTGTGGAAACTGCCCCATGTTACATGTAATGTAGTGTGGTGCACCTGCTGGCTTACAGAACTCCTGAGTCTTCCGCGGTGATATGGGGAAATACATCAGGACTGGCTCATGATGTAATGCCGAGAACTACTCACTTCTGGTACAGCGCCTCCATCTCTTACAGGTCCCCACGACAGCAGGGAGGAGTCTCTGAAAGAGAACCTCTGGGTGCAGCTTCTCCCTGAATGACTCCACTCTCAGGCAAGAAAGTTCTTTCACGTTGGACATCCTTTATTAACATCTTTAGTAGCAGACTTCCCATCATTGTGGCCGCTCTCTAGTCGCACATCATAAAGGTTGCCCACCTCAAGGAAGTCCCTGGACACCACTCCTAGTCAGGGCCCTAGAAGCTGTCCTTGCTCTTCCCTTACTCTTTAATAGAGTAAGTGGAATAGTCTGCCCACCTCTCCCCTAGGGTAGGGCCACAATCCTTGCCAGAGCCCTGGCAGTGTGTTGGGTCAGACAGTCTCATTCAAGTGGGATGAGACACACACACACACTAAATTCAGGCAGTGTTGCATACTATATAGCTCCAGTAGGCACCACCCTTGTGTCACTGTAATTGGACACAGAGCATGATGTCACTTCCTTCACTACACAATACACATCACAGGGGATGAGGGCAAACCTCATAATTACTCCTGGCAAACCTGCCCTTTTAACAGGGATTATTGCACAGATGGCATGTAATACCAAAATTACACAGGGCTACAATCTCCCTCTGGTGGATCCAATGGTCCCCACTTGGTCCTAAATTTGCGGGGCCTTCCTTCAAACAGGCAACTGCAAAACATACAGGAAATAACAGTATCAATAATACAAAATACATTAGCACACACCATACATAATTCAACATAATGCCTAATCATCATAACTGCATTATTGTATTCAGAACCTCATATTACCACAGATAGTATACTACTAAGATTACTCCCTAGGAGAATCCAAACCTCAATAGTAATGTCTGGGGTCAGGCTTCTTTACCTCTCGCCCGTTGTGATCAATAATCGTAATACTGTATGATCTAGGCGGCCCATTTTCTGGTCTATACTCCATCTTATGCATGTAAATGTTGCGCCCGACACTCCAAACCCTCATCAGATAACATATCCTAGCCTCTGTGTGGTGTTCAGAGTAGCTAGACTTGGACTTGAGGTAGTCCTCCACTGCTTCCCTTAGCCAGCTACCCCGATTGTCTTCTATCTCCTGCATTAGGGGCTCGGGAACATAAGGATACTCCAATCCATGAGATTGCTTATATCTCACTACTATGGCCCTCTCAGCCCTGCTTATCCTCACCAACCTCTTGTTCCCTGCTTTGCCTGGCAGTGCCCATGACAGTGGTTCTTCAAGGGCAATGAGATCATATAGTATAGAGGACCCCTTTGGGATGACTATTCCCTTCTGGATTTCATCCCACCTCCTCACTAACTCCTCATGGCTTTCCTCAGCCGAGTATTCACCCACATCCCACCAGTGATCAACTACATCTCCCCGCATTAAGATAAATCTGGTGCAGTCCAACCACTCAGAATACCCCTCATACAACGGAGCCCACCACTTGGTGCTATGCTCCGAGGACTGCTTCTTTACTGCTAATGCAGTCTCAGACTCCTCAGTCTCTCCACCAGAAGAGACACCAGATCTAGTATTTGAACACCAGATGTAGTATTTGAACGGGTGTCAGTCCCATAACGTTTTGGCCTTCCCCTTACAATATGGGTATAATATGTGGGATTCATTTTCGGGGGTGTCCCAGCAGGTACTACTTCCCTCCCCGACCCCTCATCAGACGTAAAACAGTCCCCCCAGTCCATGGCCGACCCAGGCCGTTCCTTCGACGTGCCCCATGACTCCCCAGACCACCCTTGGCTCGATCTGGACCCCGAGGGAGACGTGACAGGGGCAGGGATATGGGCAGTGGCCTTGGGCAGAGGGAATGGGGAAGTGTTCTTACGTTGCGGCAGCGTAATTAACAACTTGGCTATGCCACGACCTGTTGTGACTTTGGGCAGAGCAGGCTCACCACTCTTCTTGTTGCCCCGATTCTTCACCGCTTGCCGATAACTGTCCATTTCGTCCTGGGACAAACTGGTACTGATCAGCTGCAATGACGGATGCTCCCGGTCGGCTCCGCTGTGGCTACCGGAAGTGACATCATCATTCTCTCGTGAGGGTGTGCCATCTTGGGTGGGGTCCCCCACCTGAACTTCCTCCTCCATCTCGACGTCCAGCGCCGGATATTAGATGTCGCCCCTCAGCTCCACTTGGGCATCTCACCACTGACCAAGAGGGTATCTCACCACTCCGCTGGCTTGCGATGGGATCCTCTTCCTCCAACCTCATCTCAGGTGGTTCCTCTGACACGCTGGGAGTTGCCACGGCCGTGGGACTCTTCCGCTGCTCCGGCCGCACCAGCGCATGCTGTTGGGGAATTTCTATACTCAACGCCTCGAGGCCACTGGTAAGTAGCTCTTCCTTCTTTTCAGCACTGCTGTAGTGGCCCGCCGGTAGGCGCATCACCACCGATGCACGGCTTCCGTTCTCATCGTCCGACAAAGCGGATGCCGAGGATGGTAAGGGTACCTCCGCAGGGGACCGGCAGCGAGGTTCCAGGTTCTCACTGCGGTTGTAGGCCTCAGAGCCATCCTTCTTGGGCACCATCATTAGTAGCGATCACCATTCTCCAGGATCGACTTCCTCTTTCTTGATTTTTGGCAAGGACCCAGCCGTCAGCATGGCTGTATCTCCTCCTGCCTCCGCGTGCCCAGGCACGAACGGCTCCACGGCCCACAAGTAGTGGATGCCGCATTGAGGGCATCTCGCCGTGGTGCTGGCTTCTCCGCCCGGTAGCCTACACTGCATACATAGGCACGCAGAATCTCTCTATCACCTGTCTTCACTACCAGGAAGCCTCCTGGAAGTTGGTAAGGGTGTATGTCAAAGTCCGCCATGGCACAGTTATTAGTTGCACTGGTTAAGGGAGACACACTGCACAACAGTCTCTCTTGCTCACCAGCTCTTCGCAACTGAGGGACAGGAAGCCCACATCCAGCTCTCTCCCTTAATCAGTTCAGACTTCCATTGGCAGCTGCAGGGACCCCTCTCTCTGGTGGAGATTAGAGGAGGGTCCCACAGCTTCACGTCATGACCCAGAATCGGCTCTGATTCTGTCACATCCCAGGAGGGCGCGGCCATGGCTTTCGCGCCTCTTCCCCGATCAGGGTGGGGTTCTCTTTTTCGCGCCACTCCCGGCCAAGTTCCTGCAAAATCATTTTCTGCACACAGCCCACACGGTCTCCCAGGGAAGCGGGAGCCGCCATTTTGGATCGCTCTGCAATCCCGACTAACAGCAGTTGTGACTTGAGTAGTAATCACCATCTGGCAATCAGATACTCCATCCGCCTTCTCACACATAATGGCAATGTCCTCACAGCTATCCTCCTGGGTTGCATCCCGGGAATTCAGGCAGGACAATAAAGGCGCGGCCACGGCTTTCGCGCCACTCCACATCCTACTCAGTATAGGCGTCTCCGCACACAGTTCCTCCGCTGTCCGCACAGCACGTGCGCTTCCCATCTCTAGCGCGAACCGCCATTTCGGGCTCTCTGCACCGCGCGGGACCTCATCACTTGTCGCCATCTTTACTTTTTCTCTGCAATCGCACATAGTGCTCCTCTGCTGGGCAGTCGCCATTTTGATGCAATAAAGTATGCCAGTGCACCTCTACATGTATCGCAAGTGTGTCTTACTCAATTATGTTGCACTAACTCATGCTAGGATAAACTCTTTCTGTGTATGCTGTACACGATATCAGTCCAGTATTTGTGCTCTGTGGTTAGTAGTCTGGTTACTGGCTAGAAGTACTCTGGGCTTCTCCATGCAGTACTTAGGGCATCACCTACTGTTCGCTACACCTAGCGCAGACCCTCCCAGGAGTTCCTGACCCACGTTAACCAGACTACCCCCTTAGGCATCCTAGGACTAGCTGCCTCAAGGTGACTAGAACAGCAATAGCCCTGTCTCCAGATCTACTTTACACCATACAGGGGCATCTAGGGTGTGCTTTGTGAGCAGACATTCTACCTCTGACTACCCCTAGGCTCCCTTCCCTCCGCAGCACTTTCCTGGTAGCATACATAGTCCTACATCAGTTCGCCTAGCTAAAAGCCTGTCCTGATGATATCTCAGCAGTGCCTCCAAAAATGTAACGGTGTTTCCCCCCCCCCCCCCCATTCTCACATTGGCCCCTTATGTGAGGAAACTGCCCCATGTTACATGTAATGTAGTGTGGTGCACCTGCTGGCTTACAGAACTCCTGAGTCTTCCGCGTGATATGGGGAAATACATCAGGACTGGCTCATGAGGTAATGCTGAGAACTACTCACTTCTGGTAGAGCACCTCCATCTCTTACAGGTCCCCACGACAGCAGGGAGGAGTCTCTGAAAGGGACCCTCTGGGTGCAGCTTCTCCCTGAATGACTCCACTCTCAGGCAAGAAGGTTCTTTCATGTTGGACATCCTTTATTAACATCTTTAGTGGCAGACTGCCCATCATTGCGGCCGGTCTCTAGCCAGTCATCATAAAGGTTGCCCACCTCAAGGAAGTCCCTGGACACCACTCCTAGTTAGGGCCCTAGAAGCTGTCCTTGCTCTTCCCTTACTCTCTAATAGAGTAAGGGGAATAGTCTGCCCACCTCTCCCCTAGGGGATGGCCACAATTCTTGCCAGAGCCATGGCAGTGTGTTGGGTCAGACAATCTCATTCAAGTGGGATGACACACACACACACACACACACATAAAAAATTCAGGCAGTGTTGCATACTATATAGCTCCAGTAGGCACCACCCCTGTGTCACTGTAATTGGACACAGAGCATTATGTCACTTCCTTCACTACACAATACACATCACAGGGGATGAGGGCAAACCTCATGATTACTCCTGGCGAACCTGCCCTTTTAACAGGGATTATTGCACAGGAGGAGAGAGGCATGTAACACCAAAATTACACAGGGCTACACTTAATATAACTAAAACTGAGATCCTCATAATTCCCCCTAAACCTGTCCCAATAACCTTTTTTTCCATCACCGTAAATGGTTCTACCATCTATCAAGTCACCAAAGCATGTTGTTTAGGCAAGAAATTTGACTCCTCCCTTTTCTTCTCCATTTACATTCACAGCATGGCTAACACTTGTCACCTCCGTAATATTACCAAGATCCGCACTTTACTCTGTCACGTTACTGCTAAACCGCTAATGCATGCCCTTATCCTCTCCCGTCTGGATTATTGTAACATAATGCTAACATGCCTCTCAACTTTCTCCTTTGAAATCTATCCAAAATTCTGCTGCTAGAATAATTTCACTTTCTCCCAAAACAGTCCCTGCTCATCACCTCCTACAATCACTCTCCTGGCTTCAAGTTTTGGCTCACTCACAAAGTTCTCCACCTTACCTACAAGGCTATGTACTCATCTGCTCCCCCCTACATATCAGCTTTGATTTCTCACTATGCCCCTGTTTGTTTCCTGCGTTCTACCCAGAACTGTGTCCTTTCCACCACTTTCACCTCTACTGCTTTCTCTCGCCTTAAACCTTTTTCCCTCTCTGTCCCTTACCTGTGGAACTCCCTCACCCTCAGCATGTGCCAAGAACCTTCTCTCTCCACCATTAAGACAAACCTTAAAACTCACTCTTTAATGAAGCACTCCAATAGCCTAGACTCATGGCTATTGTCCCACACCCACAGTCACTTCTACCAGTGACTGCCATCGACTGCACATATTCCCTCACCTGCTGTCTCTGTAAATTTCCCATCATATCACTTAGATTGAAAACTCTCCGGGGCAGGGATTTCCTTTTCTATTGTCTGTTCTTATTTGTTGCACTTATTGTACTATAATTCCATGTACAAAACATACATACAGTAATAATCATTGCATTGTCGGGAAGGAGTAGGGACAGGGTCAGATGCACAGTTGCAGCGCCCCCTGCTCTGGAGAGAAATGTGAGAGGCAGTGACAGACCAGAGACAGGTAATTCTTACAGCCACTCCGAAGTGCCTTATGTTCCTTGCATCTGCCCCTAAAGCTCCCCTCACATCCCCACTGCTCCCCCAAGTTCCCACATTTTGCCCTATGTCCCTCACACCCCTCAAATCTTCCACAGCACTACTCGTGTATCCCCATGTTTCCCTCAGTCATCTGTGACCTCCAGAGTTTCCCCCCATGTCACCCCCTGAACCCTCCTTGCCCCCCATGTCTCCCTGAACACCCCCATTGTTTCCCACATTTGCTTCTATGCTCTATAGCCCCAGTGTCTGTCCCACACAAGCACCCATATCCTACACAAGCCCCTTTGACAGACTGGGTGCCACTTTTCCATGAGAGGACCGCCTTCCCTCCTCTCAGACCCTCCTAATTGAATTTTTTTTCCCAATACCTACCCCTTACTAAACTAGTTGAAGAGCACTGTCATTGGCAGTACAGTAGAAAAAGTATACTGTAACTCAATCTTCTTATGATTTTGTAGCAGTGTAGATCAGCAATTGAATGAAGGAGAACAAAGTAATAATGCACAGTATTTCCCTCGTTCGATGGCTGTCCTTTTTTACTGCTTGACATCAGCAGTAAATATCTCCTGTACCAGATGGGTTCCCAGTGGTAAAACAATGGAGGTTTTGCTTTGGAGACCCTTCAGCTCAGGTAAGATTAAGAGAACCATTTGTAGAGTTGATTGTTGCTTTCAAGAAGACAAAAATGACATAGAAAGAATTGTTACCCGATGATAGATATCTCTTTGTTTGGCTGGATTTCAGTTTTCCTTTTTCTTGAAGTAATTTAACAGCGGTATTGAAAATATGCTTTATTTCTTCGGCTATTGCACGCCATTTCTTCTCATTCGCAGATTTTGTAGAAGAATCAATCTAAAAGAATGCAATTATAAAACAATGAAAATGGTTTACGGATTTTAATGGAAAACACTGTTACTGTGACTGAAAATGTTTGATGCATAAATCTTTATGCATATTTGATATGTTTAATTTTTGATATACTTTCTTTTTTTCTCGATTTTTTACTTAACCTCTCACCACTAGCAATGTACAACCAGAAGCTTAGTAAATGGTAAGTTATTTGGGCTACATCAGTCAACTCACGACACACCATGCCAAGAATACCCACTATTTAATATGGCGAGAGGTGGGGTAACACAATTAACAGTGCAGCAACTTCCCGTGAGTGGAAATGAATGCATGGACAACTACGTGTTACCCTGCTTCTCTCTCAAACGGAATAGGGACTTGGCCCTTATTCAATATGTTGTGCAGCTAATTCCCTGTTCCTGAAAAGAGATCGGCGTCAATAAAATTAATGGGACTAACAACTTCTATAGAGCAGGGAAGCAGCTTCACGGCCTATTGAATAAGGGGCATGGTTATATTAAATGGCATCAATCTTTTAATCCTGACAGAGTCCCCTTTTCTGAAGAAAGTATCTGTGAATATTCCAATTCTGGCTGAATTAAACGCAATCCTTACCACTACGTGTGTTTTTGAGTTCATTGGATGGCATAAGTGAAATTTGTCACTTGTTATCTAAAGAGCACATACATTTTCTTCTTATCTAGTTAAGCTGAATGTAAGTAAATAAAGACGATGACATTTAATTATTCCAATATGGGATATTTGTAGGTTACATCAATGGCAAGTTTATCACATGCTGAATGTTTGACTGTTGACGTATATTTTCTCTTGGCTTTACTGCAACTGTACAAGTCTATGTAGCTTTAATGTATCCAATGTGCTTTTTATGTGAATTTACTATTTTTCTTTAGCATGAATTGGTTAGCTAGCTTTTTTGTAGAGGCGTTTTTTTATATATATTTAAAGCTGCAGCTCCACTAATTCTGTTATTAAAGTTTTTTTTTTGGGGGGGGTGGGGGAGGGGGGCGCATAGAGTTTACATACAAAGTAGGTCTTACTATATACAGTACACAAACCATTGTGAAATCCTCCAGTTATTTTGTTTTAGAAAATCACAATAATGACCATGTATAAGAGTACAGGAAATATGTTTTAACATCAATATTTCTCAAAAATAGAAAATTGCGGGAGAATTTCACAATAAAGTACAGTATGGAAACATAATGAAATGACAATAATTAAAAAAACAAAAAAACAGTGAATCATACTTATTTACAGCTCATTTTCAACCTGCTGGCATTTAACGTGTTTAAACATTTTGGACTCGGAATGTATATACTCCTATGTAAATATATCAACATCACACTTGCAAGTGAATGTCCCTTGAGAGCTAATTATCTTACAAGTTATTTATTAGCACGGGTAACATTCACTGCAAGGTCATTTGCAAGACAGATGATTTTGATTCAGATATTAGTGAATTAAAAAAAAAAAAGCATTATAAATGCTTAAAATAAGTAATTAAAAAGAACAACACAATTTACTTGAGCCACAGTCACGCGTGTGCTCTCCTCACAAGCGCAGGGAAAGGGAAGGGACCCAATAGCGTGGTGGGGAGGCCGCAGGGGATATGAAGGGAGTGAGTTGCCGCGCAGCTGGGGATCGGTGCACGTAGTCACGTGACCGCGCCGCGTGCATGAGAATGCACGACGCATCCGGAGGTGTGGTGCCTACTCAGAGACACGAGTGATCCAATTGCACGCGCGCGTATGCTCTGACAGCAGAGCGGGAGTGCGCTTGCTCTCAGGCACCAACGCGGGGGTTGCAGGAAGCCAACGCTTCAGCACAGGAGTCTGGAAACGGAAACCAGGAACATGGAACAGGAACATGGGCATGGAGTCCAGAGCACAAGGGAATTGCTTCTTGGAGGACGTCCAGCCTTCTTAAAGGCGTAGTGCCAGAAACAGCAAGGTGCAGCGAAACTAAACATAACATAAGGGTTCTTAGTCTAATCCATTGGCCAAGGAATTATAAGCCTGCTACCACGTCAAGGTGAACCCTACTAAGCAGGTACCTACACTACCCGACGGTAAACTAACCTTAGTAGTATATGAGTGACTGTCCCAGTCTTCCGGAATCCAAAGGAGATAAGTAAAGGTCCCAAGGAGGTCCAGGCAGGAACAGCATGCGATGAGTACTAGCAGGCACCAGGGCAGGCAGCAAATGACTAATAGCAAAGAGAAAGTCAAAGAGAGGCTTACTTCCTGTCAGGAGGAAGAGGGCAGGGTTTGCCAGGAAGCAAGATGGTGTTGCTTGCTTCAGAATCCTTAAAGACACAGGATCTTGACTCGCAGCTAGAGGGCGGCGATCAGAAGTAAACAGGTAAGGAAGGGACACACTGCAGGGGGCATGTTCTGTGCATTGTTACAGCCACTAAGCTGTTGTCAAGTACTGCCAGTTTTAGATGCCATTACTTTTGTATATTCAACGGTGTTTCCCCCACCCAGTGGGAGATTTGTCCATTACAGTTCATGTGTGGTGCATATACCTGCTGGTAACAGTTTATTGTCTCTCTCTGTACAGCACAGTAACCAGGCAGGGTTCTGCCCGATGCAGTCTCTCAGCTACCACTGAAGGATGGTCCCTGGAACTTCACAACAGGCGAAGGGCACCCACAGCAATCCCAGCTCTTCCCTGCCCCTCTAGCAGAGGCAGAGGTATGGTATACACTCACTCTCCCCTGGAGGGAAGAGGACCAGAGAAGGCCCAATAGTTAGGCTCTTGGCTGTGTGACCTGCCCCTCTCAAGTGGGTAGAGGCACTACTGAATTTGGGGTAGCACTGCCCTTAAGTACAGACAGGAGGAGGGCACCAGGTCTGTCTTATGATTTGTCATGCCCACGCCTGATGTCACCGCCTCCCGCTATCACTCAAGTGCAGCACCAAGGAGGGGGAAAACCCCATATCAACTACTGGCAGCCTAATTCTAGCAGGGCTTACTGCCAGGAGTAGGGCAGGTTATTAGCCAAAGGTGGCATGGCTACATTCTCCCTCTGGTAGAATCCCAACGACCCTGCTTTGGCCTTAAATTTTCGGGTGCCATCCTTAAAGGTAACCTGGAACATAACAGCATAACATTCACATAATGATTATCACATTAAATATACATGATACACTCTGTGAATACAGACATTACAGCTTTGCTAGAACCATTAGCAGCTTTATTTGTCCATAGCCATAGCCATCTTACAGAATGTAGGTTCCTCCCAACATGGAAAACCTCAATAATAGTGCTCAAGGTCCGGTTTCCTTACTAAGGCTCCTGAATCATCAGTCACAGTGATAGAGAACATTCTCTTAGGATGCCGTTCAGACATGTACTCTACCCGATCCATGTAAACTGACCTCCCTACTTTGCAGACTCCAACTAAGTAGGCCACCCTTTCTTGCACATTATGGAAGGTACTCCTACTATGCTTTATGACATAGGCCCTAACGGCCTCAATCAGCCACGTTTCCCTATTCTCATCAATCTCCCTCATCAACAGCTCTGGAACATGGGGGTACTCAATCCCATGTGAATTTCTATACTTCTGTAGAACATACAGCTTGGCTCGGCTAATTTTAGTTAACCTGTGACCTTAAGCCTGGCCTGGCTGAACCCAGAACAACAGTTCCTGAACTGGTGGTTCATAACTGTCTAAGGCAACTCCTGTTGGTTGTATAATGCCTAACATTATCTCCCTCTCGCTCCATCTCATGGCCTCTGCGGTCTCCTCTAGGGTAAAATCTCCTTCCACTCACCAATGATCTACCACATTGCCCATCTCTAGTAGGAATCTGGTGTGATTCATGTACGGCACATATCACCGAAATCTAGGATGCCACCATGGTAAAGAACCCACTGGCACCTCTGAGGATGACCCTGTGTGTGATGTGTTGTGTGAAGAAAACCCAGACACATTAGAATGTACAGACATTGTCGTTTGACTTCCCCAGAAGCAACACTTTCTGCCGCACCATACCACCCATGATCCTCCTCCCAATCCCTGTGAACAGTGGAAGCCTTTAAAGTCTTAGCGACCCGGCGGCTCCTCTTGGTGGAGTAATAGTCTCTTAAAGGCCCGGTCAGCTTCACCTGGTGGGGCACCCCCTTGGTAAAGACCAGTAGAGACACTGCCCTTTGTGGGTGGCAAAGAAGGTGTGGTACTAGTAGCCAGGTATGTGGCTTTAAAGGTAGCAGAGTTCCGGTCAACGTTCTTAGTAGATATTTTGCCCGGACCCGACACCAATGTGATACGAACTACGTGAGGGGAAGGGGCCATGTTGGGCATAGGCCTATGGGCCGTTACATATTCCCGGTACTGTGCCAGAAAAGCAGGGGTCAGAACATCCAGCCACACCGGAGAGCTATCTGCCTCAGGGGTCAAGGCTGTATTGGCCACGGCAGCAGCCACTTGCTTACGCACCATACGCTCATTTATAGATTGAATAAAGGCAGCTCCTTTCGCCGGAGCTATAATGGTACTCACCGGAGCGGGAATCAAAGGCTTCTCATCCGCCCCAGTGGTCACTCGTAGTACAACATAATCTCTGGCAGGTATCGCGGAGTCTTGGTACCGCTCCAGATCCGCACTGGAAGCACGTTGACATCCGCATGGACATCGGCTCCAGAAGGTACCTCCGTTTGTACATCTCTCGGAGTCACTAGAACTGCTCTGTTCCTCCACAGCATCGATCGGCATCCCCGATAGCGGTCGAAACACCACCAAAGACCGATGGCTACTGGTACAGGAAGAGGGCAGGAACACCTCGGTAGGGGAAAGACACCGGATCATTTCCGAGTCCTCAGTGGCAGTCAGCAGGGCCTCTCTGGGCTGAACAATGGTACCTCATCACCCCAGGCAGTCACCTTATCCGGCATCTCTTGGGCTGGTTTCCGGCTCACGGACCAGCTCTGGTTCCTCTGCGGGGACTGGGTCTGGAACCGTCTCGCTCTGCTCTGTAGTCTTCAGGATACTCAATTCCCTTGGGCCTCTCTGGGGAGCACGGGCCCTCCGAAACCCCCATAGTTGAGATAAATAGTTCTTTAGCAGCAGAACCGACCACCCAGGTATTGGAGTCGGTCGCATCCATCTCTGCGAATTCAGTAGGCCACAGCAGTGTGGGCTTCAGGAAACGTGCTCTGCAGGTGGCACACTTGGCTCCCCAGGTCAATTCACTACCTGGGAAATCACAAGTGGGGCTTAGGCATCTAAGGTACCATTTCACCTCCTCTTTTACCACCAAGGGCCCTCCTGGTAGTCGATAGAGGGTAAAGTCCATAGCGCTTGACATGTTCAATACTTTTAGTAGAAACGGGCACAAGAGGAATGATAGTTGCACTGTTTTCACTCGCCAAGCTCCGAAGAACTGAGGGTGCGGTCCGCTACATACTTCTCCAAAGTCTTTAGGCATTGGCTGTCATCATGCCCCCTCCCTCTTGTGGAGATTAGAGGAGGGGCACTCGGTGACGTGGATGGGGCGTGACTCTTACTCCTGGCTGAGCCAATCACGTCTCTTGTGTGCGGCCCTGGCTTTCACGCCAGACCCTTGCAGAACTTTGCAAAAAGGCATGCAGATTTTCAGCAAACCTCGTATGCAGTTCCCATTCTCGGCGGGAACCGCCATTTTAGATGATATGACTCACGTGGTACATTCCCAGACAAGGGAACCTCCATTTTTAGCACTGTCGGTTCTCTGACCCCACAGGAGTCATGACTCTTTCGGGAATCCGTTTTGTGTGGATCGGTACAGCACATGGCTGCGGTCTACCAAGAGTAGGTTGTACCCCAGGCTAGCAAAGCTCTATGTGGATACGCTGCACACGATTACAGTCCATTACAACCACAGTCTGGATATGGCTAGTAGTATTCTAGTTCTTCCAGCAGAGGGGCCTCGGCACCTAGTACGTCAGGCACCCCTCCTAAGACACTCCCTAGCTGTACCTTATGCTGCCCGCTCGGCTGCCAGTATCGTGGACCCTCTTTAGAGGCCCCTGGGACTAAGTTAACCAGAGCACCCCCTTTAGGCATCCCAACTACCTGCCTCAGGGCGACTCAGAACAGCAATAGCTCTTTGTCTCCAGACCATATACCCAATAGAGATGCAAATAGGAAAAAGAAGTGGCAGAGCACAACCGGAAATGTCCAAAAAATTAGGAGGAAAGTGCGTTATCCATAAAATGATTTAATGGTCATGGTTAGAAAAAAGGCAAGGCATTACCCAACCAACATGTTTCGTGCTACACAGAACACTTTATCAAGGCATACACATCCTATCATCACCAACATATTTATAAGAGTGAAATAAATTAGCTTACCAATCATACACCGTAGCTGGGATCCTCCCCACATAATTCTGATGATAATCAGGTGTGGGGGCTGGCACGCGCACCACGACCGCAAGCCCCGTCCCCTACACGCAATCCTGGGCCAACATAGAGTAGAAGTCAAAGTGACACGCGCCTTGCGCAGTGTCAACTGTTGGCAAAGCCATCATGGAAGCCGTGGAGCGCGGCATGCCGCACGTGCGCGTGTCCATTCGTGTCCCAAATACACCACAACCAACACGACAGTGATAATAATAATAATAATCTTCATTATCCATACACATTGTTCTGTTAACAGTCTATAGCACCACACATGAATATACTTGCATTCACCCAATAGGGCAGTCTAAAGCATAGTTCCATGGTGGGGAAAGTCATTCCCCCAGGCGCTACACCTAGGGCGACTCAGACAGCAATAGCCCTTTGTCTCCAGACCATTCACCCGATAGGGCAGTCTAAAGCATAGTTCTGTGGCGAGGAAAGTCGTTCCCCCAGGCCTCCCGCCTTCAGTTTCAGCACTTGCTCTCGAAGCATACCTTGTTACTTTCAGCCTTGTTTTGCTGAAAGCCTGTCCTGTTACAGATCTCAGCAGTGCCTCTAAATGTAACAGTGTTTCCCCCACCCGGTGGGAGATTTTGCCATTACGGTTCGTGTGTGGTGCATATACCTGCTGGTACCAGGAGGGCTGAGTCATCCACTGATGGTAGTGGGGACACAGGACTAGGCATCTGGGGTTCATACCCTACTTATCTCTAGCAGTGCAACGCCTCCATCTGCCATAGGCTCCAGGGAACTGAAGGTGATCTACCACGGTAGAACGATTACCTCTCCTCCCAGTAAGGTCACACACAGGCAGGAGGTACAGTATAATAACAGGAACGGTTTATTGTCTCTCTCTGTACAGCACAGTAACATGGCAGGGTTCTGCCCCATGCAGTCTCTCAGCTACTCACTGAAGGATGGTCCGTGGACCTTCACTACAGGCCAAGGGCACCCACAGCAGTCCCAGCAATTCCCTGCCCCTCCGGTAGGGGCAGAGGTATGGTACACACTCACTCCCCCCCCGGAGGGAAGAGGACCAGAGAAGGCCCAATAGTCAGGCTCTTGGCTGTGTGACTGCCCCTCCCAAGTGGGTAGAGGCACTGCGGCATTGCCCTTAAGTACAGCCAGGATGAGGGCACCAGGTCTGTCCCATGATTGGTCATGCCCAGGCCTGATGTCACCGCCTCCCGCTGTCACTCAAGTGCAGCACCAGGGAGGGGGAAAACCCCATATCAGCTATTTGCAGCCTGATTCTAGCAGGGCTTACTGCCAGGAGTAGGGCAGGTTAGTAGCCAAGGTGGTATGGCTACTTGTATACTAATTTATTTACTACAGTGCAAACCTCAATTAAATAAATGTGGCAAATGTGCAAAAAAACTTCAACTGAATTGTTATAGAATATCTATGATAACAATCTTAGGCCCTTATTCAATATGCTGTGAAACTGCTTTTGCGAGGTAGAGGAGATTTTAGTCCCTTTCATTTGTATGGGTCTGATCACTCCTGCAGTGTAAAGAAGCAGCTTCACAGCATATTCAATAAGGGCCCTCATTTGTTGCTCTCATTCTCAAAAGTGAACTAGCAAATAGATACTGCTAACATATTTAGCATTGATTCAGATTCCCCAATTTTTAGATGTACTACACACTTATGTTTTGAATGTACTGTATGTAGATTGTTGAAGAGCTTACATGGGCAGGCTGTTATATAAAATGTGTACACTTTCAAGGCTCGGGATACACATGTTTGTGGCTATCTCGTGTCTGCTGCTTAACCATTCTTTATTTTGAAAAAGTTAACTACTACAAGTCCCAGGATGTATGAGGTTTACAGGCAAAAAGCGAAGACTAGAATGAGATCCAGCTGATGAAACTCAGAGATTTGGTTGATGCACTATACTTGCTCATTAAGTAAGCTGCTCAATGGAAATGTATGATTTGTTATCAACTCTGGTAGAGAGGAGACTGACTGGACTTATTGTGGAACACAGTATCCAGAAATAGACTGCAGGCATTTCCCCAGGGACGAATACAGTATGTGCTACCTGTGCTCAATTATATAATATTATATATATACTCAACAGGGAACCTTCAGTGATGGGGGGAGGGGGGTGCTCCCCCCAACTCTCTAATGACATCATTAAGCAACGTCCCAATTACACATTTTGAACAGAACCACGAAAGCCACAAAGAAAAGGGCACTTACAGGATTGTGATGATTCTTCAGCATTTCTGATTTTGGTCTGAGGTAATATGCTGGAGGCACAGCATTTTCATCTCTGCAGTACCATTCTTCCAAAGTCCTTGTTTCTAGCATGGCTTCTATAGCGGCATCCAGAATCATTTCAAATTCTGATGATTCCACTTCTCCAGGGATTCGGATGGTCCCATACTTTTCTCCAAGCAGACCCTGTGCATTTGCATTAACACAGTTTAGATTTCACATATCATGTTCACTAATTAAATTGGTTTATTAGATTTAGCAGTATAAATGAAACAGTACTATAGCATAAAAAGGTGCAAATCATGGTATGAAAATTGCTGACTCAGGGTATATCAACAAATACGGTGCGCTTGTTTTTAATTCTGGGAATTGTGGCGTTCAAAACATGCAGCAATAAGTTATTTTGCGTCCTTCATCCAGGCTAGTTCTTATATTACATTCTTATAAACTCTGGAAAGCTTTATGAAAAGCCTTACAGCAGCGGTGCGCAAACTGGGGGGCGTGCCCCCTTGGGGGGGTGCAAGATTATTTAGGGGGGGCGCGGGCTGCGTGCGGGGAAGCCTGGAGGAGGGCAGAGCTGTGCACGGGTGGCCAGAAGCTCCATGCTGAGGCTGCTTCTGTGTGATGTCTGCCTTGCTGCGGGGGCGGGGCTTCTCTCTGCACACAGACAGCCCCTCCTCCTCCTGTCCCAGTTTTCAGCGTACATGGGGAACTGAAGCAGGCTTAAAAGTGAAAGTAAGTATTTGTGTGTTGTGTGTGTAGATGTGGGAGACATATTGAGGGGAGGGGGAGAGAAAGAGAGCCATGGAGAGGTGGGAGACATGTTGGGGGGAGAGAAAGAGAGCCATGAGAGGTGGGAGACATATTAGGGGGAGAGAAAGAGAGTAATGGAGAGGTGGGAGACATATTGGGGGGAGGGGGAGAGAGAGCCATGGAGAGGTGGGAGACATATTGGGGGGAGGGGGAGAGAGAGACATGAAGAGGTGGGAGACATATTGGGGGGGGGGGGGGGGCGTGAGGAGAGAGACATGGAGAGGTGGGAGACATATTGGGGGGAGAGGGAGAGAGAGAAATGGAGAGATGGGAGACATATTGGGGGGAGGGGGAGAGAGACATGGAGAGGTGGGAGACATTTTGGGGGGAGAGAGACATGGAGAGGTGGGAGACATATTGGGGGGAGGGGGGAGAGACATGGAGAGGTGGGAGAAATATGGGGGCAGGGGGAGAGATGGAGAGGTGGGAGACATATTGAGGGGAGGGAGAGACATAGAGGTGGGAGACATATTGGGGGAGGGGGAGAGAGACACTGGGGGGAAGGTGAGAGAGACACTGGGGGAAGGTGAGAGAGAGACACTGGTGGGAAGGTGAGAGAGAGAGACTGGTGGGAAGGTGAGAGAGAGATACACTGGGGGGAGGGAGAGACAGTGGCTAAACAGGGATGAAGGTCAGGCAGCGATGGCAGAATGAGGGGCTTGGAAGGATGAGTTTTGGGGGGCTGAGGGTTCTTCTTTGGGTCAAGGGGGTCACTTTGGAGTATTGATCAGCAGGGGAGATTCATCAGTACCCCCTTGAGTTTGGTTATGGGGGTCCCTGATCCCAGGGCAACATTTAAAACAGGAATAAATAAATAATACATAAAACTGGTAGGTAGGAGTGGATGACACTGGGGAAAGCAAATGGGAGAAGGAAAAAAAGGGGTGCGAGAGAGGAAAGGGATGTAGCGAAGAGGTGGATGAATGCCCCCTCAAATGTATTGCCTTTGTGCACCAGAAAAAAACATATTACCAGATGCCAGCAAACAATAAAATAAACAGTGATCCAATACCAGTATGCTGCCTGCATGCACGCCTGCAGACCAAGCCATTTGTGAAATTGGCTGCAGGAGATTGTAGATGTGTGGCGGACGCGTCACAAAGCTGGTGCGCCCTCATTGGCTGAACCAGCTCACGTGCGCTGACGTCATGTGATTTTGATTACATTAGGCAGGGGGGGCCCGAGAAATTTCATGGATGAAAAGGGGGACTCGGCATAAAAAGTTTGCTCACCCCTGCCTTACAGATTCAAAAGTTTAAGGTAATGTGTAGATTTTCTTGCACTGTAAAACCGAGGTTAAATCAAGGAGTTGGAAGTTTTGAACAAATTCTACTCAGTATGCAAATTGGGTTAATTTTTTCCACACAGATTTTTTTAGTCTGTGATATGCATTTTTATGTTACTTTGACAAAAAGCAGATGGAGGAATAATCTTCTTAAATGTTGTTACAGTACAGTAAGATTTTAACTACTGTATGAATTCTCATGGAAGGATCTGGGTTAATTCAAATTAAAAGTAGCCATTTCATACATGATTAAGAGGTTAGACGTAATCCCAAAAATACCGGTGGCATTTAAAGTTTAACGCTGTGCTGTCGCTATTTCTGGAATTACAATCTGTTTTAGAGGTTGGCGATACAGAGTAATTGGAAGTCTTTGCGTAATAATTATGTCTGCGTAATGTTTACGCTTAATTGAATTAGCATACACCCTTAAACTAGGTATTGTTGGGGGACTGGCCTTAGTCTACAACAACTGAGCCTAGAAGAAGAACGCTTGACAGCACGATTACTGAGGAAACAGGTGTGAAAAAGAAAACTCAACTTCACCCAAAAGGACAACTTGGAAACAATTCCATCAAATTGAAAGTAGTAATTAACAAAAATGAAGTATTTAATCAGACATGGTTAGATTTACCTAAAGGTTTCTATAGTTGCAGGAATTGCAAAGCATGTAATTTCGGCTCAAATAAGAAGGATCATTTTGAATCTAACGCTACTGGAAAATCCTTTAAAATTAATAAGCATATTGTCGTTGTTTGTAAACTCACAAACAAGGGTTCGTTGGATAATGAGAAGTTTATTAATGCATAGTATGATCATATACCAAAGTCAAATAGACTCTCTCTCCTAGGGAGTGTCCAGGCAGCAACCTTTATACATTTTTGGTTCCTTTGTCTAAACTGTTACTAGGCAGATTACACTAACCACTCCTTAATTCTTAAACCAATCATCTTGCAGCTCAATAAACTTAGTTTGAACTGGCCTCAAAACAGCTATGAATAGGTTCCAGGTACCATTTCTCACTAGCAATGTGGGCGTTACTTTAGTCACAGTCGTAAATCTACTTAGGAGCGAAACTCCCCTTTCTCACCAGACACATTCTTACACAAAATGGATACCGAAAACAATTAGATTTTACAAAATGGAAACTGAACATCGCTTTCAATCCTTCTCCAGAGACCCCCACCAGTCCATTTCAATAATATCTTCATTTCAGCAATATTATTTCGTCAATATCAATTGCCGGACAAAGTTTGTAGTATATCTTATGGAGTGCCTTTGTGGCCTCCAATTTGTGGGCAAGACAATCCGCCCCTTAAGAACTCAGATTCGCAAACATATAGGGAATATAAAACATAAACTAATGACGCATAGTGTATCTAAACATTTTGCTTTGGTGCATAATGCAGAACCTAAGGATTTAATTTACCAGGGTATTGAAATAGTGTTACCACACTGGAGGGGAGGAAACAGGGATGTGGACTTGATAAAAAAAAGAGAAACATTCTGGATTTATCAATTGGGTACATTAATCCCATCTGGATTAAATATATACATACTGTAGATCATAGTGTATTTTTATGATCATGTCAAATCCGAGAATCCACATCTCTGCTTTTAACCCCCCTTCTGCCTTGTTATCACTTTCCCTATATTGATTGCACCGTGTCATTTGATTAACCCTAATCTAATACTTGTCTCTTATTCATTTCAGTTAATATCCCTGTCCTAGTTTAATATGCACATTTTTTTTTAAATCTATGTAGATTTTATATTATATATATTTCATTATGTTTAATAACACTTTTTGATCCTCTTTATATGTATTGATACGGAGGAATTGCATTCTATGTTAATTGTGTGCTTTTATGATATATCTTTTCATACACATTGTGTTGATATGTATCAAGTAAAATAGCACTAAGTATTACTATACTATGTTGCAAATCAAGTCTGAACCAATCACAGCATATAGAATAGTATTTAAAGTAAGATTGAACACCTTGACAGCACTCCTGATGAAACTGGGTATTCCAGTGAAACGTGTAGAGTGCCACAAGACCGCAGACGTGCAGAATTGATGATCACAGCACTGCTGATTTCCTGAATCGGCATCCGGGTACTCCAGCCGAGAGGTGCAGAGGCCAGCCAATCACAAGTGAGATAGAGTAGAGAGACACAGAGAGCTGTGGACATGAGCGAGGGGTAACGCTGAGGGTCCTGGACGGCGCCTACTCCGACTCTGATCACTTCTTATGTGCCTGATATATTCTGACACCATGTGAGTGTAAAAATTCTTTGATATACCTTCTGATAAAATTTATATCAGTCTACGCTATTGGGGCTTCTATTTTTATCCATAAGGTCACCACACACCTAGATGTACCGGATACATTGTTGCCACTGAGAATATGCTTTAAAAGAACAGATAGATTGTGAGTACGCAATCTGTAGGTTGCACAGAACTTTGTTTCACTTTATTTATTTGAATAGACATATTGCACTATTTTGTGTTTTCATCTTTTTATTCACATGTTTGCGCTCCCCACCGCCTGGACTACAATACTGCTGAGGATTGAAGAAGCAATCCTATAAAGAGTTTGAGCGGCACTTTATAAAGAATTTTTTTCACACTGTTTTTGCACTTTTGGTATTTCACCTTTAAATGATTTGATGTCATAGAATATCTCTTACACTTTTATTTAAGAATTGCACTTTGTTGTATAGAGCGTCAGTTTAATAACACTTTTTTGCACAATTGTATATCAGCCATGTATGGTATTGTTGTTTTTTTTTCTGACAATCAGCATTTGAGCAAAGGCAGATTAGTTAGTTAATGGCTAAACGAGATATTAAGGATCCAAATAGATGAGTATCTCATTGATTATTCCCCCCCCCTGAATAAATATGTTATTGTTAATAAAACAGCGTTGTGACTTTGTATTGCATTATTGATATTAATTAGTAGGCAATTAAACAGCCATCTCCAGCAACAACAGTTGTCTATTGTTCTCCACCCCAGAAAATAATGTGGACCAATATATCGCAACATATATCATCACCGGGCATTTTGGGCCTCATGCAGAGAGCATAGAATTTTAAAAATGGCGAATTTCATAAAAAGTAGCTTTTTTGGAGAGTTTTATTCTCCATATGCAGAAAAGTGCGAATTCTGCTATGTTTAACATGGATGCGTGTGGCGAGTTTAAATTGGCGAGATGCGCGCTTCAGAAACGTGTAAAAACAAATTCGCGCCTTTTTTTTCCCCTTTACTATAGGCGGCGAGCGCCATCTTGCCATATTTTCGTGGCGCGGCAAAAATGCGAGAATCGCGCCTTTTTTTGGCGCGAACAGCCGCTACTTGCCGTTCGCACCTCTCTGCATTCGGAGAGTTTTAAAAATGGCGCGATGGAGGTTCTCGCCAGCCGCGAGGCGAGTTTTAAACATAGAAATAAAAAAATGGCGCGTTTTTCGCAACTCGCCATTTTATGCCGTTTTCTGAGGGAAATTGAACAAAAAATGGCGAGTTTTGAAATAACGATGCTCTCTGCATGAGGCCCTTTATCTGTATTGATTTGGGAACACAGTTGCAGAGCAATATGTTAGTGGCCCCTGTGAAAAATATATATTGACATGTTTATATGTATCATGTCCAAAATATAACTAATGAATCACACAAACGGCACAAACACACACATGCACACATACCTTATACTTAGAAAGCTTTAAAAGATCCTACATCTATTTATGAATATTCAATTTAATAGGGGAAAAAACAGAACACCTATAATAACCTACATATTTTGCTTAACTAAAATGTCGGTCATCTTTTGCATATAACTACAGATAGTGCTAGGCAGCAATTGTTTGACAGGATAAGTTATATCTGGGATGATAGATAGGGAAGCTCACAGAGCTAGACCTTTTTTAATAGATCATGCTGCATCAGTGCTGTGATTCTGGAGGAATATCAAGTTTATTACAATATTAGTTATAACATGTAGAACTACAAGAGCTCAGATGCATTAAATATGTTAGAACAGCCCGGCCTAGCTGACCAAACTATTGGTCAAAGTCTTTCTGTTTACACTTAAAGTGGCGTTACCTCTTGGGGGAAGCTGAACCGTGTTAATTTCAGCTCCAGGGACCCTATGCTTCCCGAGATACTTGCTTCTAAAGGTGATGCCACTAGCAGCACAGAAAATGTCTGTTTAAAAGCACCACATCCTGTGGGCCAATAGGAAGCCGCAATGTCATACCTTGCTGATTCCTTACTTGATGTGGGACCCTAAACAGAATAGATGACGGAAGCCCCGGTGGAGGTATCTCCAGGAACAGGAGGTCCCTGGACCTGAAATTATTGTGATTCAGCTGCAGAGACCCCCTGATTCCTATATATATATATATATATATTACATTTTCTTTAAAATTGCAATATGTATAACATTTTAAAGATATGCTGCCTTGCCGTTTTAGAATGCATATTCATAATTTGAGCAAGTATATATTTTTTATATATATTATTATATACAAAATATTTAATCACTTGACAAATTAAAATCCTTTTCAGCTTTGTTAGAACTTCAAATAAAAATATTCAAAGTTCAGGCGTGTATTGCGGTTTGGCCACTTCATCAATTTTATGGAGCAATTGTGCTAAATTATAATTTTTAATACATAATTTGCACCGGGGGCCTCCATAGCTAAACGTAACTATATTAAGTTCCATGCCCTGACCAACTCCGTCCATTGAGATTCACAGTTCCTTAATTCCTGGACATTTAAATGGTCACCCAATAAGAAGCTGTAACGTCAACCTAAAGATGAGGTTGCAGCTTCCAATTGGCCCACAAACCAAGGCAGTTTTACTTCCCTAGAGGGGAAGTAAACACAGACAACTAAACAGGTAAGTTGCTTGAGAACTGGGCGGTTCCCGGAGATAAGAATATGTATAAAAAAAAGGAAGGAGCGATTGCTGCTTTAAACTTTACAGAGTGCTGACAGCATTACATAAGATGAAATACAATGTGCCTTTTTTTTGTAATAGCTTTTTTGTTACGCATCGTCTGCCATACCCTTTGTTACACTCAGATGTATCAGTGAAAGTGACATTAACCTGCAAGCTAGGCAGTAGCTGCAATAATATGGAAGTTATCCTATTTAATTAAAACTGGGATTCACTGTTTCTTAAAGTGAAGCTGTGAAAAATCCAAATGTATATTTCACTGGCACATGGAGGGAATTCCATGCTTTAAAGCACTTAGAAAATGAGGACGGGAAGGATACAAAAGGAATCATTGCTGAAGAAGGCAATGAATGAGTAGAAAAGCAAAGAGTAAAAAAAATATAGTGGCATATGTACTGTATCAAGGCAAAAGTGGAGCACATGTGGGCTAAAAAAAACTGCAAAAGATGTACAGTATCAAAGAATGGGACTTTGAAACATTCAGTGCAGTTATTTTTCCACTAGAATTGCTCCACTTTTGCCTCAATACATATTCCGCATAGCTGATGTAGCCAGGTCACCCCCTCTGTCCTGCGACCCCCATTACCTCCTTGGCCGGGATCGATGGTGGGTGCTGCCGGAGCCAAGCGGCAGACCCGCCGGCCATTCTGGAGGGTGGGGGCCGAGCAGGGAGCACTCCGGTGCTCCAGCGGTCCTCGGTGGCTCCCGTGCAGGGCGCCGCCATCTTGCGCGAGTTCGCGCATGCGCAGTACCCAAGGAGATGCGGCGGCCAGCTAGAGACATTGCGCATGTGCAGTGATAGCGCGTGAACCCTAGCCTACCAGGGAAGGCTCTTGGAAGGGACTACAAGTCCCATGAGCCTCAGCAGCGACCCACGTGACGCCAGGGAGCCAATAGGGCTGGAGGATTGCCCTGCAGGAGCTAATGGATACATTTTGCTGGGTTTTTGCAGACAGGCAGTCAGGACCAGGACGAGCTAGGGGCAGGAGGTGTGTGCAGGGGTCTGTGACCCACTGCATTAGGCCAGCAGCCCCCTAGGCCCCAGTTAGGTCCTGAGCTCCTTAAAGCTTGTGGTGCTGTAGGGACAGGCCCTAGGTTAGGGACCCTGCCCCATTAGCTGTTTGTTAGTTAGGGACACAGCGGACGCTGCGCTTCCCCCAAGAGGCTTGGGCTCAAGCCTACACCAGTAAGAGAGTTGGACTATCTTCAGGGTGGGATCGCCCCTGACGGATCACCACGCGGGTGGATCCTGGATGTCGTGCAGGAAATCGCCGGATCCTATTGTTATAAAGTGCACCAACAGAGTACTCACACAGTGGCAGCGCTGACCACGGGACAAGGGCTATACTGTGGACACGGTGTGGGGGGTACACGGTGGTGGGCACTGAGTATACGCTCTTGTAAGGAATCGGGGAACACGCCCCCTGCGGCGTGCTCCCTCCTTACCTGACGCATTTCAGTTCCCGTTCTCCTTATAGAGCATGTGGTTCCCTACTCGTACCACGGAGCCCGGCCACCCCCGTTTGCGTCACGCATTCTCTCACACGTGGCGCGTACACGTGACAGCGTGCGCCGCCCTCCAGCTGCGAGTCAACTTCACGCCCCCTTGTGGCGTATTCTCTACCCATGCCTAGTTTTCCTGATGTCTCCCTGTATGGCGTGCGCCGCCCTCTAGCTGCGAGTCAAGATCCCCTGTTGATTCTCTGTGTGGCGGGCGCTGCCTCTAGTTGCGAGACTTCCTTCCTATGCATCGCTGCCCCTTAGTCTCTTGGATCGCTCGAGTTCGATCCTGTAACGATGTGCGGAACACGCCCCCTGCGGCGTGTTCCTTCCTTACCTGTTTACTTCTGATCGCTGCCCTCTAGCTGCGAGTCAAGATCCTGTGTCTTTAAGGATTCTGAAGCAAGCAACGCCATCTTGCTTCCTGGCAAATCCTGCCCTCTTCCTCCTGACAGGAAGTAAGCCTCTCTTTGACTTTCTCTTTGCATTTAGTCCTGGTGCCTGCTAGTACTCATCGCATACTGTTGCTGCCTGGACCTCCTTGGGACCTTTACTTATCTCCTGTGGATTCCGGAAGACTGGGACAGTCACTCTTATACTACTGAGGTTAGTTTACCGTTGGGTAGTGTAGGTACCTGCATAGTAGGGTTCACCTTGACGTGGTAGCAGGCTTATAATTCCTTGGCCAATGGATTAGACTAAGAACCCTTCTGTTATGTTTAGTTTCGCTGCACCTTGCTGTTTTTGTTACTATGCCTTTAAGAAGTCAGGACGTTCTCCAAGAAGCAATCCTTCTCTGGATGTTACCTTGTGCTCTGGACTCCATGCCATGTTCCATGTTCCTGGTTTCCGTTTCCAGACTGAGCGTTGGCTTCCCACACCCCCGCGTTGGTGCCTGAGAGCACGCGCACTCCCGCTCTGCTGTCAGAGCATGCGCTGGATCACTCATGTCTCTGAGTAGGCACCGCACCTCCGGATGCGTCACGCAATCTCATGCACACGGCGCGGTCACGTGACTACGTGCGCCGATCCCCCAGCTGCGCGGCAACTCACTCCCGTTGTATCGCCTGCGGCCTCCCCACCTCGCTAACGGGTCCTTCCCTTTCCCTGCGTTTGTGAGGAGAGCACAAGCGTGACAGCTCCTAAGCGGGAGTGAATGACATTTGGTACAGAGTGGTACATTTATTGATGTTGTGGTTATATGGTTAATGCACGTGTATTGTGTATTGTATAATCTGCATATAGTAAACCTGCGATATATATATATATATATATATATATATATATATATATATATACACACCTTTGGTGTATGTGGTTCATATATGTGGGTCCTGTGTAGGGGACATTCTATACTCCTAGAATCCTGCATAGGTGGAGGCGCTGATTAAGAAACGTTCCAGAGAGCACCCCAGGTTCCCAGCAAGCGTAGGCTCAGGCCTCTTGTGAACCTGCAGGTATACGCACCACACCTGGTAACACATAGGTTCCCCCTCACATACACTCTATATGCGGTTGGGTGGGGGAAAACCCATTACACTAGCAAAGAATACACACTATTATTTCATCTATTAAGACCTCTCAAGTTGGTCCAATTAATCCTATGAAAACTCTATACTGTAAGAAATAATGAAATGTATTCATTATAAAACATATAGGACCATATTTTAGGGTTGCCAGATGTCCGTATATATGGGATCATCTCTTTTTTCAATGAATTGTCCCATTTTCCCTGAAAGGTCTGTTAGGATGGATAATTGTCTCATATTTCAGGGGACAATGGGACAATTCAGGGGCACACGTAGGTCCGGCCGGCAGTGACGGGTGGAGGATAGGCGGCATGTGGGGGCAGAAGGGGGGTGATGGTGGCTTCTGTGGAGGATAATAGCAGCGGCAGAGGAGGGCAGGGGTAGACCCAGAGGTCCGACCCGGAAGTCAATTACAACTTCCGGTGTCTTCTGCCAGGACGGGCTCCACTCCACAGACGGTGGACTGCGATTGGGCACTTTTAGCAAGGAGGGGAGAAGAAATTAATGATGAGAGAGTGCGAGAAATGGATGTAGAGGGAGAGCAGGTAATGAATGGGGGGAGATAAAGAGATGGGGGAGAGAAAGATAGGGGGGCTGAGAGAGAATAGGGGGGAGAGAAACAGTGTCAGTTTTGGGCACTAAAACATATAGGAAATGTATGGCTTTAAATGTAATTTTCCTACTGGATTTCGGTATCCCATATTATAAAAACGTAAAAGTAGCCATGCTGCCATATTTGCCAAGCAGTCTTCTGCCATAAGATAACGTCCAGCACTGGAAGTCACCTTCCAGCTCAGTGATTTGCTCAGAAGACTGCTGAGTAAATATGGCCCATAGTATTTCATGTTACATTTAAATAACATTAAACAAAAATCTTATTGTTGGCACCGTCAAACAGGGTTGGATTCCTTAGTTGCAAACAAAAATACAATTTATATAATTACAGTGCACAGGAGTGCTTGTAGCTCGTTGTACATACTTCCCACACAATTGCTCATTATCTTTTAATAGAACCCCGAGACAAAACAAAGAATAATTAGAAACAATGAAACATTTAATGCTGTTTTACTGACGGCACAGATAAATTGTCAGCATGCAATTGACTCTATTAGGGTAATGCATAAATAATTATAATTCTTTTTTCTTGTATAGCGCTGCTAGTTTTACATAGCGCTTTACAGAGACATTTTGCAGACACAGACCCTGCCCCGTAGTGCTTACAATCTATGTGTTTGGTGCAAAGGGAGATAAAGTGACTTGGAGCTTGGACTCACAAGGAGCCGACACCAGGAATTTAACCAGGAGTTCCCCTGCTTCAAACTCAATGCCAGTCAGTGTCATTACTCACTGAGCCACTCTTTCTCCTAAATTGCATAATTATTAGAAACTATTATTTACTGCCAATGAGAACTTTAGAGATTCCCATTGATTTTTTCAGGTGCAGTGCTGCAGGACTAGTAGCATTTGCATGATAACTATGAATACTTCATGGTTTACCATTGATACTGCAGTGCAGTTGCTAGAAATAAAGTAATTATACGACTAATATTTTATTTAAGCGAATATCATAGCATAGCAGATATGCAGTCATTTCACACACTCCGTTTACAGACTAACATTTCACCTCTGGTTCATTTGAGAAAACCAATACTTAAGTATTAATCTAAAAATCAAGGAAACCTTATCCCACAACATAGAATACCTTGTGTAGCAGTAAAATTATCATTGACTTATTTACCACAAGAGATTCTCTTGTTGTGTCTTCCCATAGTAACAGAATTAGAATTGATCTTTAGGTTGAGATACATCAGCAGTCCATAGAATCAAACTATGAAACGTATTTATTAAAATGGCCCATGTTTGAAATCCAATTATGTTATATATTGTACAGTAGGAATACAACCTGATTACTGAAAAGCACTAGGTTTGACATTGGTTGCTGTTATTATTGTTTAAAATACTTTGTGTTCTTTGATGATGTCAACATATTGTAACAGGTATCCTCCCACCCTCTGGGTCTGGGAGATTACACTATTACAGGGTGTGTTGTGCTGGTTACCTGCTGGCTCACAGAAGCGCTGTGGTTCTGTCGGTGTTAGTGGGGAAGACAGGAACAGGCTTTTGGGGTGATGGTTGGTTCTTTCTCACTGGTGTGACGCCTCCATCTCTTGCAGGCTCCAGTAGTACAGGATGAAATCTCTGCAGGAGAACTCTCTTCTGCTACTCCCCCTGATTAATTGCAGTCTCAGGCAGGAGTACAGTATATTATAAAACTGGAACTGGGATCTCCCTATGAGGGATAAACTGGGGCTCAAGGGAATGGGATACACACATAATATGAAGAAAAAACTGTATGTAATAATAGAATTCCTTCAATAGTATTGATGATTATGACCTGACCCTTTACTAAGTGTACAGAATGATGACTTTGTATCTTGTGGATGTTAGTACCAGATTGGACTCCCACTCTATATAGAAAAGGTATGAATCCTGGATATCCTAGCACAAATATGATACCTCCAAATATGATCAAGACTGTTCAATGAACAAAACCCAGAACTCACAATGAGATGAGTGTTGATAAGTTTCCAAACTTCCAGGGTGCTGGTCCAGGCGTGCAAAGTGCAGAGTACATCCACAGGAACAAAACTTAGCACACAGCCAGAAAAAACGCTGCACCGCAGAAATAATCAGCCAAAGAGGATGAAGTGAACCAATTTATTCACTGATGGCAATCACACTGACATGTTTCGGCCTTGCAGGCTTTATTGAAATGTTATTAAAACTGGAACACTTTATTCTCCGACACGAATACAGCATATAACCGATTCAGGCTCGTCCCTCCTCTAGATGGTCCCTGGAACCAACCCCCAGGCTAGGGCCCAAGAGTCTATCCTACCTCTTCCCTCATCTCCTGGTAGGATGAGGGGTAGTTGTCCCACTCCCCTAAGGGAGAGGATGGAGGTGTTCAGAGCCCTGACTCCAAACTCCCTGGATCACACTCTCTGTCATGGGAGAGAACACTGACTACATTTGCTGTGCACCCCCTTAAGTACCCTAGGGGATGGTCTTAGGTCTGAGCCCCTGATATAGCAGAACACAGGCTAGTCCCGCCCCTCCTGTCACTCAAGGGAGCTGCTTACTGCAGTGGAAAACCCAGATTAACCCCAACACTGCCTGCACTGCCAACACTTAGGCAGGGCAGATTAGTAGCCAAAAAGAATACATGGCTACACTCTCCCCCTGGTGGAATCTCACAGACCCCGCTGAGAACCTAAATTTGTGTACCATCCTTCAGCTGGAACAACCATAACAATGCATAACAATTATACTATAACAATTTATAGCATACAGTTGATGGCATACTCATAATAACAGTAAGGCATTACAGATCCCTCCCAACATGGAGAATCCTAACCCCCTCAATAGTTATGGTAAGGGTCAGGCCCTCATAGTCAGGAACGGTGACCGAGTACACCCTCTTGGGACCCTGCTCAGATAGATACTCTACCCGGTCCATATAGATGCCTCGGCCTACCCTCCATACAATCATTGCTGATTTTGTTCTATGTACACAATGTGAGTACATGTCTTATGTGCTTTTAAATATAAAATTTACGTTTTTATGATCTACACGATGGCCTCTCCCTGTTTTGCATGACCCTGACTGCGAGTGGAAGCCTGCATGAAATATCTCCCATTCCAATGCCAGTATATGCTGCTGTAACACCTACCTGTTACTACAAGTGGAAGTCTCCATGAACCACATCAATACATGCTGTCTTAATACCTACTTGTTGTAAGTAGGCATTTTATTAAAGCCAAGATTTGCCATTGATCCACATTCTTTGTTTACTTGCTGCACCATTATTCTCCATTTTTTCTTTTTGGGTGTTCCTGATACCATCGCTCCCTTCCTACCCTGGATGCATCCTCCCTCAGTGATGACAATCTTTTAGGATGGTTACAGTGCCTCCTCCCCCTGGTGGAATAAGGAGCAGTGGCACAATATAGAAGGTGTGGCCTCGGCTTCCGTACATAGCCACTCACAGAAGGTGGGCGCGGCTCTTGCTTTCGCGGCGAACTGGATACTTTTCAGGGCGTGGCGTAGCTTCGCGCCAAGCTCTGCACAGAATTTACAAGGAAAAGCATGCAACTTTTGCAACTCTTCCACGCGTTCTTCCTGTTTTGGCGGGAAACCGCTCCTCTCACACACACTGCAGATTTCTCTGGTGGAGAATATACCCCATGCTAGGCAAAACCCCCTTCAGTACGTTGCACATGTTAACAATTCAGTCAAAGTACACTGTGGCTCCATGTGTTCTGAGCTGCTAATAGCATTGATGTAGCTCCTCAAATGGAGGTTCTGGCAATCCTGACTTTCAAGATCCCCCCCCCCCCCTCGGACACTTCCCACAAATACTGTAATGCCAGCCTGTTGACCGTGATACTATAGTCCCTTTCCTGAGGTTTCTGGGTCCCAGCTAGCCAAAACGCCTCCTCCAGGTGTACTACATATCTGTCCTTAGGGTGACACAAACTAAAACAGATAGCACATTGACGAAGCTCCACTGGTGGGGAAGGTGGTCCCTTGCTGAGCAAGAGTCACCTGGACACTACACCTGGCCACCCTTTCCTGGCCTACATGCAAAAGCCCATCTTTAAAGTGGCCCTTTTTAAGTGGCAAGCAGTGTGGAGTTTAAAAGGGAGTTCAACAGGAGTGGAACAAGTGGACAATTTCCAAATTCTGCACCCTGAAGGCAAGGTGGAGGTGTGGAGCTCCTCTTCTCTGCCTGCCATTACCGAACCCTTCCTATTCCTCCCTCTCTTTCTTTTCCCTCCTCTGAGACTCACGATGTCTAGATTTTTCTCCTCTCCCTGTCCACGTGGCGGTCATCTATCACCCACCTATCTCTACTCACCCCATTCTGTCTTTCTCTCTCACTTTAAATCCTGGTTTTCCTTCTCTCTCTCCTCGGACTCCCCTATTCTTCTCCTTGGGGACTTCAACTGCCATATGACCCCTCTCTCCCTTGGGCTTCCCACTTTATCAAGCACGCTGCATAGGGGTCACAGTCGACTCCTCTCTCACATTCTTCTCTCACATTAAAAAGGTAGCTAAAACCTGTCATTTTTTCCTCCGTAATATTAGAACAATACTCCCTTTCCGGTGTTGCTGGAATGCTAAAAATCTGACACAGTCCCTCATTCTTTCCAGTCTTGATTACTGTAACCTCCTGCTGTCCGGCCTTTATGCCTCTCACCTGTCTCCCTTACAATCTATCTAAACGCTGCTGCCAGAATCACTTTACTCTTTCCTATACTTTACACCTCATACAAAAACTTTGGCCCCTTGCAGATGCACCTTTCTACTGTCTCTGTACGTTTTCCTACTTACTAATTAGATTGTAAGCACTTTGGAGCAGGGACTCCTTAATGTCACTTTTATGTCTGAAACACTTCTTTCCATTATGTGTTATTTGTATTATCTGTTATTAATATGATTATGTCACGTGTATTATCGCTGTGAAGCGCTATTTACATTAATGGTGCTATATAAATAAAGACATACATACATGTATACTGTAGACCAGCAATCAAATAAATATATTCTTAACTAAAGAAATTGCTGACAAGTATTTTCTCAAAAAAGGCTTTCCCTTTCCTCAGACCTATTACAGTGCTAGAAACCCATGAAACGCTAGCATGTAGCTAATATGGTCTGTAGGGAGTAGGGAGTACGGTCAGTAGGGAGTCCTTTATCATGCTTGCTACTGCTGGTTTTTGACTATGATGACAGCATCTGCGAAATATTACAATTAAATGGAAAGCTTTTTTGAGAAAATTCTTGAGGAGTCAGCAAGTTTCTTTAATTAAGGGTTAGCTAAGTTTGAGTGTTGGTCTATATGGACTTTTTTTTCCAAGATGATTTGAAGAAAATTAATGACATCAATATGAAGAACAGGAACCTAACCAAAGAGGGAGAATTGGACATAAAGGGACTAGTAGAAAATAAAGAGTAATACATCAAGCTGATGATTGGGGGGGAGGAGGGGAGAAATTGTAATTATGGGAAGAAATCATTATTTAAAGGAAGCTAACCGCATTCTCTCAGATACCGGTGCCTTTAAGATTTTAAAAAATTACCTATTTTTAGAATATAAAATAATCAGAATACATTTTTAACATAAACTGCAGAAAAAAACATAAGTAATAAAGAATATTTTTATTTTTTTAATGATGGATACTCCAAGGATTCCAGTTTTTATTTTCTCCCTAAATACAAAAATATATTTGGGCCAGATACACAGAGGTCTGTTAACTCAGTGCTAAAAACAGGTGGTAATCTATGTAAATCATTAATGGCATTATTTTCCCTGAGGTTATCGCATATCCACAAAGTTAATTATATGCAAAAACAGTGGCTGTTAGTTATGTCATTAGCATAGACGTAATGCAGTGTTAAGTTAGCACTGCCTTGCATTAATTTAAAGAAACACCCTTGCTCTGCCTTGTATTAACTTCAAATTATTACAATTCCAGAATTCTTTAATTAAAATCCTATACATTTGATATTATTTCATATCCATTAGTAGGAATATATTGAATCTAAATATACATTTATTTTGAAATACATAGAAGATATATATTGTTATTTTTCACCTTCTTCTACATTACATTTTAATATCATATCACTATCTATATTTTATTTAGTATTTTGACAATAAAATACATTACACACATTTTATTTTAATTATAAAAATATTTTTCTATAAAGCATTTGAAATACATGTATGCTCACAAAAAGGTGACCAGAGAACAGAAGATTATTGTTAGAATGCTATGTCTACAAAAAAAAACAAAGATGTCCAAAGCTACTGCACCGACACACTTTATTCGAGCAAATACCCGGTATGTACCTGGCAGATACCTGGAATGCGCCGCTCCTCACCTCTGACAAGCCCCGTTGCATTTGCCTTCCCAGCCTGGGTTCATGCCTGGCTGATGGGCGGCTGATCTGTTAAATGATAATGATTAGGATTTAATAGGCTGCAATGCTTCGCGTGTCTACCAGATGGCATAAATTCATGAATTGTAATGCAGTATATATATATATATACTGTGCAGTATTGCAGCCAGCGGGAATAAAATGCTTCAATCCCTGCTTGGAAAATAACTCAATGCACTCGGGCAGAAAACAGTCACAAACCTCAATACACCCGGGTATACCCGAATTCGTGGGACTAGCCAAGCTCGAATAAAGTGTGTCGCCAGTGTACTTCCATTGTGACAAAAATACACCATGCAATACCTATATATTTCATGTAAAAAGGGTCATTTAGTTTAACCCTTTGGCCAAAGCGTCTCAAGCCTGCTGCCACTTACAAGGCATTACCGAAGCAGGTCCTAACACTCATCTGGGTTAAAAATTTTATTTACCTGTATAATTACAGGAAGATTGATCACATTGCATCTGTCGTAACCTGGCAAAATGAAACTGACCTGCCAACTTGGAAAGTGGGGTGGGGCGAGCTTAAACCTTGGGGGGGGGGGGGGGAGGGGCCACAGCCCTCCCATAAGCAACTGAGACCAGCTGCACACAATTAACAAAATACACAGATTCCCAACAGGCTCTTAGAGCTTGTTGGGAATCTGTGTATTTTGTTAGAATGCTATGTCACCATTTCCAGTTAGGTTATTCCACCCCTAATGAAGTATCGAATCGCACTGCAAAATACTTTGGGCTGTAGGAGCAGCTGGCATCAACGCTACAGTCCGGAAGTGATGAGGTGGGACCTAGAGTAAAATGGAAGTTGACTCCCAAGGACCTTGGGCACCTCATAATAACAGACCGGAGAGAAAGAACCTAGTAAGGGCACTCTAAACACATAGGTGGTATGGTGAACACTTTAAAACATACTCTTTATTCAAATAATTTTAAAATAATGGGTGATAAAATAAGAATTAAATGCTATGATCCTTCATATGAACACTGAATGTGGTGTTCTGGATCAATGAATGCTGACTGCAAATATCCTCTATTAATGTATGTTGCAGTTTGGACCACTGAGTATGGTGAGTCACTGTCCAGATGAACCAAAGCACCCTAAATGTTGCTGCTGTAACAGTATGTGCCGGTATAAACAATCCCTAATACGCAGAAAATACAGAACTCTAGCATACAAAAGGAACCCTAGCCCGGTCTGCCAAAAACAGTGAGGTAGTGTGACTGGCTGAATCAATGGGATCCTGGCTCAATGGGATCAGATCAGGTAGGTATAAAGTCTGTTCAGCGTCTCTCAGGTAGGTGGTGTGTATGATAACCAATCTATCTATAAGGGGGTAAACAGTACTGACCCAACACCAACTCTGTTGTCAGAGTTGATCTCTAAAGGATCAGTACTCAGTGAGAGGTAGGAGATAAATACATGGTAATGCTGAAATAAATAAACAACTTACTGCTACCGTGTGACAGCAGGGAGAAGGGTATCTTGGTTCGTGTGGGCTCCCTATAGATCTTCCGATCGCAGGGAAGCACGCGCAGGACTCCTTTACACACATGAGTCAGCTGACGGCAGTGTTCGTCAACAACTGCAGCGCGCTATTTTTCAAATTAGGTGCTTCCCTGCGATCGGATGATTAATAGGGAGCCCACACGAACCAAGATACCCTTGGTATATATAGTTGTATCAGACCCTGTATCAACAGGGCCTGTTTAAGTGTGGTTACTATACCTTTCAACTATACTTCTCACTGGACATGTAGCCCCTACATTTATTCACTAGCTGCTCTGTCTCGTCCGTGGAGTGTTTTAACTACACTGTATATATTTTGTCACGTATTTTCGTCGTGTTTTACAGTTTATTAAAGTTTATTATTTTGCGTATTGTGTTCAATGATGTTGCGGTACCTTTGGTGGTCTGTTACCATTTTTTGGTAGTAGATTATTAACCTACTACTTGTAGTATACCTTGTTCACTACTTTCACATCATGAGTGCAATTATTAGGTGGCTTGGGTGACCATCTGGTCACTTTTGTGTGTTTTTCAATACTCCCAAAAAACTATATTAGTCTAACGCAAAGAATATTAGTATCTTAACCCTAAGCCTGCGTTAAAAAACATGATTTTGTAATGCTCCAGCTGCAGAGGTTACCATGGTAACCTTTAAAATGAAGCTTTCCACAAGCTCATTGTAATCTAACCTTGGAAATGTAATATTTCAAGCGCTTGAATGAAGCGTCAAACTTCAAATAAAAAGCAAAAAATAAAAAGTGATCAGAGCATACTTCTGCATTAAGACATCGTTGTGGGTCTGGCCCTAAGTGTCTGCCAAGGAAGCTATCAATATTACAAAGATCTTCACAGATTGGTTCACTTATGAGGGCAATTACTGTCAGTGCAAGGATAGTCTTTATTTCAGGAGCTGTTAAACGCTTACAGTTTTATATTTCATAAAGTGCCAGGTTGCTGCAAAGATTCTGACTTCTAAGAATGTATTGCAACTGAAGTCTACCAGAGAAAATGGATTTGTGAGATGAAAATGAGGAGTTGGGAAGTAAGACCTTGTATAATTATCCTCTTTCTAAAAAATATTTCTAACGGCTTCTTTAATGTCTAATTATGATCTACTAATGGAGGGCAGGCCAACTCCGGTCCTCAAGGGCCACCAACAGGCCAGGTTTTCAGGATATCCCTGCTTCAGCATGGGTGGCTCAATCAGTGGCTCAGTCTTTCACTGAGCCCACTGATTGAGCCACCCGTGCTCAAGCAGGGATATCCTGAAAACCTGACTTGTTGGTGGCCCTTGAGGGCTGGAGTTGGCCACCCCTGTTCTAATCCACGTGTTAGTGTCTTCTTACTATTAAAATGATTCAATACAAATAAAGGTATTCGTTTTCATTGTTTTAAAGTCAACGTTCATTGTAAATGAATACATATCCACATTAAAAGTATATAGTATATCAAACATGATACAAACAACAAACAACACCTTCAAGCTTTCATTTTAAAAAAAAAATCTTTGAATGTAATTAATGGGGCAATAGGTTGATTTTACATTACAGTAACTCCCGTGGCTTCCTGAATCTACAATCGAGTGCTGCTTCCAATTTGTTTAGTGGGTGAGAAACATGAAGTGGTCACTGTATAAAAAGGGGCGGCAATGTGGCATGAATATGACATATGAAACATATAAAAAGGACACTCCTGTTTGTAACGTGCAGTACTGACGGGGTGCAGATGTTGCCTCATTTATCTGTCCCGGAGCCGCAGGAGAAAAAGCCTTTTCCTGTGGCTCTGAGGAAGATGACAGCCACGGACCGCCTGAGCAGCGTCACATTTGGGCAGTGATTGCTGCGGTTGGTTTCCCCGGCAATCAATGGCTTTGGGGGAACATAAGTCGGACTGGATCTGTAGCTCAGAGGTATTGTCAGCTCTCCTTGTGACCTTGGGCAAGTCACAGGTACTGTATATAGTAAACTATATTCAGGGATTCACTGTGTCCAACAAATTCTACATCAATCACTGTGCACATTGGCAGCGCTAAACAACGCCATACTACCCTCTGTGGTATGTTCAAATTAATCCCAAGGTGCAAAAAAATGACCAATACACTCAAAAGTGTAGATGATATTAAAGTCTCTGTAGTAAGTACCTCTGATAGGAAGGCTCTAGTAGGAAAGACTGCAATCACCTGTTCACATCCATATTTAAAGTTACAAATTGTAAACTATCATTGTTAAAGATGACAATTATTTAACAATTTGTACGTGACAAAAAGTGGATAACTCTGCTTTTGACTATATAAACATAGTTTGCTGTTTTACAGGCGGTCATAGTGCCATCGATGCCCCGTAAAGGTCAATTCATTTATCCGTATACCGAATTGATTTTTCAGAAGTAATCCTTTAAGTTTCATGACAAAAACAACAACTCTGTCAAGTATACCATGCTATGACAAATGCCTAGTCTCCCCCCTAGGAATTACATTGTGCATCCAAGCATCCCTATACAACCAAACATAATAAAAGCAGTGCTCTGGAAGATATGATGAGCATGAGAGGTCATGCGGATGGATTTCAGAAACCCGTCTAATATATTTAAGCCTGGGGCACATTTGGCAATGAAAAGTCTGTTTTATTTCACCACTCCAAAACAATTGGCAATAAAAAGTCTGTTTTATTTCACCACTCCAAAACAATTGTAGTAGCAATCTCAAATGCAACTTTAGGGGGAAATGATTAGAAATGGCAGCTCGAGCCATTGTGTCACCTGTTTGTAAATCCCTCACTGTGCACTTGTTCAGTTCATAATCTCATATTTTCTCAAAGTTTTATCCACTGAAATCTACGTACTGTACAAATGCCACAATCTCCAATGAGCCAGAGGTTGTCTAAAAATTACTGCAGCACAACTGTAAACCAGATTTCATCACAACATGGGCTCTTTCCATTCCCCTCCATTACCATACTGTACTGTATACTGTCACTAAACAGAAACTCTCCAGCAAAAAGGAACTCATTATTTACCTTTCTCTACCACTTAATCCATTCCAAACATCAATTATTAAATCAGCATTAAAGAGATGTCCAAAATCTTAGCTTCACTCCATCAACCATACTCCATCATTGGCAAGTTGATCTTTACTACCTTTTGCCATCTAACCCGAAAACATGCTTATAGCAATATAAAGACCTATTGTATGTTTAAAGAATACAACCTTTATCTACATCTAAGAATTTCTCAGACTACTGTAGATCTCCACTGTGTTTACCATAGAACTCCTTGTCAGGTGCATGTACTGTACACATCGTCTCAACAACATTCAGAGCTAATGTACGTAGATTGCTGACTAGAGATGGGCAAACTAGTCCAAATCCGTTCCCTGGATTTTCTTGACCAAATCCCTCCTCCTCCCCACCAAAATCCGTCTGCTGTTTGTCTACTAAAAAAAGCAGCAAATTCATTCAAATCCATCATTGAGTACTATTCGGACGGGAGAGAGAGGGAGAAAGAGGGATAGAGCGGGAGATAGGGGGAAGGAGAGAGAGGGTTAGAGCGAGAGGAGGGGGCGGGAGTAGTGTCTCCAGTTGTACTGTATATACAGTATATCCCTCCAAATAAATTAGGGAGAGATGCCTGCGCTGAAAAAAGAGTACACCTGAGGTACCTGGCTGGGAGATATGATAATGATTATGCAAAGTATATTTAATGAGTAACCTCCCGCACTTCCTAAAATTATTTCCATACCAACTATATAAAGCTGTTAAGCCTAAGGCACAATCTAATGACTGGAATGGTGTCAGACCCAACAGCACTAGAACCCACAACCAGGGCTGCAACAGATTTTCTGGGGCCCAGGACTACATTTCCATCCACCCCCCTCCCCTGGAGTTGGTGCCGCCCCCCCTCCATGTCAGCGGCCTTGCGAGCCCTCCACTTTCACACCTGTATTTCTCTCCTCCCTCTGTCTGGCACTCTTCCTCTCTCTCTCTTTACCCCTCCCTTTCACCCTCCGCTATAACTCAATTATGCCCATCACTCAATCACGCTCCCTCAATCCCCCCCTCTAACACTCATTTCCTACACCTCCCCTGGCCACACACACAATTCCCCCCAAAACCCATACAATTCCCCCTGCCACACTGCCCACACAACCTCCCCCCCCCAATACACACACAATACCCCCTTCCAATACAGACACCACTACACTCCCCACATAGAAACAGCACTACACAACCCCCGATGCAAACACCCCCCCACCCAACACAAACACTACTACCCCACCCCAGAAACAATTACCACTACCTCCCCAGATACAATTACCACTACTATCCTACCCCAGAAACAATTACCACTGCTACCCTACCCCAGATACAATTACCACTATCCCCCGAAGATACAATTACCATAGCCACCCAGATACAATTACCACTGCCCCCAGATACAATTATCACTACCCCTGAAATACAATTACCACTATTACCCCACCCCAGATACAATTACCACTACTACCCTACCCCAGATAAAATTACCACTACTACCCTACCCCAGATACAATTACCACTACTACCCTACCCCAGATACAATTACCACTACTACTCCACCTCAGATACAATTATCACTACTATCCTACCCTAGATAAAATTACCACTATCCCCCAAATATACAATTACCACTGCCCCAGATACAATTATCACTAGCCCCGAAATACAATTACCACTAATACCCCACCCAGATACAATTACCACTACTATCCTACCCCAGATACAATTACCACTACTACCCTATCCCAGATACAATTACCACTACTACCCTACCCTAGGTACAATTACCACTACTACCCTACACAGATACAATTACCACTACCTCCCCAAATACAATTACTACTATACCTCAGTTACAATTAACACTACTACTCCCCCAGATACAATTACCACTACTACCCCCAGATACAATTACCACTACTACCCCCCAGATACAATTACCACTACTACCCCCCAGATACAATTACAACTACTACCCCACCCCAGATACAATTACCCCTATTTCCCCCAGATACAATTACACCCTCTCCCCCCCCCAAATACAATTACCACATACCTCTAATTTCCGCCCCTTGTACAAAGTACATATCTAATAAGCAGTCTTATGCCATGAGACACATACTGACATGTGAAGACAATTTACAGTCCATTTATTTGAATAGGCTTTAATGTATTCCAGCACCGAAGGTTACTTATGGCAGAACACTGCTTAGTAAATATGGCCCACTACCTTTATCCTTTATAAATTTAGAAATATTAATTCAAGTCACCAGGTCACTCTGTTATATTACTTTCTCTCTGCATCTGCTTTATTTGCGGTGTCACCTTGTTTTTACTTGTGTGTCAGAAAAACTGTGTTTTATTGCATCTCACCTGGCCTCCGTGACTCATAGCGCTCAGTACATATTATTTCTTTGTGCTTGAAGTCCTTTCAAGGTTCCAATCAACAACATAGTCATCCCTTGGAGTTATGCTAGTAGTAGACAGTGTGTTTAGGGCTACTTAAAGTTCCAAAGCACTGATGCCCAAGTTTAGCCTTCGAGGGCTATCAAAAAGGTCAGATTTTCAGGGAAATATATACCTAAGCAAGTTGTCTTAGTGATAATTAAGGCTGGGCCTAATAGGTTAACTACTGTACACTATGTGTTAATTAGAGAAATGTAAAAAAAATCCTGGTCCCCAAGAAGTGAATTTGAACACTGTTATAAAGAATTTCTGAACAGTAGGTAAGAAGTGGCCACTAGATGGCAACATGGCAGCTTGCTAAGAAAACGTTCTCCGTCTTCTGTATGTTATCCTGACAATATAACACCCAAATAAACTCACGGTAATTATGGAAGCTTTCCCACTTCCCACTATGAAACACTTGATTCTTTTTTTGAAGGTGATACATTCTCACTAATTAACAAGTGAACAAACGAGAAAATTATAACAATACTTAAGTTGTAGCTTTATTTTCAATTATAATCTGTTTTTGTTTTTCAGTATGAGGTTTGGCAAAGGATGACACAAAGGCATGATCAGCAAGCCCTGGTGTTTACTATTTTTCCTCCCAATTAAAACTTACAGTAGGCAGTACATTTTTCTCTTGGGAAAATGAATGATAAATGCAAAAAACAATAGCAGTGTCACCTGAAAAGGAGAGTTTTCAGGTTTTGGACAGTAAACTATCATGTTCTTACAGTGAAACCTATCACAACCTGCAACCATCTTGCAGTAACTCTATAAACACAGCTATGTGGGTAAGTACTATATTATACTAAACAAGCGAGTTTGTGAGACTGCTTTCAGCTGCCTCTTCTCCATTAGTTGCATTCTAGTATTCTACAGCCACATACAGTACTGTACATGTTCAAGGGTTTATTTGTTCTGACTTATTTCCATACCTGCATTAAAGACATTTAAAAAAAAATGTCAACAGGGTGGAGGAGGGGGAACGTGCATAATGTGGTTGTTTTTATTCAGATACTGTATCTCCACAAAAAAAAGGAGTGTGAAAACAAATGCATTTTGATAAAATCTTCATTTCAACATGCAGAACCTTCATTCAAATAAAAATGGACACAAAGCGCCTATGCATTATAAGACAGTATATGGGACAGAAAGCTATGAGGTATGTCAAGATCCACAAATTGAGGTGACTCATTCATTAGAAGGCCGCAGGGCCACCGAAAGACTTGAGCCTTTCCTCCCCTTTCCCCTCCTGGTGTTTGTGCCCCACCTCCCTGTGTTGGTGCCACGTTCCGTCCACTCCCTGTGTTGGTGGCCTTTTGAGCCCTCCCCTTTCACACCTGTATTTCTCTCCTCTCTCTGTCCCTCAATATTCCCCCCTCTTCTCTCCCCCCTCTGCTATCACTCAATTATCCCCTCTCACTCAATTCCTACTTTCCTCACACTCATTTCCCCTCCTCCCCTGGCCACACATGCAATCCCCCCCAATTCAAAAACCACTACACACTCCCCAGATGCAAACACCCCCAGACCAGATACAATTACTACCGCCCCCCCGATAGAATTTCCTCCACACCCCCAATACAATTACCACCCCCCAAATGCAATTAACATCACCTACCCAAATACAATTACTCCCTCGCCCCCACAAATACAATTACCCCCCCTCACATAAATACAATTACCACTTACCTCTAGTTGAAGCCGCCGGTGCCCCGGCTCCCCTCAGCTCCCACCGTGTGCACCGGAAGCTGAGTCTGACTTCAGGGTACACCTAGCTTCCGGCATGGGAAAAGAAGGAGAACCAGGGCCCAGCAGCAACAAGAGGCCCAGCCTCTGGTTGCTGTCTCTGGGTCCTGAATTCCCCCCCACTACTGCCTCTTCCCACGCCATCCTTTCTCTCCCGCCGGCGCACTCCAGGCATGGGAAGAGGCAGCAGCAGGGGAGAGCCAGCAGTCAGGGCCCAGCAGTGGCAACCAGAGGCCCGGCAACAGTTCCAGCACTGGCCAGGCCCCCCATAGCCATCAGGCGGGGACATTTGTCCCAGCTCTCCCACCTGTCGGTGGCCCTGGAAGTCTTGCTCATTTACAATATTAGTGCTCTCATAGGGGCCTATTCTAGTAGCTCAGAAGTGTGACAAACGGAAGCGGATTGGCATGCTTTGCTATTCTGTAAGCCTTTCTCCAATGTGGTTAATATGAAAGATTGAGAGCACTCGCATGGCCTTGTATAAAGATGTACTTATTAAAATGGTCAATATTTTGGTCCCAACCTGGACCAAGGTCCACGCTAGTGTTCTCAACCTTACTTATTGATATGCCACATAGACTGCTTTAGCTATGTCCTTGTGTGCACCTGTGGTCGTAATTCCAATCTCGTGAGTGCTCCTTCCTCTGTATATCCAATCAGGCTTTCTCTATGTCTAAGCCCTTCTCACATGTCTAATCCGTGTGGAAAAGGCTTTTGTAGACGTGGTTTCACTCCGGCTCTGCCAATCTGATAGTGTTGTCCAAAAAGGCTCCAACTCGCATTGTACGACAACTGGAATTCTCTGTTATTAAAACTGTTTTTAAAAACTCAAGAAAAAAATTCATGCCATTTCAAGGGTGGCGAGGTAGCCTCAATAGACATAGTTTTGCATCCTTACAAGCAACAAAATCAATTTCTGGACAGGAACATGAACTGACTTACAGTACATGTGTTAAGTATTGTACTTACATTTTATAAATTTTGAATGCATGATGTACATTGTATAACTAATTAGGTCCCCTTTAGAAATATCAATACACCACAAAACAGTACATAGAAACTATCATCCCCACTAATAATATCAATGAATATTATAATATTTATCTTGTATAGCACTAACAGTTTATGCAGTGGTGTATTGTACAGTACATATAAACTTTTCAGGCACGAACGGGTTCCTGTACCGTAGAAATTTTAATTTATTTGGGGTTAGATAAATAATAGTAATAATAATAATAATAATAATAATGTTATTTGACATAGCAGTTTTCTCCCAATGGGACTCAAAACGCTTCACAATTACAGTATAGAGCACGGTACGCAGCACATAAAATTTTAGAGGCACAGTTCCTGCCTAGAAGAACTTAAGATCTATGTTTTTGGTGCCGGAGGCACAGGGAGATGAAGTGACTTACCCAAGGTCACAAGGAGACATCTAGAATTGAACCAGATTCAAACTCAATGTTATTGTTTAAATTCACTGTCATTGTTTAAATTCAGTGTCGTTACTCACTGAGCCACTCCATCTTCCAAAAGTGAGTTGCCCAAGGTCACAATGAGATCACAGCAGGATTTGAATCAGGCTCCACTGCAGTATAATTGTTTGCAGAGATAGGGCATTTACACACTGCACACCTCCTTCCATGTACCATAGTATTGTGAAATCACCAGTGGACTCATTAAAAGCCTCATACCATAATTAGCTGCCACCAGCCATCAAACATTCACTTCATAAAACTAAACCGTGCATGATGTGCCAACATAAAACACAAATGTTCAGAATTGCACATTGAAAAAATGTGTTTAATAGTGCAACTGGCATAAGTCTTTTAGCCTTCTGTATGTGTTCATTAACCCCCAACCAAAGCAGAAATATCTTACTGGTGTAGCCAGGTCCCCCCTGCCTGTCAAGCCCCCTCACCTTGCTGGCGATCGTGGGTGCCGCCGAGCCCAATGGCGGTCCCGTCAGCCGATCGCAAGAGTGGGGGCGGTCAGGATTCTGCTCGGGGGTTGCCGGGGACGCGTGCGGCCGGTTGCCAGGGCCGTGATCACGTTGTTAGGGCTCCTGGCGCTCCCGGAGCAGGGCGGCGAGGGCGCCGCCATCTTCTATTTGTTGGCGCATGCGCAGTCATGCTCTCGGTGTGGTGGCCAGCAGGGAAGTTCGCGCATGCGCAGGAGACGCGCGCAAACGAGGGCCAATAAGGAGAGGGCTCACGGAAGGGACTACATCTCCCATGAGCCTCAGGAGCGCCCCACGTGACCCCAGGGAGCCAATAGGGCTACAGCATCTCCCTGCAGAGGAGAATAGATACTTTTCGCGGGGTTTGGAGCACGTTAGTCGGCGTCAGGAGCAGCTAGGGGAAGGAGGTAGGGTGCAGGAGTCAGTGACTCCCTGCACTAGGCCAGCAGCCCCCTAGGCCCCAGATAGCCTTGAGTCACCAGTAGTATTGAGTGTTGTAGGGACAGGCCCTAGGTTAAGGACCCTGCCCCTTACTACCCAGAGTCAGTTAGGGACACAGCGGACGCTGCGCGTCCATCCAGAGGTTTGGGCTCAGACCTCCGCTGCCGCTGCAGCAGCCATCTGGGTGGGATCGCCCAGGACGGTAGTTCCTGTATTCGTCAGCCTTCGGATCCTTTGTGAAGCTCCTTGGCAGGCCCGGGCACTGGAGTGCTCGGCAGGTAACCATCACCAAGTGCACCAACGATCCTACATATATATTATATTCATACGGGACTAGTGGCTGCACAGTCACACATATCATCTTCCTTTAAGGGTGCGGGACATATTGTGTGTGGTTACTGGACACAGGGTGGGATCACCCGGTGCAGGTGGGAGCGTCCCGTGAGACGCAGTAGTTAGTGTCTCCTCTAGATAGGGACACCTGTTGATACATAAAGTCATTGGTTATTTTACATGCGGTGTGTGGAGTGATATATATATATATATATATATATATATTTGTCCTGCGAGGAACCCCTCCTCCTCTGGGAGGAGCCATCGCAGGTGGAGGTGTTGCACCATGAGATTGTGTTATATGTATGTACCCCAGGCTCCCCTAGCGGAGGCTTAGGCTCCTGAGAGCAACACAGGTATACACAGCAGGTAGTAGCGTCTGTATTCACAGGGAATACCCGTTACATTTGGAGGCGCTGCTGAGATTCAGCCCTGGGGTGCCCTACTCAGTAGTTCACGTAGTATCCTATCAGTCAGCATGTCTGCGCTCACGCCCCAACAAGTGGCTGACTGGGCCGAAAAGCTAAGAGAGCTCCTGCGACACATAGTCGCCGTAGACGGGGTACCTGCCGATGTATCCATGTTTACCATCTGCAGCGCAGTAAGGACATTACCTGGTCTGGCGGGCGCCCGCCTCATCAGCAAGCACTACAACATTGACCGGCAAGAGAACACCCTATTGCTGGCCACCGAACAAGCTATACCCCCTGATAGAGGCCCACGAGTAGTGTATCTACCAGAGACTTTACCGCAAGGGTGCCCTCTAATTTACCCTGGAACCGTTTCCAGTCACGTAACTTCCCTTACCAGACATGCGGGTTGGGAAGACAAAGATATGGCTGCCAGTACACCCATCAGATCAGACATATCTCTACCCGAGTGACCTTCTCTTCTGATGCTAGGCAAGGGGCCACCAGCTGGGCCGGTAGCCCGCCAACATCACCGGTCCCTAACCGGTTAGTGATCAGCTTCACCCCAACCTCTAACAGTCAGGGAGCGGGGATCGCAAGTTCCTCAGACAGTGGCGGCTCCATGCTAGGAGTGACATTCCCGCAGCTTGTGGAAGCGATAACTACGTCCGCCCAAGCCCAAAATTAATGGAAGTTGAAGGCGTTTTCAGGAATGGTTCCTGTCCCCGCAGGCGAGGAAAGCATCGAGTCTTGGAAGGAACACATCCTCAAGGTGATCGGTGAATGGCCCTGCTCTGAAACGGTCAGACGTCAGAGAATCCTGGAAAGCCTCGGACCCCCAGCAGCCACCACGGTTAGTGCACAGCGCGACCAAGACCCTGATCTCTCTGCTCATCAGATGGTAGACTTGTTGGTCCAGATCTTTGGCAATGATGAAGAGGAGAGTGAGCTGTGGTTCAAATATTACGGTCTCCGACAGAAGGAGAAGGAAGACCTGTCAGATTTCCTTCAACGAATCCAGCTAGTCCTGTTGAAATTGCGAACTTGCGGCCTCATCCTAGCCTCAGAGATGGACGAATACCGGCGCAAGCAGTTCCTCCGAGGGGCCATTCCCACGCATCACATAGTGATCATGATCAGGTGCTCACTAAAGGAGGGGCCTCCTCCTACCTTCATGGACATTTTGGGGATCGTCAAAGGGCATGAAGCCTATACCAAGCTGCATACAGGCACCAAGGTCAAAGAGCCCCCTGCGAGTGACATCCCGGGAGCCTCCGCTCGCCGGATCAAGAAACCTGTCAAAGAGGAAGAGGAACCACCCAAGTCGCCCTCGACGAAAGGCCGGACTTCGGGGAGATCCTTCCCCCACTTACCCAAGATGACTAGATCCTAAAGATATCGTCTGCTATGGTTGTGGACAGAAAGGCCATTTCTCCATTGAGTGCCCGGATGGGGGCACCCAAGAAAAGAAAACGCCCAGTAAAGGAAGCTCGGCTAGGTCCATGATCTGTTGGATACAGACCACAGAAGCCAAGACATCCGAGGCCACCCCTGCGCCTCCCGAAGCTCCTACTGACCTAAGCCCAGACGATGGAATTCCGGCCGGGGATGGTTACTGTCAGGTAGGCCCCTCTGCCATCGTGCGTGTGGTAGTAGAAGGAGTCTATGCCTCTGCTTTACTGGACACCGGGTCCCAAGTGACCATAATCTACCGACCATTCTACGACCAACACCTTAAGCACTGTCCCCTGCGGTCGGCGGAATATATGAAGGTGAGGGGGTTGAGCAATGAAGATTACCCCATCGATGGGATTGTGAGAATTCAACTGGAGATACTTCAATTGAATACCGGTAAGAAACATCCCATGCATGTGGAGGCAATGGTAAGCCCGAAGCCTCAAGTACAGTGTCAGTACCCGGTCATCTTGGGAACAAATACGGATATAGTGCGAGCCGTAATCAGAGCCTACCTGAAAGAGACCAATGAATTGCCAATGTCCAATCCACTCCTTGACCCTGTACTGAGAGAGGAGTGCAACAGAGTATATGCCTTAGCGCGTCACGGGGACCTCTACAATCGTCAATGCGGACTGACGACCATTTTACCAGGGGGAGTGCAACGCATGGCCGTCTGGTGTTGTTATCCCGACCAAGATGAGACCGATCATCTGTGTTCTCTGGAGAGTACCCCTGAGGAAGAGACCCAGAGAGGGTATAGGGTAATACCTGAAGTGAGAGAGTGGACGACCAAAATTCCTCTACGAACCTACGTGTATGTTCAAAATATCTCGCCATTCCCGATGGACATTTATGCAGGACAAAGTTTGGGCAGCATATATCCCATCAGCCCGGTAGAAACAGTGCCCCAGGTGAACGCCGCTGCAGTGGGTGATCAGTTAGTCGATCTGGATTTCAACTTCGGAGATTCGACGCTGCCAACTGAGTGGAAGGATCGACTGACGGCCAAGCTGAACGAAAGAAGGATGGTATTTTCCACAAGGGAGATGGATGTGGACCGCAGTCGCAGCGCCCGACACACCATTAGGTTGAGTGATGCCACTCCGTTCCGTGAACGCTCTCATCGCGTCGCCCCCAGGGATGTGGACGATGTAAGGAACGTCCTGAAGGAAATGGAGACCGCTGGGATATTGACGGAGTCTCGGAGTCCTTATGCATAGTGGTGGTAAGGAAGAAGAATGGATCTGTAAGATTGTGCGTCGATTATCGGACTCTGAATAATGGTACGGTACCCGATCAATACAACCTTCCTCGCATTGAAGAAATCCTGAATGCTCTAACCGGGAGCCAATGGTTTAGCGTGCTCGACTTACGATCTGGGTACTACCAGGTACCTATGAGTGAAGAGGACCAGGAAAAGACAGCCTTCGTCTGCCCCCTGGGCTTCTACCAATTTACGCGTATGTCCCAAGGTATATGTGGAGCTCCTGCTACCTTCCAGCGACTAATGGAGAAAACAATCGGGGACATGAACCCTCGGGAGTGTCTTGTCTACCTGGACAATATCATTGTCTTCGGGAAGACCCTGAAAGAGCACGAAGATAGGCTGCTGAAGGTGATAGACCGTCTTGGAAAGGAAGGATTGAAATTATCCCTCGACAAGTGTTGGTTCTGTCACACCTCGGTGACCTACGTGGGACACATCGTGTCTGCTCAAGGAATTGCTACCGATCCAGCCAAAGTAGAAGCGGTAGTGAACTGGCCGCATCCCGAGAATGTCACGGAACTGCGATCATTCCTGGGTTTCTGTGGGCATTACCGTCGCTTCGTGGAAGGGTACTCTAGTCGAGCTAAACCCCTGAACAATCTGTTGAAGATATACCCTGAAGATACCGGAAGGAAGGCCACGTCGGCCCTTCAACCGTTTGGTGATAAGTGGATGTCCAAGTGTGAGTGGGCCTTCTTGAACTTGAAGAAAAGCCTGACTGAAGCACCAGTGCTTGCGTATGCCGATCCAGAACAACCATACGTTCTGCATGTGGATGCCAGTCTCAATGGACTTGGCGCTGTGTTACATAAGAAGCACCCAGTGGGTCTTCGGCCTGTAGCCTACATCAGCCGCAGTCTGACACCCAGTGAACAGAAATACCCTGTTCACAAGCTAGAGTTCCTGGCTCTCAAATGGGCGATCACAGAGAAACTTCATGATTACCTCTATGGTGTTACGTTTGAGGTAAGGACGTACATCAATACTTCCGCCAAGTTGGATGCAGCAGGGCACCGATGGCTGGCAACCCTATGTAACTACAGATTCTCTCTGAAGTACAAGCCGGGGCCTTTGAATATTGGAGCTGACGCTCTATCACGACGACCAGGATTAAGTGCTACCCCCGATGATGATGAATCGGAAGAGATCCCCGGGCCTGGGATGCAAGCAATGTGTAGCATAGCGGTCGTCATCAATGATCAGGTGGCCTTCTCCAAACTACGAGTTGCAGATTCGTTAGGATGCCAGTCGCAGGCTATTCCCGCCGCCTACTGCGATCCCAAGGGAATGAACATAACCCATGACAAAGTCATAAGATGTAAAGATTTAGTGGGCTATCAAATAAGAGATCCAGTAATCAGCATCATTTGGCAAGCTGTTGAAAGAAAGAATCCAGCTCTATTGAAAAGTGCTCCCCGAGACCTGGTCGCATTGATAATGCGTGAGGTGGACAAGTTCGAGATAGACAATTGCTTGCTCTATAGGGTAGTCCAATATCACAACCACCCTGATAGGCGACAAATGGTTCTACCCCAAAACTTGAGATATATGGTGTTGAAGTCTCTACATGATGAGCATGGGCACCTCGGTGTAGAGAAGACTTTTGGGTTAGTCCGAGACCGTTTCTTCTGGCCTAAGATGCGGGAAGCGGTGGAATAACACTGCCGCCGTTATTCCCGGTGCGTTCAACACATGACTTTGCCTACCAGAGCAGCACCCATGGCCATCTTAAGAGTTCTGGTCCAATGGACCTGGTGTGTATGGACTTTTTGTGTATTGAACCTGATAACCGAGGAATCTGTAACGTGCTGGTCATCACAGACCATTACACCTGGTATGCGCAGGCCTTCCCCACAAAAGGGAAAAAATATATATCAATGTGGCGCTCTAAAATTATATTCCTATATAAACAAGTGCATATAAAATAATTAAGGTGATACTAATACAAACATGTGAATGCCGCTTAACCCAGAGGGGGGGTCGTTCTCTCGATCCCGTGGACGTGGAAGAAGTGAAGATCATCGGGAAGCGCAAAGTCATGTAAAACAGAAACACATTTCCTGATGGTGCAGTATTGTGATGTAGATAAATAAAAATTTTTAAGTGCGGTGTGCTAAGTACTCACAAGTGTATGGTGAGTGTTGTTCCCATAAAGGTATCTTTCAGGGACAGCCTGTCTACCCGTGGTAGAGGTGGGTCAGTGTATCTAGGTGGATACTGAGGACCTTAGGTAAAAAATGAGGAAACAGACATAGTGCAGACTGTACGAAATATCTATTAAAATGGTAAGTGGATGTACAATACACTCACAATGTATAAAAGAATAACAAGCGTTTAGATCACATATTGGATCTCTGTGCAAAGCAGCTGTGTTAGTCCCCCCTTTGCCTCGGCGTGCGTTTCAATGATGCGTCTCACCCAAACCGGAAACCGGAAGTGACGTCATCTGCGCTTGGCTCTCTGGGGAACTTCGATCCTTTAGTGGTCTTCTCTCATCAGGGTTCACTCTACGCGTTTCTCCGTATAGCGGTTTCATCACTCCTGATGAAACCGCTATATGGAGAAACGCGTAGAGTGAACCCTGATGAGAGAAGACCACTAAAGGATCGAAGTTCCCCAGAGAGCCAAGCGCAGATGACGTCACTTCCGGTTTCCGGTTTGGGTGAGACGCATCATTGAAACGCACGCCGAGGCAAAGGGGGGACTAACACAGCTGCTTTGCACAGAGATCCAATATGTGATCTAAACGCTTGTTATTCTTTTATACATTGTGAGTGTATTGTACATCCACTTACCATTTTAATAGATATTTCGTACAGTCTGCACTATGTCTGTTTCCTCATTTTTTACCTAAGGTCCTCAGTATCCACCTAGATACACTGACCCACCTCTACCACGGGTAGACAGGCTGTCCCTGAAAGATACCTTTATGGGAACAACACTCACCATACACTTGTGAGTACTTAGCACACCGCACTTAAATTTTTTTATTTATCTACATCACAATACTGCACCATCAGGAAATGTGTTTCTGTTTTACATGACTTTGCGCTTCCCGATGATCTTCACTTCTTCCCCACAAAAGACCAGAAGGCCATCACAGTGGCAAAAATACTATGGGAGTTCTTCGTTCACTATGGTCTTCCAAACCGACTTCACTCCGACCAAGGGCGGGATTTTGAGAGCACTCTGATCTGAGAATTACTCAAAATGCTGAACATCGCCAAATCCCAGACGACTCCGTACCACCCCGAAGGAGATGCTTTGCCTGAACGATTCAACAGGACCTTGTTGGACATGCTCGGAACCCTGAAGGGTGCGCAGAAAACGGAATGGAGTTGTCACGTAGAAGCTTTGGTACATGCGTACAACTGTACTCGCCATGAGTCCACTGGATTCTCCCCATACTTCCTCATGTTTGGGCGGGATGCAAGACTCCCAGTAGATGTGCGTCTTCGAGTATCAACGGATGGGATACACAATGCTACCCATTTCAAGTATGTGCAAAGGCTAAAGGACAGTTTGCAGCAAGCTTACCAACAGGGATGGAAAGAACCTCCTGTGGCGCTGAGGTAAGGATATGGATGTGGTCGTGGATAAAGTTCTTTTCTTAGACAGTTACCTCAAGAAAAAAGACAAAACATACAACATACATTTTTGTGTATTTTTTTGTATGTTTTGTCTTTTTTCTTGAGGTAACTGTCTAAGAAAAGAACTTTATCCACGACCACATACATATCCTTACCTCAGCACCACAGGAGGTTCTTTCCATCCATATATCTACTTCTGGTTGGGAGAGACCAGAACAACCTTTGGGCAGCTCCAGGACAATCTTTTGGACTTTTGTATCACAGGTTTTTAATTGTCACATGTATTAATTTGATTTCTTTTGTCACACGAGTGCTATATTGCACTCAATATATTACCAAGCTTACCAACAGGCTGAGAAGTCTACAGCTAAACTGAATGTTGGCAATAAGAGACGATATGACAATAAAGTCAAGTATCGGGAGCTACGTCCTGGGGACGCTGTGTTGCTTCGTGATCTGGGAGTCCCTGGAAAACATAAACTGGCAGACCGGTGGAGAGACAGTGTATATGAAGTAGAGTCACAGATGCCCGGCCTCCCGGTCTATCGCATCAAAGACACTGACGGCCGGGAAAAGGTTTGGCATCGTAATCACCTTCTCCCCATCCCCCAAGTGGGAGACGAAGAAGAAGAAATACTGACAACACCGCTCAACGGTGAGTCCGAATTATCAGAGATGGGTCAAGAGACAGTAAATAACGAAACCCACTCTGAAACTCCTGAAGACCCTATGGAATGACCCTCTCAAAGGGACTATTCCACAGAAGGGGCATCTCCCGGAGGAGCTACGGGTAAAGGGCCCCGTAGGCCAACGCCTACTAAGGTGGCACCAACAGGCCAGCCTTTGGATCCACAGAGCCCGAGCTTTGTACCCAACAGAGACTGTTCAGAGACATTTCTCCCCTCAAGGGAAGAGGCTGAGCCTCAGGACTGTACATATTACTCCCCAGAGGGAGTTGCTGAAGAACAGCTCCGAAGGAGCCAAAGAGTCAGGTACCCTCCAAATCGGGTAACCTATGATCAAATTGGGGCACCCCATTATGAGGCTCAGCAGTGGTCTCGGAGCAAAATCTAATCTGTGATTGTGATGCTCAACGAATTGTGCAACATCGTATAAAGTAAATGCGAATGTGCTAAGTTATATAATTGAACTGCATTTTTATTATATAACTGATGTATGTAGTTTTGAAGTTATGTGTCCCAAGTGAGGATGTTGGGGTTTTTACCAGGGGGAGGATGTAGCCAGGTCCCCCCTGCCTGTCAAGCCCCCTCACCTTGCTGGCGATCGCGGGTGCCGCCGAGCCCAATGGCGGTCCTGTCGGCCGATCGCAAGAGTGGAGGTGGTCAGGATTCTGCACGGGGGTTGCCGGGGACGCGTGCGGCTGGTTGCCAGGGCCGCGATTGTGTTGTTAGGGCTCCCGGCGCTGCTGGAGCAGGGCGGCGAGGGCGCCACCATCTTCTATTTGTTGGCGCATGCGCAGTCATGCTCTCGGTGCGGTGGCCAGCAGGGAAGTTCGCACATGCGCATGAGACGCGTGTGAACGAGGGCCAATCAGGAGAGGGCTCACAGAAGGGACTACATCTCCCATGAGCCTCAGGAGCGCCCCACGTGACCCCAGGGAGCCAATAGGGCTACAGCATCTCCCTGCAGAGGAGAATAGATACTTTTCGCGGGGTTTGGAGCACGTTAGTCGGCGTCAGGAGCAGGAGGAAGGGTTCAGGAGTCAGTGACTCCCTGCACTAGGCCAGCAGCCCCCTAGGCCCCAGATAGCCTTGAGTCACCAGTAGTATTGAGTGTTGTAGGGACAGGCCCCAGGTTAGAGACCCTGCCCCTTACTACCCAGAGTCAGTTAGGGACACAGCGGATGCTGCGCGTCCATCCAGAGGTTTGGGCTCAGACCTCTGCTGCCGCTGCAGCAGCCATCCGGGTGGGATCACCCCGGACGGTAGTTCCTGTATTCGTCAGCCTTCGGATCCTTTGTGAAGCTCCTTGGCAGGCCCGGGCACTGGAGTGCTCGACAGATAACCATCACCAAGTGCACCAACGATCCTACATATATATTATATTCATACGGGACTAGTGGCTGCGCAGTCACACATATCATCTCCCTTTAAGGGTGCGGGACATATTGTGTGGGGTTACTGGACACGGGGTGGGATCACCCGGTGCAGGTGGGAGCGTCCTGCGAGGCGCAGTAGTTAGTGTCTCCTCTAGAGAGGGACACCTGTTAATATATGAATAAGTATTGCTACAGTAAAGTCATTGGTTATTTTACATGCGGTGTGTGGAGTGATATATATATATATATATTTGTCCTGCGAGAACCCCTCCTCCTCTGGCGGGAGCCATCGCAGGTGGAGGGTTGCACCACGAGTTTGTGTTATATGTATGTACACCAGGCTCCCCGAGCGGAGGCTTAGGCTCCTGAGAGCCACACAGGTATACACAGCAGGTAGTAGCATCTGTATTTACAGGGAATACCGTTACACTGGTAACAATTGGTTTGTGTATATATAATATATCTATATCTCTATATCTCTATCTATCTAGTACACCCTCTTTGAATTCCATGGTTTTACATATGAGGACATAATAACAATCATCTGTTCCTTAGCAGGTCTTAAAATTAGGTAAATACAACCTCAGATGAACAACACCACATGACATATTACACCGTCATGATTTATTTAACAAAAATAAAGCCAAAATGGAGAAGCCATGTGTGAAAACTAAGTACACCTTTTGATTCAATAGCTTGTATAACCACCTGTAGCAGCAATAACTTAAAGTAATCGTTTTCTGTATGACTTTATCAGTCTCTCACATCGTTGTGGAAGAATTTTGGTCCACTCTTCTTTACAACGTTGCTTCAGTTCATTGAGATTTGTGGGCATTTTTTTATGCACAGCTCTTAAGGTCCAGCCACAGCATTTCAATCGGGTTGAGGTCTGGACTTTGACTGGGCCATTGCAAAACCTTGATTCTTTTCTTTTTCAGCCATTCTGTTGTAGACTTGCTGGTGTGCTTGGGATCATTGTCCTGTTGCATGACCCAATTTCGGCCAAGCTTTAGCTGTCGGACAGATGGCCTCAAATTTGACTCTAGAATACTTTGGTATACAGAGGAGTTCATGGTCGACTCAATGACTGCAAGGTTCCCAGGTCCTGTGGCTGCAAAACAAGCCCAAATCACCCCTCCACCACTGTGCTTGACAGTTGGTATGAGGTGTTTGTGCTGATATGCTCTGTTTGTTTTTTGCCAAACGTGGCGCTGTGCATTATGGCCAAACATCTCCACTTTGGTGTCGTCTGTCCAAAGGACATTGTTCCAGAAGTCTTGTGGCTTATTCAGATGCAACTTTGCAAACCTAAGCTGTGCAGCCATGTTATTTTTTAGAGAGAAGAGGCTTTCTCCTGGCAACCCTTCCAAACAAACCATATCTGGTACTTAGTTTCTCAAGAATATCTAAATTTCACTTATTTGGACTATTGCACGTTCACACCTATATATTACTCTTTCACAATCAGTGGTCCTAACTGATGAAGTCTGTGAGCATCAACAGCTTGTAATTTAACTATTTTACCTCTTAGTCCAATAAAAGGTATCAAACTACCTACTCCTTCCCCCTCCTTTGTTATTACAATAACTCTTTGATCATTCTGATAAACACCAGCCTTCCTAGGAGGAAATAATTTGTTTGTTGACTTTGGTGGACGTGGAGTAATCAAGAAACAATATTGTTTTAGTACCACCATTGTTGTGTCTTCTGTCCAGTGGTTTTTCCCTTGTGTACCCATGTCTTTTATCTTTATTTTTATAGCTTATCTCAATGAATGTGCCACCAGTCTAGAATGCTCTGTATGTCTGAATAAACCCACAGTTATCTTATCTTAACTATGTTTGTAATCTTTGTGCAGTTGCAGCATCCATTAATTTGTCTATTCTGCAATTTCATATCTGTAGTGCAGTAATCATAACTATGGCAGAAAAAAGTAAGAAGCAAGAAAGAATGGGGAAAAAGGAGCCTTAGGTGGCCTGAAGAAAGGTTCATGTTGGACTTGAAATGACTCTGTTTAGATCCTGTAATAAATTGGATACTTTTATTCAAGCTAGTTCTCCATGTAGTGTTCTATTTTGTTTGGGGGAATACTGCTATATCCTTAGGTGGGGCATTTTTTTTTTCTATTCTAATAGAAGAAAGTAAGAATAAGCAAAATGTGGGCTTGTTGAAATTACAGTGCATTCCTCTTCACTGAAAGCAACACAACTTTATCATTATGTTACACTTTAGTATCTCACTGTATGTGCTCATTTCAATGTAGCAAGTGATCACCACTGCACGTTAAGAAATGTGAATTCTTTAATATCTCATTGGACGATGAACTAATAGTGTTGCTAACGTCCAGTAACCCAATGTCTTCAGAATTTGACATAATAATATTATTAATAATAATAATAATAATATTAATGATAATATCTTTATTACCATATATTTATAAAATGCCAACTTCCAGAGATAAATTGAATGATAAGTGAGTCTTACAAGCTAAGCTGGTCTTCCTCTGGATCAATATATTGTAAGTAAGGATATAGAATCGAGTATCTGTCATCTAAATTTAGCATACACATTTAGCGTAGGTTGAACTTGATGGACGTATGTCTTTTTTCAACCTCATCTACTATGTAACTACAGTATGTAAATATGAGGAAGAGTATTTTTCGGAATCTAGCCAGACCTCAACCTCTGAGTGTGCAGGGGCACTGGCAGAACTACTAGTGTTGTGAGTAAAGGTTTAGTGTCAGACTGAGACTTATTCATCTGCTAAAAATGCAGAGGTCAATGCTGAACAGCCTCTACTGTAGCTCTTATACTACAACAGGACTCTCAGTAGAGTTCTAGGTAGTGGTTGTTGGGGTAATAATAAATACAGAAGCAATATTAGCTATGAGATAAATCAAGGTGCACTGGATAGACAATTTACTATAAAAAAATGCATGGATATCTTGATCTGATAATTACAGTGAAAGCTGGTGTGACCATTTGGAAGGGAATTTTCTGAATAAGGAGATTAGTTTATCTTAGAGCTTTCTCAATATACTGGCTAAAATAACTAGTTGCTTTCTTATATGCACTTCTTTATAATCAATACTTGCTTCACAGAGGTTTAAAATGTATCTTCTGCTTTTTAGACATGTACAATAAATAACACCAAAGTAAAGCATAAGACTGGAATAGAAGCTCAGCAAGCATCAACAGAAGCAACGGGTAAATCTATTTGGAGCAAGTAAAACCTGGAAAACAAATTCAGCATATTTATCTATGACTTGCACATTCAGAAAAAAAAAACCATTTGTATATTAATTAAATAATCTTGCGATTAGTAATATGGAGAAAATAAATCCATCCACATGATGGAAATGTTGTGAGAAAGCTGTTAGTGAAGCATAGTACTGTAGATGCACACTTATTATGGATTGATTTGGCTCTGGTCTCAGTGAAATTCGATAGGCAAAGTCTTACAGTAGCTTCAATCTATAACATTGCTGTTTCGTTCTAGCAAAAAATAGCAACAAAAAAAAGCATTCCACAACTGCAGAGTTATTTATTTATGGGCATTTTTAAACATGAATGTGAAAGTAATAACAAAGGATGGAGAGGTGTAGGTGGTATGATACCTTTTATTACTAAGTGGAATAAAGGACCTATAGTACATGGCTACCCACCCTTCTCTGCTTTGAAAGTAGTAATTTTTGATTGAATAAATCTGGTGCCTTTTTAGCATCAATACTGAACGACTTTAGTTGCATAGTGACTTTGATAAAAGTCCCTAATCATTGCCATGATGGTTTTGCAATATTGAATAATTACTTAACAATACCAGTCCTGCCTTAATGTGTATGTATTGTATTGTATGTTTTTATTTATATAGCGCCAAAAGTGTACTCAGCGCTTCACAAAGAATACAGTACAGGGAATTATTTTAATACAAGAAGTGCAGCAAAATCAGACAATAGGAAAGGAAATCCCTGCCCACGAAGAGCTTACAATCTAAGAGTTTTGATGGGGAACTTACAGAGACAGTAGGTGAGGGAATAAGTGCTGTAGATGGCAGTGCTTGGTCACAATGGGTGGTAGGAGTGACTGAGTGTGGGACTGTAGGCGGACGCTCACAGAGGTATGCAAGGGAGACTGGTTATGGTGAAATTAAATAAGGCTTTTACTGCGCCTGTTTCCTTAACATCAGGAAACCATCCAAACAAGGGGTAAACAAAGCTTCTATTCACTTGGGAGTATTTCTAGTGCAGTCCACAACTCCCTTTAGATAAGAATGTCTCCCAGCCCCAAACATATATTATGTAATCAACAGATATAAAAAGTGTTATAAATGAAAGTCTTATCTGTTCCTTGTTGTTGGAGGGAAAGTCTTCCTGGGTTGCTACCTTTTCCTCAGGTTTGGTCAGCATTCAGATTTAGAAGATTCCCCTGTGTCTTGAAAGCAGCACTGCCGTTTCTTCTGGCATGCTCAAGACAGCTGTCCCCATGTCAATCTCACAAATTGTGTGAGATTTAGGAACAATCTCACTTCCTGTCTCAAAAGACAGGCTTTTCTTAGAAGCTAATCAGGCAGGTGGTGTTGGATAATTGACTACCAAGAGTTAACCACCACACTGCTGGATTAGAGGCACATTACCTGAACAGGGATAACTCCCCTGTTACAGGGACAATAGCCATGAGTGCAGGCTATTGGGATGCTTGATTTGTGGGGCAAGTTTTACTTGGTACTGTAACTGGATTCACAGATGTTTTTGTGTATGAAACTGTCCTGGTTTATATGAAATATTAGCATAAACCTGATAAACATTCTTTATTTAGTTATTTATTTTGTTTGTTCCTTTTGTTAAATAAATTGTTTCCTAATACCATGATTAGACCGGTATAATTTAGTAAACGGACAATACTCTCTTGCTTTTGTAGCTATTAATAGAAATATATGCTTTGTAAACATAATGCATTATGAATCTGTCAGCAAAGATTCAATTACAGGAGTAAGACCATGAAATAAAAATGAAAATGCCATAGAAGAAATGATACATTCCTCTGCATTTGCTCACCTTTCATGTCTGCAAATACAATTGAAACTAATTCAGCAGCAGTAGAAGCGACAATTACAGTTATTTCTAAAGGCCTGCACTTCAGAGAATGTCAGTAAGAACAGTAGACCTTAACCACTAAAGCATCCTCTCAATTTAAAAAAATAACACACAAAACATTGACACAGTCGCATGATTTCCCCTGCTTCAAATGTGCAATCATTATCAGTTTTTTTTAAATACTGTATGAATATATTATAGTCTGTATAGCAACAATACATGTTACGTAACATTGTAAATTCAATGTAATTTAGCAGTGAAAGGAAGTCAAAACTAGGGATGGGCTGTCAGTATTAGTTCCATAGATTTTTTCCGGCTTTTTGGGTGCAGTCCGATATACAGCATTAAATCCGGAGGTGTGTTGCGCCCTCTGTGCGGAATTCTCAGAATCCGCTGGCGGCTTTTGTGGAATCCAAGGCAAGAATCCACTGGAATCCGATCCACTCCCAGTTCCGGCTTCTTTGTCCCACTTTCAGGTGAGGGAAGGGAGAGGGTGTAGTGGGGAAGGGAAAGAGCAATAGAAAGTGAGAGCTTGAAATAGAAACATAAATTAGTAATAGAGAGACAGAAATAACGAGAGATACTGTAGGAAGGAAAAGATAAAAAGTAGGAAGTGGTATCCCGAGGGGAAGTGATGAGGCGATGCACGTTCCACTGCGTTCCAAAAAAATGGAAAAAGCTGACAGATACTGGATCGCTAAAAATAATTTTATTGAGACACTAATGCAACATGGAACAAAACAGGACTCCTGAGAAAAACCTCTGATGCATTTTGAGCATGCGTGCGCTTTGTCAAAGAGGTAAAGTTCTTCTCAGGGTGCTGAGATTTATAGAACGACCGTCCTGAAGGTCCGCTCACTGTGCTCCTCCAATGTCACCCTCCATGATGCAAAGCAACCGGGGTAATGCAAAAAGGAAGGACATGAATGACCAGGCCTCCAGCAGTGGTTCACAATAACCCCATGTACCAAAACACAAAAAATATATATACGGTATTTTGACGAGACCCACAACCAGAGGAGGGCTAGCGGTACCTTGTTTGTTCGCTTACTACAAAGCGGCTCAATTGGCCCAAATTCTTCAATGGCACACAGACCCAAGCCTTAGGAGATGGGTAGAGTTGGAGAAAAAGTGTTGTGCACCAATTGACATCCAAACGCTGATCTGGTTGCCCAAGGGAAGGGCACGTCAGATCGGCACGCCGCTACAGACCATTGCCAATTCTATTCGGGTGTGGGAGGCCACCAAATTTAGTTGTAAATTAACCACAAAGGCATCACTCATGACGCCAATCATCGGCAACCCTGATTTCGCTCCGGGCCTGAACAGTAAAAACATGAAGTACTGGACACAAGCGGGCATTACCCGACTTAATGATCTGAGGGACAGGATACATATACAATCATTTGAACAAATCAAATCCGCAAAAAATATCCCAAATACAGAATTTTTTAGGTACCTCCAGATCAGAGATTTTTACAACAAAACTCCAATTAGACCAGCACGTACTAATTTCGAGCAGCTGTGTTCCAGAGATACGGACACAAGGGGACTCACATCTAGAATGTACAGGGAGGTGGTCTGTCCGAAGATGACAAGCGAGACCCGGTTACACTACATTCGACAGTGGGAGACTGACTTAGGGGAGACGCTAGAGGACGAGGAATGGGAGCAGATCACACAAGCAGCAGCTAAAAGCTCCATCTGTACCACACTAAAGGAGAACGCGTATAAGGTCCTGATGCGGTGGTACTACACCCCATCTAGATTAGCTAAATTTGTTGGGGGCTACTCCCCGCTCTGCCCAAAACAGTGCGGGGAGGTGGCTGACTTGCGACACATGCTGTGGTCCTGCACAAAAGTGGCCCCGATTTGGGAACAGATTAGAGATTGGTTACAGCGGATTCTCGGTTGGGAGATCCCCCTGGACCCGTGGTTGTTCCTACTGGGCAGGCGGGTCCAGGGTATGCCAAATGCGACGCACAAATTAATCGCGCATTTTGCAATAGCCACTAGATGCGAGATCGCAGCATTATGGAAGCAACCAGTAATTCCAGTTATCCCCAAGATTCGAAATCGGATTTGGCACGTTTGCCGGATGGAACAATTAACGAGTTTGGTTAATGACACCGGCACAAACTTCCTAAAAGTCTGGTCGCCTTGGCTGACACAGACAGACATCCCCGGGGTGGATGCCACCGCAATCCTGCTATAATAGGTACAGGCGCGTTCTCCTCTGGGGGTCAGAGCCCAGACGACGAATAGCGACGAACAGGTAGGTGACAGCCCCCAGGGTAGCAATCCAACACACCTAGTCTATAGGGATAACTCGGCATACTCGAGATGGAGACAATGAGGGATATCTACAAAGATAAGAATCTCATAAGAGACTATACGTCGGTAGGCTACCCGGAGAAAACCCCTCCCCCCTTCTCCCCCCCTCCCTTGTCCATCGTCTAGTTTGTCTTGTTTGTCCTATATGTTTGCTTCTTGTTCCATATTGAGGCAGTTCAAATAGTCTAATGTATGATAGAAAAACTTTATTGGGATGCTTTAATACAATGGGCTGTGATACAATGTAAGAATCTGTGAACCCAATAAAGAAAAATTTGAAGTTGAAAAAAAAAAAATATATATATACAAACAATTCACCTGTGAGACATAATCAATATGTGCAATCAAAATCATCATGTACTGAATATACATGATAATGTGTCATTTGAACTAATATATATATATATATATATATATATATATATATATATATATATATATATATGTATATAAATACAAAACGGATAAGAATATATTAAAAAATAAAATCAAAAGAATAGTTCCTGTTAAATGAACAGTTTAATGATCAAGCAACGTGTAATAATTTAAATTATATGATAAGTTTTATAAAATTAAAAATCGGATTGAAAATACCAGTAAATCTTTTTATATCCAAGGTATTTCATAAACTTGAAGGAATATAGGCTTCTTAGGCTTATTGCTCTGGAAACTGGGCACCCTAAAATAAAGATGTGTAGCCAGAGCTGCAAGAGTAGGCCCCTCAAGTTGGAAAAGAGGGGTCGAAGACTGGTGCAACTAATATATAAAATATACACAAACTCCCTCTTTCCCTAAAAAAGGGGCAAGTGGGGGAAGAAGTCTGTGAAGTGGGCCAAGAACCCTCAAATTCTCAGTACACCGTGGAGGATTCTCCAACTTAGATCCCCAGTAGGGTGGGAAACCAACTCTGAGTAAAATTCCCTCCACTCGGTCTCTCGCTGTCATTAGCTGGTAGTGCAGTACCCACCTCAGAAAACGAGGGTGAGCTCTATGCTCAGCATGCCAGCAGGGCCGGTGTAAGGGTTTCATGTGCCCTAGCAAAACTTAAAATCAGCGACCCATTTGTATAAAAAAATAATAAGAGAAATAAATAAAATAAAACAGTGGCATAGCTATCGGGGCTGCAGGGGACCGCACCCTAGTGCGACACAAAATAAAAATAATAGGGCGCCAAAATACCAGACAAAAAAAGATTAATAAATAAAAAATAATACAGTAGAGTCCTGGTTATCCGACCTAAACGGGACCAATACCGTGTCAGATAACCAATAATGTCAGGTAATGTGGAAAGTAATATCTGACATTTGCACCCCCTTCTCACTAACCAGGGTTGGCGGTGGTGGCACAGATGAAGCGGAGTGGCACAGGAGTCAGGGATCAGAGCAGCAGTAAAGACCATGTCAGCTGAGGGAAGACGTTGAGACAGCGGGTGGCGGTGGCTTGACTGTGAGGCTAAAGACATCCGATCGGAACAGGAGCAAAGTAGCTGGCAGGGGAGGTGCGTGTTAAACACCGGAAGTTGACTGGCGTCTGACTTCCAATGTCTGACTTCTGGCGCCGGTGTTGTAGCACGTACCTCCCCTGCCGTCTCCTGTGCTCCTGCTTCAATCGGATACTAAAGTTGCGGACTGGAAAAGCCTTAGGGTGTTGTCGTGGTTTAGGTCCCACGCAAAGATCCAGAGAGCTGGTGGTGAAAGATGGGCCTGGCTCTCTGGTCTGCACAACCCCCCAGATGAAGGTGCATGAGTCGGGGAAAATTGCATCCTTTATCTCCTGATTCAGATTGTGAAGGATGCGAAGATAGGTCATACCCGAATGGGGCACGAGCACTCTACCCGATCCCGTTTTGCTATAGTCCAGGAGATCCGCAACTCTGGTCACTCATGCCAGGATTAGTCAGTGGCAAGCACTGGGTGAATCTAATATACCTCCCCACTGCCAAATAAAACAGTGGAGGCTTGGCAAATAAATCTTCCCCCCACCACTGCCATTCCTTTCCTGGTCTCGGAGAGCAGACTCCAGTCCTTTAGTAGGTTCTGGTAGTATACCTGCAGCACCGAGAGGTTTCTACCTAACCCACTGGGCTTGATCATAAAGAGTTGCCAGTCATACCCCATATTACAAAACCTGCAGAAAAAAAAACTGGATCCCAGCTGACACCACTGGGATGGTGGATATGCGTAAAGGTATCTCTGCAGGCATTGGAGGCGGAAAGTGTGTATTTGAGAGTGGATGCACACCACTCCCTATCCGCCTTCTTCTAGTGGGAGGCACGCAATACATGCAGAGAATTAATCCTTCCACAACCAGAGGAAATCCACCAACTTCCTCTGGATCTTGCTGACGAATTCAGGGTTGGACTCGCGGCGATAAGTCTGTGCCAACAGCTGACTGGCCACCAGCTGGTTGATCACCAGGGCCTTCCGATGAGGGAAAGCATTTTTAACAGATTCACCCAGACGTCATTCCTCAAGCCAGTTGTCTAGAGCCCAGATCTCCAATGGTAGACTCCCAGATACTTCAAAGTATTGCTAGCCCACGAATTTTTCCAGAATGTGGAGGCTAAGGATTCTAGCTGTAAAGAACCCACCAAAAGGCAGGAGCACTTGTACTAATTGATGAGCTGTTTCTTTAGGAGTCAGAGAAAAGGCTTGATGACTAATGAGTTGCTCGGGCAGAAGGCATTTATTACGTACTCCCAGACCAAACATCAAAGGTGCTGTCAGGAACTTATTAATCCTAAACAGAAACCCTGCAGAGATGTAAACCTTATGGAAAAGGACCAGAAAGTCGTGGGCCAAAGCCTCAATAAAATAACAATGATTGCTGTTAAATGTTTTCTCCTGATCTAGGGACAGAAAGACGAGTGACAGACCTGTCCTCTGCGCATAGTCAGCAGGTCCCGGATAAGAAAGATATTATCATTAATTGTCTGGTCCGGGACAGTATAGGACTGGTTGGAGTGAATCACCTCTACCAAGATGGACTTGAGCCTCAGCGAGACTTCTTTGGGTACGATCTTATTGTCTGTGCTGAGAAGCAAGACTTGTTGCCAGTTGGAGATGTGGTGGAGATCCCCCTTCTGAGGCAGCAGTGGTTGGCCCTCATAAGTTCTACAAGAGAGCAGAGGCATCCTTTCACTTCTGGAGAGCCTACTGAACTTTCATCTTAAGCCTGTAGAGGGTACTGTACAGGAACTCCACCAGTTTCTGTGTGGGGACAACAGGGGCCAGGGGGGTCCACTGGCTTTATGGTCAAAACTCCCCAGGCTACCCCTGGCTAAGGATTTCAAAACTTCAGAAGATAAGTCTCCTCATTTGTAAAATGGGTACACTCTGTGGTGTTCATGGGGGGCTCCATCGTACCCTCTACATGTGACACTAGGATTGTTCATGGTGGCTGAGTGTAGGTAGTAGCCCCCTGGGTTATTTTGGGGGCCACTGAGGCACGTAGTGCGTTCACTGCTTCCTCCACCACCACCTTGGCCGATGAGATGTCACATGGGTCAGAGTCTGTGATATCCTGGGTAAGGTCCTCTTCAAGCCCAACTTGGACTCCCCACAAAGAGGGCCCACTTCAGTAGATGCCCCCTGATATTATTTGGGGCACTTGCTACAGCACCTCCCTTCATAACCACTTCCCCCACCCTTTCCAGCAGATCCCCAAGTAGCCTCATAATCCTATCCCAAATGTCATTAATGGGGATCAGTCCTATATTATTCCCCTCCTCCAGTGACACACATTGGGACAGTGTCCCATGTGTGGCACTCATACTGGAAGTGGCACACCTGGAGGGGGACCCTGACCAACTCACAACTCCCCAAGGACGGCTGTGTCCGGTGCAATAAATGCACCAAAACACATGTCGCCGGGGACTTTTTTCAAGTTGAGATGTGTAGTGGAAGCCACCCCAGCATCGATGTTCAGGAGACGGGCCTCAGGCAGGCTCTAGCCCTGCCACTAGCTCTTGAGGTATCTCCCATTCCTCTCTCACCACTTCCAAATCCCCTGACCTATTGGTCTCACCCCTTGAGGATCTGGAGAGGGGGCCGGCTCCAGTCCACAGCAAGGGATTCCATGTTAGTTCTGGATTTGGCACTTTACTTCCGGGCTGGCTGATACTAATGACTAGGCCGGACCAGGTCACCATGTACAGAACAGAAGTCTTGTTCTTCTTTGGAGTCTTAAGAGGATGAACATTATATGGTTCACCCTCCTCATTCTAAGCCACCCTCTTGTTGACGATTCCTTAAGAGAAGGTGCCACTGTCATCTTCTCCCCCGTACCCTTTGAGGTTCTCATATTGGGGGTAGGCCGTGCTTTGGGCGAGACTTTGGTTTCAGAGGGTGGCTGTAACAAGGTGTTTTTTTTCCTTAAACTGCTGCAGTTTTCATTTCTCCCTCATTAACTTCCCCCAGCAAGCAGCAACACCCAGCCGTCTTTCAACTCAAAAGGTTGAGAACAGCTCCCACCTAAATGTAAACTAACAAAAATCAACTTTCAAAAATATTTTTAATGAGGGTAACTGGGCTTAGTTATTTGCAGCTTCTGGGGGAAACTTAAAAGAGTTTTTAAATTAACTAAACCCAAACTTCCCCAAAGTGAAAAAAATAGAAACTCCAAAGTGTTCCTGTACCAAACTATAACAAAAGAAATTTAAATATATCACAATAAATCATGTTTAAAAGCTGTCATTCGGGAGCTGTTCTCACACACAGCATGCTTCAGGAGACATGCTGTTCATCTGTGTAACTGTGTAACAGGTGGTGTTGGCAAGTAGCTCTGTCTTAGATGAAGTAGTTAGTGTCACGGGAGACCAGGACTTTTGACACTTATTTATATTTATACCGGGATCAAACAATAGGTAAAACAAGGTAGTAAAAACAAAATGCAGTTTATTCGGGTAAACCCACGTATAACAAAAATACACAAAATACAGATAAAAACACACTTACTAGGAGTCTGGGGGTGAAATCTATGCTCTCCTAGGTGCAGGGTGCCTGCTTTGGTAGGTTTACCCTGACCGGGATATACACCCGGGCTTCCTGGTCTTCTTTTCGGCTTCAGTTCCTAGCCACGACCACTACGTTCGAAAATTGGAACTTGGACCTTGCGTCTGACTTAGTCTCTGCAGGGCAGACTGTCCTAGATTCAAAATGAAGCCGGTTGCTCTGCTATTCGTGACAGAGCAACTTTGAAAAGCCCGCCCTAACTTCATTGACATACGCCAGTAGATCGTCTGGTTCTCTGACTGGGACATCTCCTTACATACACCGCTGAGATATCTTCAGCATGGAGGTAGGAGGAGCGACCAATCAGAGCGTGGGAATTCCCTGCCACCAGCCAATAGGATTAGGGTCTCGTTCTTTGGCTGACGTTAGAGTAGGGGGCGTGCCAAGCCAGCTCGGGATGTCCAGTGGGTGGGACAAATGAATTGACCAATGGGAAACGTGCCAACATTCTGCCTCATCCCCCAGTCAACCCATTGCCACCTACTGGGCAGGCTCCCCTGAGTCTGTCAGACTAGAGTGTCCTCCCCGCAGGGGGTCTCTGTTCTCCAGACCCAGTACTCCTCCCTGCCCCGGCCACTTAGCACCCGACACCTCTCAACATCCCGTCTCCTCTTTGAACTCTGATGTCTATCCAGACTTCCCAGCACCTATATGGATGCCCGTGCTAACATAATAGACATTTATAGTAAAAGCACAAATGAAATAAAACATACTTTAATACATAGGATCACCTGGGGACACTCATATTTGTAAGGTAAATAGGACTGGGATATCTGGGCTCGAAAACCAGGAGTCTGGGGGACACTGGCCAGCCCTGGTGTAATTCAACCCTCGCCTCCATGACCACTACTCCATGTCAGTAGTGAGGAAGTACTAACCTCCAACTGTGCAAAGGTCTCAACTACCTGTAGCCAGGCTGGTTTCCTTGGCTACTAAGTCTGCCCTCCCTGGCAGTACAGGTGCGCCGACAAGTACAGGCATACCCCGCTTTAAGGACACTCACTTTAAGTACACTCACGAGTAAGTACATATCGCCCAATAGGCAAACGGCAGCTCACGCATGCGCCTGTCATCACGTCCTGAACAGCAATACCGGCTCCCTACCTGTACCGAAGCTATGCGCAAGCGGGGAGACTATAGAGTCTGTTACAAAGGCGTTATTTACATCAGTTATGCACATATATGATGATTGCAGTACAGTACATGCATCGATAAGTGGGGAAAAAGTAGTGCTTCACTTTAAGTACTTTTTCGCTTTACATACATGCTCCGGTCCCATTGCGTATGTTAATGCGGGGTATGCCTGCATTCTAAAACTTGCCTTGGAAAATCACCAACAAGACCCAGGTACATGCTGGGTACATGCTGCAACATTTCAGTGACATTTCTGCAGATAGACTAATGGCTCATCGGATTAACACAGCGGGGGTCAGACTGCCAGGGACCCCTGCTGTGTTAATCCGATGGCCCATTATTTTTTCTGCAGAAATGTCATTGAAATGTTGCAGTATGTACCCAGCATGCACCTGGGTCTTGTTTGGTGATAGCCCCAGATTTTCCAATGCAAGTTTTAGAATACTCGTCGGCGCACCTGTAAATCCTGGTAAGAGCAGGCCTGCCAGGAGTTATCATGGGTTTTCCCCACTCACAGTAGCTTGTTGAGTGACAGGGGAGGTGGTGGAACTAAATCAGTGTGTGTCCAATCACTGGATTCAGACCTGGTACCTACTTCCCTTGTACGTAAGGAGCTGCACTGCTAAATTGAGTCAGTGCCTCTACCTCCTTGAGAGAGGCTGGTCTACCCTAACAATTGTGCAGGGCTCTACCAAGTTTGTTCTCCCTCCCGTAGGGGAGTGGAGGGAGAGTCTAAACCCTTTTCTTCACCAAGGAGTAAAGGAAGAGCATGGACTGCTTCGGGTGCCCTTGTCCTGGAGTGGAGGTCCAGGGTACATCCCTCGAGTGGTCCCTGAGTGTTTCCGGGGGCCCTTCGGTGGTCCCCGCAGGCCTGCAGTACCAATACTGTGCTTTAAAAAAAACAACAACAAAAAAACAGGAAATAAATACACCCTAACACATACAGTACAGTAAAGGGCTAAATTACTATTATCCTGATACGGATAATAGTGCATTTGCCCATTTAAAATAAAACATTAAGCTGCAGAAATAAAATAAATAACACTTGCATTCACCCCTGCCAGGCTGCCATGATGAAGGCCGTCCTCATCCTCATTACCGTCCATGTTCTCTGTTACCACAAACAATGCAGTACAATCAAAAATACAATCTAATGTCCCCTAACCCCTAATCACCTTAGCGATTAGTAACCACTATAGTAATTAAGGGGTTAACCCACCCTCTCCCACTACCCAACCAGGAGGTCTAACCACACTGCCCAGGCAACTACCCCCTCACTTCACCCATTCATTGGTACAGTGGGTACATCATGCTCATATAATATGGGCATGATATAACACTATGCTAGTCAATGGTCAACCTAAACAAAACAATCACAAACAAGAACCAATGCATTCAAAACAATCTCAAACTAAAAACAAATTAAGAAGTAAACCGAACAAAACTACCACCAATCAATTAATCAAATACAAAATAAAGACCAGAATAAACAATTAAAACACCAAAACAAAACCATGAATAAATAAAATAAATATCTAAATAAACTTCATCAATCAAAAGTCAAAAATAATCCAACATTAAAAAGCAAACACCAATCAAAACCAGAAATAAACTATTTAAAACACCAAAAAATCATGAACACAACTTCAATATGCAATATAAATAGCATATAAATGTATTTGTTGTTATTTTATTGTTTATTTATTATTTATTTATTTGAAAGTATTGGCTGTTGTCTCGTTTTGGGCACAGGATTAGTACCGCACGCCAGCGGGGATCCCGTACTCCTGCTGGGGATCACCCGTGGGCCCCGGACTGTTGTCGATCTGTTGTATTAATTGTGTGGCAAAAAAACATAAACAATGATTGTCTTCATGGTTCCAATTCTTTTGCGCCAGCCTTTACCTGGTGCAAAAATCTGGCGTTATTTTAATTTAATTTTCATTTAATTTAAATAATTTAATTTAAATAATTTAATTTAATTTTAAAATACGATTCACTTATCACTGCTTAGTGAATCATACTGACAGGCAAAAAAAAGCGCGTTTGACATTTTTTGCCTGATAGGATGCATTTTTTTCCCCCCGGCTGAAAAAATGCCTTTTACGGCCGATAAACCACTGTTATCATTGCTTAGTGAATCTCGCATCAGGCAGTATCAGTCTTAAAAGGCATTTATCGTTCTTAAAAGCAGTTATCACTGCTTAGTGAATCGCCCCCAATGTAACTATATTTTTACTGTGAAATGGCTATATCCAGTGACTCTGCTTTATGGTCAATATTTAGCATAAGTGCACTTTGAATTAACATCCTGTTATTTATATATTTCATGACAAATAGTGTTCACTTATCTAAGTTAAAACACCAAGATACTATCAGTCATTTGAATTCTGAGTTGCTGCAATAATATTGCAAGCGCTATTCATTTAATACATTTTTACCCTGTTTAGGATGTTTTCCTTTTTAATTTGGAGCAACCTCAGTGTATACCTAATAAGCCAACATAGGAATTAAATAGTTATCTTATCCTTAACATTGGATTCAAAACAAGTAATGGAATTGGGTTACTATGACAACCCCTAGGTATAAAATAACAAGCAGGAACTGAGGCATGCCCACCCCCGAAGAAGTTTGTGTCAGAACGAAACACGCGTCGGGTTGTAATGACATCATGGTCATTGTTTAACTAGCGCAACAACAACTTTCGTATGAACAGATGTCTGTACTAGTCCTTCTTTGTCTTCTTAGATTTAGAGATTGTTATAGACAATCTTGTTGGGATTTCTCTCACTTGCCGGTCTTAAATTAAAGTTGTTATTATTTAGTGTTTTGACAAAGGTATGAAACGCTGACTCTGTTCCCTTCCACAACACCAGCACGTCATCTATGTAGTGTGACCATAATTCAATGTGCTGGGTGTGGAGGGACATCTCTTGACAAAATACGTGGACTTCTTCCCAAAATCCAAAATAAATATTTGAATATGTTGTTGCACATGTGGTGCCCATGGCTGTGCTATGCAATTGATGATAATATTTATTATGAAATAAGAAATAGTTATGAGACAATACATATTTTAGCAAATCCATGGTAAAATCATTATGACTCAAGAATTCAAGTCCCCTGGTTTTCAAGAAATAAGATACAGAGGCCAGACCTGCTGGATGCTACTGTATAGCGATTCCACATCCAGTGATGCCAAAAAGGTACTGGGTAAGATCTGTATTCCATCCAATTTTTTAGGACATCTGTAATGTAATTTAATACATTTTTAACTTGTTTAGGATTTTTTCCTTTTTAATTTGGAGCAACCTCAGTGTATACCTAATAACCCAACATAGGAATTGGATAGTTACCTTATCCTTAACATTGGATTCAAAACAAGTAACGGAATCGGGTTACCATGAAGTCATGGTCATTGTTTTACTAACGCGACGGCAATGAAGTTTGCATGTAACATTCAGGCTCCTTTTACCATTATGATAGCTGAGCAAGTTTAAACTATAATGTGGGCCGATGAAGCATCCACTAGCAGTGAGATTTAGCATGAGGCTGGCCAACGGCTAGTATTCACAAGGCTTCTTTATCCCCGTGAAATACCGCTGCAGCAGTTAAACCTCTACTGATACCAATTTGAGGTGGGAATAGTTAGATACATATTTCACTGCAAGAGGTAACTTCTACCATCAGCATTTGTGGACAATATTGTTACACTTTGTCTATGAATAATTATATGTAGAGATTAGTTACATGAATTGTAACCACTTAGCCAGCTTTATTGATGTGGACCGACGAGATAACCACTTACAGTGAGGCTGAAATAGCACAGCTATAAGTACTTTTTATACTGAGGCATATAAGAGTTTATGCCATCTTATTCACTAACTGCGACCCCACAGGATTTAATTCACTATGGATAAGGGGTTGAGACTCATTGAATACAGTGATACTTTCTTGTAGTTCCCTTAACACACTAGGGACTTTCCATAGGGCTTTCACTGTCACTATGTAAATATTTGTATATATGTGCACACTTGAAGATTTTATTTTGGCCTTTACTTCTTATTGCTGCAGCATACTGCTAACCCAGTATTTGAGGATACGTACAGCCTCTACTCTATCTGTAGAATTATATTATTAGGTTTTGGAGCAATGAATTATTGACACTAGGGAGATAGGGAATTCATCCCACACCCTACAACTGGTATGGTCAATAAGCGCTATTAGCTATAGGTTTTAATTTGAACGCATTTGTTTCTACATAATTAATAAATGAATAAATATTTTCTGATTAGTGGAGATGGAAGTCCATCTCTTTCCAGTATATTACTATTTTCCTAGTATCATGGAGGCTGCGTGCATTTAATACAGGGACTCTCTCTTCCTGTTTACCATATGCTCTATCCCTGTTTGCACCCCTCAAGGACACTCGGGCTGAGCAGAGGCCAACTTCCTTTATATTCAAGAAGCACTTCAGACATAAAAGTAACATTTAGGAAAAGGAGTCCCTGTCTCGAAGAGCTTACAATCTAATTGGTAAATAGGAGGAACGTGCAGAGTCAGTAGGAAGGTGTTCTGGTAAGTGCGTCTGCAAGGGGCCAAGGTCGATGTATGAGGTGTATAGTATCAGCAACTCATATGCTTCTTTAAGGAGGTGTGTTTTAAGATGGGTCTTAAAGGTGGATAGAGAGGGTGCTAGTCAGATATTGAGGGGAAGGGCATTCCAGAGGTTTGGGGTAGAAAGTGAGAAAGGTTTAAGGCGGGATAGGGCTTTAGACACAAAAAGGAGTAGAGAGAAGACATCCTTGAGCAGAACACAAGAGTCAGGATGGTGTACTGTATAGTGAGAAATTAGGGCTGAGATGCAAGGAGGAGCAAAAGACTGTAAAGCTTTAAAAGTGAGGAGGAGAATTGAGTGCGAGATGCGGGATTTGATATGAAGCCAGGAGAGGGATTTCAGCAGGGGAGACGCTGAGACAGATTTAGTAAAGAGTAGAGTGATTCTGGCAGCAGCGTTAAGGATAGATTGTAATACTCTGCACCAATACTACCACTGATTCCTATGGTAATGATGATAGTCTCTGTTATAATTATAATGGATGCGGTGTACTATCTGGGGAAACAATGTCACTTGCTACAGTACATCTGTATGTCTACTACTATTACCGGATGCTGTAAAAATACTGACAAAGTAAAGGAAAGTTTAGAGAATCTGGGAAATTAGTTGAGAGGAATAACAACATCATGGCATGCAAAATTCCCAGTTTGAATAAATATGGAAAAGTCATATCGATAGTCATTGTAATGGTGTTGCCGGTTTCTGTGTCACAAAAAGGTTCTACTTTAAATAAAGAGTCTTTCTTTGTGCTTTCCAGTATACTATATTAATTTCGGCAATAGGAAATATTCTATAACAAAATAAAGCATACAGCACTTCGCCCAACAATGTCCATTTATCTTTTTCCTCTGCAGCACCAGGAAGATACCTTGGTTAAGTCGCAAATAAAGACAGATAAGCCAATTTCTTGCAGAACCATAATGTATTTTCCCTATGTGATTATATTCCTGCTTCTAAAGAATGTACTTTACTTCATCACTTATCTTACTTAGATATAATTGTTTCAAGTTTTTTTAAAGCTTTGTTGAATTTGTTAAACTATCTAATTTGCTGCAAAGCATGCTAGCAGTACCGTATGCACGGAATATACTTTAACGATATAAAATAAACTGTGCAATTTAGCTTTGCTTTTTAATGTTGCAGTTTTATGAGTGTCTACTAGTATGTGGAGTACAGACGTTGGGTACAGAGCTGAATGTCCCCTCGATGGCGAAGTTCTGGTTGATTTATTTGCAGTTTGTTATACTCCTGCCTAACGATGCAGTAACTCAGTTACTGAATGCAATGTTACTGACCGTCATGGTGTGCGATAACGAGCGTTTCATCATCAGACAGACCATTCAGATTTACGTCAGATGTGAGTCTTCAATCATTTGTTACGTAGACACACAAACAAAATATGATTATACTTTGATATATCGCTCCTTTTATGTGTAGGAAAAATTATTTGAGTGTATATCTAGTGGTCATACTAACTAAATGTGTAGTATTAAAGCTCATCTTCAACAACATAATTTATGATTTTTATGTTGGCCATGCATCAGGACCTGCAATATGAATTACAGGCTCCTTATCAGCTCCTTCTAGTCCTGTCAGATATATACTCTTCTGTCTCTTAATATCTGTGACTGATGCAAAAATGGTTCAAGTTTTTTAAATGTCAGCAGGTCTCTTAGATTCTTGCCAGCTCATACCTAACAGTTTATATTGATACACAAGACAAGAGACAAAGGTGTAACAAAAAATACCCGTCAAATATGATTTTGTTCACTCTTAATACAGTAGCACCCCAGTTTTTTGTATCAGAATTGATTTGTCTCTTTTTATAGAGACTATGGAATATTTAAAAAAAAAAACTATTGAATGACTCGCAGCTATGCAACAAATACCGGTTACAGAATAAAGTGATCCTCTCTAAAGGCAAGTGCACATGCAGATGTAGCGCGATATGTATCACTTGTGTCACGGATGGTCCGCGGTCCAAGTACGCCCGTGATCGCGACTAAGCACGATCGTAGCCCAGCGCAGGGGGAATTTCTCATAAGGATTAACACAGCAGGAGGTCCCTGCTTCTGAATTGGACTCCCAAGGCATTAATCCTACTCGGCCACTGCTAATATTTTTGCAGAGAGTGCAGAAAGAAGCAGTCCCTGTCTCTGTGTCTCCCAGCACAGCTCTTACAGCAAATCCCGCTGTTAAATTAATGCCGTTCAGCTCCAGAGACCCCCTGCTTCAATCCTATGTACTAAAAATAATAATAAAAATAGGTTCTCTCTGGTCTCTCTGCACAGCTCTTACAGACTGGCAGCGTCCCGGTAGGATTAATGCAGTGGGAGTCCCATTCAGAAGCAGGGACCTCCGCTGTGTTAATACTGTACCTTCAGGCCAAACAGTGTACTAGGCTTTTGGACGTGGGGAAGCCATGATCGGGCCGCGGTCATGCTCTGTTCAGCTGCAGTTTCCTTGCACCCAAAACTAACTTAAATAACACTGCATCTGTATACCTAAGTCAGGGGTTCCGCAAGCAACCCTCAGGGGTTCTGTGGCTGCCAGAGGGAGAGAGCCGGGACAACTCTCACAGCTGTCCCAAGACCGGCGGCACACCGGCACAACAAGCATCAGTGACCTGACGGCTACTGAGCTAAGCAGCAGCAGGCGGCAGCTCACTGCTATTCTTCTCTCTGCCTGCTCTGATCAGTGGGCGCTCTCGCGGGGAGGGAGAGAAGGGAGAGTAGGGGGAACACATTCCAAGTGCTTCACTCCTGAACGAGTCCGGACAGGAGGTCAGTGTGTGTGTGTGTGTGTAAGTGGGAGAGAGAGAGTGTGTGTGTGTGTGTGTGTGTGTGTGTGTGTGTGTGTGTGTAAGTTGGAGTGTGTGTGTAAGTGGCAGTGTGTAATGTGTGTAAGTGAGAGTGTGTGTATGTGTGTGTGTGTGTGTAAGTGGTAGTGTGTATGTGTACAGTAAGTGGGAATGTGTGTGTGTGTATGTGTGTAAGAGGGAGAGTGTGTGCAGGAGTGCAAGGGGGAGAGTGAGATTGAGAAGGAGTGTAGGGAGGAGTGTGTGTGTGTTTGTGTGTAAGTGGGAGTCTAATGCATGTGTGTGTAAGTGGGAGAGTGTGTGTGTGCATATGTGTAAGAGGGAGAGTATGTGCACGTGCGCAAGTGGGAGAGTGAGGAGGGGAAGGAGAGTAAGGAGGAGAATGAGGGGGGAGAGAAATGGGGGTGACGGGAGCGGGGGGAAAGAGACGGGGCGACAGGAGGGGGGAGAGACATGGACGACAGGAGGGGAGAGAGAGATGGGGCAACAGGGGGGACAAGGGCGGTGGAGAGACAGGGCAACAGGGGGACGAGAGACAGGGGGCGAGTGTTTGGGTTCCCCAGAATTTCAAAATTGAATTCTGGGGTTCCCTAACCAAAATAAGTTTGAAAACCACTGACCTAAGTCAATAAAGACCTTTTGCAGGGATTCACTAAGCTCCAGTGAAGGTTATCACACACAGATCTTGTGGGTCTAGCAGTGACATCTCCCAGCCACAGCTTTTCCCTTCTTAGAGAAACAGTGGCCGCAATAATGTGGCACTATGTAGTTACAAAACTGTATGTACATAGTACTTCTGGTAAAAGCGGAATACAAATATAATATATATTTTTAATTGTGTATGTTCTACATATTTTATACACAGCAATTGAGGTTTTCATTATTGTCGTTATACCTTCCATATTGCCTATAATTACCAAAATTAAACACTACTAATATTAACGAGGCAAACCAAGCCCTTTTTCATACATTAACTGAACTACATAAATTGTTGAAAAAATAAGGGGAGGCTTTTGCTTTGGGAAAATTGTTTGAAACATGTCAGGTGAAATTCTTTTGCACTGGTTTTGTGCCACTTTTGCAGTCCAGAGTCTTAAACCCTTTGAGTGCCGGAGGCATCAGTGTACCAGAGTACCACTGCCTCCTCTAGCCCAGTGTGGACATGTGACCGCTTTCAATAGCGATCACATGACCACAGCAGACTTTTTCCAGCAAACGAAAGAGGAGTCCTAATCAGTTTCACTACTGGGCAGATCGCGTACTGTGCTACATCAGAACGCAGGACGCGATTTAAGCATGAAAAACAAACCTCTTTGGGCATCACTACATTATGGGGCCCCCAGAGTACCAGTCCACATGACGTCGTGACTACACCCAAAGGGTTAATAAATAAATTCACCACAGGTTATTTACTAAAGTTTCCTGGTCACACAATTGGAGCAAAACTAGTGCCAAAGCTGCACTATATTTATCAAGGAAAAAAGGAATCCCACTGAAAGCAATTGGGAAGTCATTTATCCAAGTATCAATGCTGCAAACGTGCAACAACAACAACAACAACAACAACAAAAAAGCACCAGGTTTAATCGTGAAAAACATTTTCATTAAAACCAATAGGACTTTCATGGCTGATAAATCTAGTGCTTCTCTAATTTTGCAGCCGGGAGAATTTGATAAATGACCATTTTGGGGGTTTTCCTTTAATAATTGTTTGGTGCAATTGTTTTGCACCTGTACGACTTTATCAAATAACAACAACTGCCCTCCAATTGCTTTCAATGGGATTCATTGTCTTCAATGCAAATTCTGTGCAGACAGAAGTTAGATTTGTAATGTCTTTCTAAAAAAAGGGCTAAGGTACTAATAATCAAGGATAGGAACAGAAGAAGAACACATTCATTGATTTTATTCTGGCTTCCACTGACAAAGAGCTGTTTTAATATTCCTTTCCTGAGTGGCTATTAACTGTATCTCAAAGTTTAAGGACACCGTGGTTGCAATATACAGTACTGTAACCCAGTGACTACGGCAACTTTAGCTTCACATATTAGATTATGCTGAAATTACAGTTCGTAGGATGGTACACAGTATGAAATGCTCACACTACAACTGTAAATGTGTTCATGTACAGTAGGTCACTATATAGAATTTGTAAATCTTAGATTTCTAACCTACACACATTAAATATTGTTTTTGGTTGATTGTAATTTTTACATCGGAACTTTTGATTTTGTAGATCGGTACTATCTGACCTGAGAGAGCGTATCTCTTGAGATCTTGTGTCTATGTGGGGACCAGGGCAAAGAAACTCACATTGACTTGATTTATGACTCTCTGTGCAGTAGTCCTGAATTGGCACAATCACACTTTATTGAATAAGCCGCTTTGTATCAAAGTAAAAATGGAGCAAAAAAAAACTGCAGCAGATTAATGAAAGGCACCACATAGCATACTGTAAAACAGGATTTTTCTGCTTGAATAATTACAGAATGGTGCAGATTTTTGGCTCCAGGAGTCTGAGAACTAATTGCCTATACTGTATATCAACTCACAGAAAAACCTGATTTGATGCACTGCATCATTTTGTACAGTTTGCAATACATGCAACAAATTGGTTGCTGAAGTTAAAAAAAAAAAGGTTTATTCCACATCAAACCTGCTGGGTGTTTTGACATAGATTGAAGGTAAAAAAGGAGAAGCACCAATGTGCATAGTTTAATACAGTACATCTCATTATAATCTGTGAACCATGTGTTGTAACTCTTCCCTAACGCATCCTTTTAACACTCTCCAAACCGCAGGTTGATGCTGATGTAATCGGGCAAAAATGTACAGAGTTGCAACATGAAAATGATACTTTACGCAAAATTTGCTTCAAAATTGCCCTAGTACATACAATGTAAACTCCTAAATCTTCGAAATATATTGCCAATCCAAATAAAAAAAGGTATCAATTTTGAACCATGATTACAACTGAATTAATAGGTATTGTACCTGTTAGGTATTAATTCAGTGTTTTCCAACCAGGGTTCCTAGGAAACCTTGCATTCCCTTGGCATTCCTAGAGGGTTCCCTGCAATTTTCAGGTAATTTTTAAATTGTAGCAATTACAGAAGACTTTAAAAATGCATCTGATCTCAGTCGCACTATTAGAGAGGGTTGGGGTTCATTAAAATGCATCTGATATCAGATGTGCTATTAGAGAGGGTTGGGGTGCATTACAGTGCATCTGATCTCAGCCACGCTGTTATAGATGGTTGGGGTTCCTCAGAATCTAACATATTGTTCCTTAATTTAAAAAAAAAGTTGGAAACCATTGGGCTAATTCATTTCTGAACAAGAGAATTTTGTTAGGGTTGTTTGCAACAGAGAAAGGTAATTAATACTCACAACAAAGCATGGACCAGCAGATGTTTTCAGACACTCTTCCAACAACCTCATACGAGTTTTCTGGAGATCAGGACTGTCCCATTCCTCAGATTGTATCCCCCAGTATAAATCAATGGCCTAGAAATCAATGCATAAAGTTAATACAGGAACAACAGATATCTACCTCAAAGTGCACAAAACATTCTCTTTTATGAAATGTATTTAAACTAAAGGAAGCATGATCATTTGTAAGCTTGTTCATGATCTGACATTTTATTTATTCTTGTTTTAAACTGCAAATGTGTTCCTCTTTTTTTTGTTACAACCTGTTGTTTGTATTGCTGAAGTGCCAAGCAAATAATGGCGATGACATAGTTCAAAGCATTGAAACTATTCAAAGTTAAAGAAAGTGTTATTTTTTTGTTGTTGTTGAAAATGATAAAGTGAAAACAAGAAACCAGATGGTTTTAATATCACATATGATAAAATATAAACAAATACAGTATAGCTATATCTGTTGCTTTAAATCTTGTTTATCTGTAATCTCATTAATTTCCTTGTAGTGTCAACTTATCTTTCTTATTCCCACTATTATGGTATAATCAGAGCCGGTGCAGTGGTATTTAGCACCCTGGGTGACCCTACAGCCGAGCGCCCATTCCAAAAATGTTTTTGTTGTATTATTTTGTATGTCCGTTAGACTTGTCCGACACAATCTTCTCTCTCCCCCTCTCTATTCTCTCTCTCCCCATCTCCATTCTCTCACCCCTCTCTTTCCCCCCCTCACCTCTCTCTCTTCCCCATCTCTCTCTCTTTTCCCCCCACCCCTATTTCTCTTCCCCCCACCCACCTACTCCCCCTTCTCTTTCTCCCCTATCTCTCACCCAACACCCTCTTCTCCATCTCTCTCCCTCCACACCTCTCTCCCCCCCCCCACACAACCCCTTTCTCCCCCCTCCACCCCACATTTTTGCACCCCCTTTCCCACGGTTTTTGCACTCCCCTGCTTTTACCACCAATGCCCCCTTCCTCCCCCTCGACTGACCTGAATAGCAGTTCCTGCTGCAGTGGAGAGGCAGAGGTAAGCAGCCTGCTCTGCTTCCAGCCTCTGCTGCCACCCACCCAAAATGTGCCACCCTAGATAACCATCTAGGTTGCCTAGTGGTAGCACGGGCCCTAGATACAATAATATTTTATTTGTGGGAGGAAGCTGCTATTTGAACCAAATTTAATCCAAGACAGCTGAAATATCCTCAGCACTTAAAAGTAAATAGTTAATTTGATAAAATATTTTACCAGCAAAAAAAATCATTGAGAGTTACCACTCATTTTCAAGTGTAGCCTGAGCAAAAAGTAAAGTTGGTAACATTACAGTTTACAATTACAAACATGTTTAAAGTACTGTAGGAAACAGCCTGGTCGTTAAGTAATTAAGACAGGAAGCGGATCTGAGGGAGTCAGGTAAACGTATCCAGCAGTGGGGGGGATTAGTACGAAAAGGAAGAGCGACCGGATTCTTTATTGAAATGTGAGATTATACACAGGTTCCTGGAGATGGATCTAAGGCGATAAGTGCTGAGTAAAGTAGGGGTGAGAAGCCTGCTCAGATAATTAGATAACTTTTCCAGAAAGTACATGAAGGTGAGACAGGAAAGATGTACGTTGCATAAGGACTCCCGGGATAGCCAACCTAATTCAGTTAACAATATGTCCTCTCTCTCTCCACAGTTGTTACATGTTTTCCCCAGTTTATTATATACTTTATATCATCTAAAATGACAAAATTACATTAAATCATGCTTCATGTTCCAGTCTGTTATGTGCTTAACTTGAAATAAACATCATTGTTGATTAGTACCTACACCTCACTTAGATTATGAGCTTCTCTGGGCAGAGTCTTCCTTTGTTAATGCTATCATTTACTTGCTGGTCTTATCCCCATTGATTGTACAATACTGTTTTCCCTGCACAGGTTGACCTCGTTATCCATTGTTTCACTTTACATAGACTGGCATATCCAACGCTTTACAATGCAACCCTAAGGGCTGTTTTTTTACGCCGGAATGCATTATCCAACGCTCACCGCCACTGATCAACATGGGACTCGCTTTACAACGGTTTCACTACCCAACGCTACATCCAGAACGGATTCCGTTGGATAATCGAGGACTACCTGTATTGCAACATTGCATTGTATACATACATATCGGCATAAGAATTATTTTCCAAAGGTAACAATATTTAGAGTTATTGCATTGCTCATTTGATACAATGCCAACCTCTAAAATACCCATCTGTCTTCCACATGGTCAATCAAATATCAACTTCCTTTGTTGCATATGACACTTCACCAGGGTTTGAGGGCAAACCTCCATGATTGTTACTGGCAACCCTGTCTACTTACCAAGATTACTGCCAGCATGAGAAAGATATCTACACCATTTTTACACATGGCTACACTAGTTATAAACCATATTAAGTTTAATAAAGTTGCTTCCACATTGATAACCAGTATTTCCATTTTCCTATTTCAAACTCAAACATGTACATTTAAAACTTAATTATTTGGACTAATGTGTATCAACTGAAACTAGTATTAGTATTTAGGAAACATTTTAATGATAACTTTCTAATTATTCAATATCACTCAAAAAAGATCTACATGAAGCACTGAAAAGCAAAACTGGCACAGAGCATGTCATATTCCTGAGAATTGTAAATGTTCCTTAAAATGTATAACATATTTGATTCATAAATGCAACAATGGAAACGAGAAATGTAATATTTTGTATGGTGAAAAAAGGCCTTTTTTCACATCTTGACCAGTTGAAGCACCTACCAATGTCTGATTTTCCTACACTACTTTTCTGTTAGACAGAGTTAATATTGACCATACAATTTACAGATCTTAATGTGAATTTATGTATTGAGCTAGTTATACATACATGAGCAAAAGTGAGGCGATGGCTGGCAACAAGATAATGTACCGTACAAGAACAAAATGGATTTTTAGCCATTAAAAGGATTGCATGTAAGGATTTGTGAAGACACAAACAAAGCTTAGTTATAAAAACATTAAACAATGAAAAAGTGCAAAATCCCTAATAGACTTATTAATTTAATAACCAGTTCCAAATGAATATGCAATCTGTTCTCAATTTGAAATGTTCTGGGACGTAATGTTTGGCAAAAGAGGGACAATTAATCATCTTAATACATATCATATCTCTGTTTGAGAAAAATAAATAAAAGTTAAATAATTAATTTTAAAATGTACATAATAAGATATGTAGCCCTGGTAAGAAATGGGGCTATAGTTCTATCCTCCTCCTGGTATAATCCCTGGTAAGGGCAGGTTGCCAGGAGTTATCATGGGTTTCCCCCACTTCAAGCACTGCCCTGAGTGGTGGAGGTAGGTCACCTGACCCTGTGTCAAAGCAAGAGACACAGGGGCGGTGCCTGCTGAGATCATAAAAGAGCAGTGCATGTCCTATTTAGTGTGTGTTCTGTCAGTCTTACAGTAGTGATAGTGAGTTAGGAGGAGAGGAGTGATCAGCTCATGAGTAGAGCTGATCTAGCTACAGTTAGTGAGGTGGAACCAAATACCTCTCACCCTGCTTAGGGGGTGAGGGAAGAGCTAGCCCCTCTCTGGATGTCTTTGGTCCAGAGTGGTGACAGGGACATCACAAGGGAGAACAGTTAGTGGACTGTGCATCAACTGTACCTGTCGGCTGCTGCTGCTGGTGCCCAAGAGACTAAAGAGACTGCTGCTTTTAAAGGTAATCCTTGTGTGAAACATATAAGACACCTACAAGCTCATATTGAACCCCCAAAATAACCACAACATATATATATATAAGCATATAAGTGTCACAGTGGAGTGCTACTGAGCATGGCAATATATATTTAAAACCAGAGACAGAACATAAGACACAGACAGAGCTCAGTGCACATCCTGTGAAACTTATACACGGTACAGTGCCTAAATATATATGTATAGATATCTATTAAATAAAATGGTCTTTTAGTTTAACATTTTGGCCAAATTGTTGTAAGCCCCTGAGCCACTACACAGCAGACCACATCTCAAGGGTCCCTAACACTAATATAAATTCTTAATAACCTGTGCATTACCAAAAAGAATGATTTATAATAAATCTGGCAAAATTAATTGCATAGTTCTAAGTCTGATTGAAGCTTTTATTAACCTGTACATTACCAGGAAAAGCACTCTGCAATAGATTTGTCACAATCATACTGCAAGCAAGCAAGTTCCCCTGAGAGTGGGAGATTCTATGGAGTGAGCTTTTAACCATTTAAATGTGGGAGGGTGTGAACTTCAATTAGGTAGGAGGTTGCCACCCTCCAATCAGCTAAGACTAGCAGAACAAGAATTGTAAAACATACAGGACACCTACAAGCTCATATTGAACCCCCAAAATAACCACAACATATATATAAGCATATAAATGTCACAGAGGAGTGCTACTGAGCATGGCAATATATATTTAAAACCAGAGACAGAACATAAAACACAGACAGAGCTCAGTGCACATCCAGTGAAACTTATACAGATTTATTATTATAAATCATTCTTCCTGGTAATGCACAGGTTATTAAGAATTTATATTAGTGTTAGGGACCCTTGAGATGTAGTCTGCCGTGTAGTGGCTCAGGGGCTTACAACAATTTGACCAAAATGTTAAACTAAAAGACCATTTTATTTAATAGATATCTATACATAAATATTTAGGCACTGTACCGTGTATAAGTTTCACTGAATGTGCACTGAGCTCTGTCTGTGTTTTATGATCTGTCTCTGGTTTTAAATAATCCTTGTGTGAGACTGGAATCTCTCATCCCTGTGGGGAATCTCTGTGGTAAGGATTCCACCCGCATTCCTGGGGCTTACTATAGATGGAGGCGCTGCACCATTGAACCAGAACGAAGGCATCCACCCCAGTAACCTGTTCCTGTTATCCACCATGTCATCGCGGGAGACTCAGGCCCTCCTGTTGCCAGCAGGTATGCACCACACAGAGACACCTAGCCAGACCCCAGAACACCTTAGGGGACCCGATCTGAGATTAAGGGGGGGGGGGAAGATGGGCTAGAGATTTGGTAAATAACAAACAGATTTAGATACATTTCAGAACACACCTGCTGACAAGCCCCCATGCACACCCAGGCGTGTTGACAAGCATCCACGAACACCCACACCTCCAGACAAGCACCCAATGCACACCACCCAATGCACACCACAGACAAGTACTTGTGTCTTCTGATAAGTCCCCATTTAGCATTTAACCCCTATAATGCTGGTAGAGCCTGTAATGTTTTGGATGGATAAGAAGTAATAAGTCACTCACTGTGAGTGCTCATTTGCATGTCATTACCCAGAATTCCTTGCGGCAGTGGAAGTGTTGTTTTAATCCCACAATAAAATATGAAGCCAGGCGCGGGATTCACTAAGAAGTGATGCGTATTTGAGTAGGTGTGGGCAAAAACATGCCTGATCACGCGAGCCGTTTTTCCCCCCTCTATCGTGCTTGATAATCTAAACCGCGATAGCTGGTAGAAAAAAAGAGCAGTCTGTGCTTTTAAAGCTCCTGTATCATGTGACCGGGGGATTTAAATCCTGCAGGGGGATACCGACACCCCATAACGGGGCCTGTATCTCATTAAGTAGGGGGTTCCCAAGGCTGAAACCAATGCGGTTCAGCTCAGCAGACCCCCTGCACATGTACAAATGTATCAAAACACACATATCAATAAAAATAATTCATTAGCGTAGCGGCTATTCGCTATGGTAATGAAGCTGCATTATTGTCATTTTTATTAATAGTGTGCAGGAGCAGGGGTCTCCCGAGTTGAACCAGATTGATTTCAGCCTTGGGGACCCCCTGCTTCCCGAGTTACAGGCCCAGATATGGGGTGCCGGAATCTCCTACATTATTTAAATGTCTTGCATTATGTGACGCGGACACTTTTTTAAAATGGTGGCGACACTGGCATCCGATGCCCCCCACCGGGGCCTATAACTCGGGAAGCAGGGGGTCCCTGAGCCAGAAATCAAAGCGGTTCAGCTCAGGAAACCCCGTGCTCCCACACCCTACTAAAAAAAAATACATTAAAGCAGCTTCATTACCTTAGCGGCTAGCCACTAAGGCAATGCAGGGGTTAAGGCCCAATAGCAGCTTTATTGGTAGCAATTGCCCCAATAAACCTTGCAATATGTGCTACCCACACACCCACTGTGCCCCCAACAACAGCTATACCCCCGTAACATACATATATATTTTTAAAGCATAGCAATGTTACTATAGGCCGGCGGGGGCCCTCGGGTGGTCCCCGTGTCTGTCCGGGGGCCCTTGGGTGGTCCCTGTATGTGTCCGGGGGTCCCAGCTGGCCTGCGGTACCAATCCAGTGCTTTAAAAAAAAAAAGGGAAATAAATACACCCCACTCCCCCCTAACACATACTGTAAAGGGCAAAATTACTATAATCCAGATATGGATAATAGTGCATTTGCCCATTTAAAATAAAACATTAAGCTGCAGAAATAAAATTAATAAAACTTGCACACACCCCTGCCAGGCTAACATTAATTAAATGTTTTTACACTACGGACCATATACATACAGTATATGGCAGCCCAAGGATAGACTGTTGCTTTAAAGGAGCTTGTAGACTGCCCTACTGAATCAAACAGGGTGGTTGTCTGAAATCTAGCCAGACGTTTCCCAGCACCTAAAACGAGGCCATATCCTGGAAAAAGAGGACATTAAATAACCCTACATTATGGGTAGTATGATTCATTTACTTGAATTCTAAAATGTAAATGACGTGTTGCATGAGCACGTGCATTATTTTTTCAAAATGTTTTTACTTTGTCAGCTGGAATACTTTATTCTTAGTTCAAATATAAACTTTAACCGATTGGAATAATGATGATCTATTTGCCAATTGCTCATCATGTACTAATATTGTTCTAAAACTAAACATAATTGTTTTCTGATGAAGAACTTACAGAGCTAACTGAATTTGAAAACCATCTATTTTTGTCAACAATTCTCTGTATGTTAAATAATAAAAAAAAGGGTCAAACATTACGTAGTATATATCACCCACTCATACTATAATTGCACTCAATAATACTTGGTGTCTGTCCAAACTAGCTTCAAATCCAGGCAGAGTAACCTCACCGAGGAGGAAAGACAGCGGGGACGGCCGCGCAGTAAGGGGACAGAGGCTGGACTGTGCTATGGAAAAATCTTTATTGTAGCATGGATATTTTAAAAAAGAGAGAGAGGAAGGCCCCCTCCGCAACTCTAACGCGTTTCAGCCGCAACGGGCCTTTCTCAAAGAGTGAATATTACCTGCTGCCGTGTCGACTGAAGTACTAAACTCACCCGGAAGTGACATCACACTCATGGTGCTAGCAGGGACTCCCATGACTTCAGTACATATGTACTACATATACTATGTACTGTAGTACATATGTACTATATATACTCTGGTCTTTATTGCTTAAGATTTATGTGACCAGCTAGATAAAATTTTAATAAGCTTTTCTTGTGGTTTTTGTTTTCCATGCTTTGAATAGTAAACCACTGATTAATAATCAGATGAAGATAAGATTTGGTTTATGATCGGAGTGTTCAAACAAACACTGGGTAATAATTTAAGGAATCAATTCATCTTGTTGTTTGTATTTTCATTGTTTAATATTTATTGGACTTCATTGTGTATTTATTATTTTCATTCTCACTTTATTTTGATTTAATTTTTATTTTTATTCACATATATATTTTTTTATTATTCTTTTCATTATTCTTTTTGTACTTTCTGGTCCTTTTATTTTATTTCTTTTTATTTCACTTTATTTTTATTTTTCTTCTTCTCTTTTTCTTTTCTTTGTCTCATTATTTTATTTTATTTTCTTGGATTGACCTTATTGAACGTCGTGACAATCTGAAATAATTGCCAGTTAAATCATACCTCAAATCCTTTGAATGTTTATATGATTGGCAACAAAGTAAGCAAAATTGTCAAAAGTGTATATACATGTTGTCCAGTTTTCTAAATAACATTTGTGTTAGATGTATCTACTTGAGTTTGATCTATAGTCTGTTCAGAATTGCATGAATTTAAGGTCATTCCAATTATTGTTTAAGATTTAATGTTCCATACATATCACCCCCCTGCTATTACTGGATTTTAATCAATCAATGCATGTTTGCAAATACAAATGTGGAATTAAAACCTGGCGCATATATACAATGATAATGTGATTATACAAAATCAAGGTGATTAAAGAATATATGTGTTACGATCGAGTGAAGTCCTTTTTCAGACGTGGAATAGTGAATGAAAGGGCAATGGACTCTCCATCCTCAATGTACGTTGAAAAAAGTTTCTCTTTTACAGCAAACTGTTATCCTGTAATATGAGACAAAAAACAGGGACAAAACATTGCGCAGTATTGTATTTTCAGCGATGAAGTCCTCCCTTATATGACTCAATTAGATGCCCACTTACTAGATTCAGGGTAGGCAGCATGCAGTTGAGAGAATCTGTATATGTGTTCCTTCTGGTCCAGACGTTTACAGGTTAACACGAACCCCACGTGGTGTTCCCGATTCCGCTGGGCACTGGAAGAAACTCCATCTCAGGAAATTGTCTCCTTATTCTGTTCCCGGTCTCCTGTATGTAATCTCCAGCAAAGGGTATAAAAAACAGAGGATTGCGCAATAATCTAAACAACTTTAATAGCGCCTCCAGGCTTGGTACAGAAATATACTCACAAGATTCGTGAGTTTTAAAATCAAATTAGAAACGCCCGACCCGGCTATCCCACAGCAACAAGCATTCTCTGCTAGTCCCTGCCAGTGATCGCGTGTGTCTCGCGCTGTTCCGGCGTGGGCGTGATGATGTCACCACTTTCGTTTTCCGACTGGTGGTTGAATGAATGTCCAGGTCGGCGTCTCTTTAGGCTCCTCCCTACGCGTTTCGTGACGGGGAGGCGCTATTAAAGTTGTTTAGATTATTGCGCAATGTTTTGTCCCTGTTTTTTGTCTCATATTACAGGATAACAGTTTGCTGTAAAAGAGAAACTTTTTTCAACGTACATTGAGGACGGAGAGTCCATTGCCCTTTCATTCACTATTCCACGTCTGAAAAAAGGACTTCACTCGATCGTAACACATATATCCTTTAATCACCTTGATTTTGTATAATCACATTATCATTGTATATATGCGCCAGGTTTTAATTCCACATTTGTATTTGTATATTGTTATAGGGTCACTTTTTGAGATAGTTCCCTTAGTAGAATCACCAGGCTGCTTTTTTACACACTTTGATGCACTGCACATTTATATATTTGGTCTAGCGCTGGTTTAGTATTTTTGCTTTTACCAATCAATGCATGTTTGCATTGATTTTAATAAATATACATTTTAATTTGTTTCGCTATCTTAGCAGGTAGAGGTTAACAGAATATTGTTTAGTAAATAGTATTGTCATCTCACATCCCTGTAAGGTTTATTGTGGTTGTTGTTTTGTAAATAGTGATATAAACATCTGATTTAATAAACTGTTTCTCTATTGGCAATGTATTTGCCATTTCTGCCCTGTCTTCTGGTAGTAGCTCATTACGGGTGTGTTTACACTCACCAGGTGACCAAACTCCCTCCGTACATCATGGGAGTCCCTGCTAGCACCGTGAGTGTGACGTCACTTCCGGGTGAGTTTAGTACTTCATAGCACAGTCCAGCCTCTGTCCCCTTGCTGCGCGGCCGTGCCCATTGTCTTGCCTCCTCGGTGAGGTTACTCTGCCTGCAATTTGTACCACACAGCTTGGAGCACGCCGAAAACCGGATGGACTTTAAAGATCTCAGTGAGTTATTGATTTTCACTCTTCAATGTGTTGTGGAGTTTCCCCAGGTGTTGTGGCTCATATAGTTGCTAGACTAAAGGGGTTTGGGTGGGTCCACGGACTTCCCCCAGACATCCCTAGATAGTCACTGCCAGACCACATCCTAACTAGGGGTTATTAACATTATACAGCTCCTCCACACTCTGTTCCTCCGGACACAGCAGCATTTTATTAGTGAAGTGGTTTCAAGCCCTGCAGCACTGGTTTATTGAGGGGTTAATGTCCCTCAATGTTCTCTTAGCTTCAAATCCAGCATTATTATCTCATGTGACTTTAGCAAGATCCTTTGGGTATAACAAATTGATGGAAAGTGTTTTCATTGTAAGTCTTGCTGCTCATATTTTACTATATATATACTTATCATGGGTTTCCCCCACTCCCAGCAGCAGTGCCCTTGAGTGACAGACAGGAGGTGAAACCAGGCTTGGGTTCACCCAATTCTGGGTCAGACCTGGTGCCCTCCTCCTGGCTGTACTTAAGGGATTGCCGCCCAAATTTAATCAGTGCCTCTCCCCACTTGAAAGAAGCAGGTCACACACAGGTTGTAGACTGGCTTTCCCTGTTCCTCTTCCTCTTTGAGTGTGCACCTTTCCCCTGATCCTGATAGAGGATCAGGGAAGAGCAAGGACTGCGGCGGGGGCACTTAACCCATAGTGCAGGTCCAGGGAGCATCCAACAGCTGGAGATATAACCAGAGACGGCAAAGGGCAGAGGCCTGCTGTGACTGCATTGAGCTGAAAAGAATAAACCGTTCCAGTTATTATACCTCCTGCCCGGTGTGTAATCTTTCCAGGGAAGGAGAGGGGATTGTGTTCTTCCATAGGAGTCGCCTCCATACATTTGGAGCCTGCGGAAGATTGAGGTGCTGTACTAGAGATCTATGTCAGGTATGTACCCCAGAAGCTTGTCCTGGGTCCCCACAAACATAGGCGGACCACTCAGCCCTCCTGCTTACCAGGCCCAGGCAAAGTCCAGACCTCAACTCGATTGAAATGCTGTGGCTGGACCTTAAGAGAGCTGTGCATAAACAAATGCCCGCAAACCTCAATGAACTGACGCAACGTTGTAAAGAAGAGTGGGCCAAAATTCCTCCACAACGATTTGACAGACTGATAAAGTCATATAGAAAACGATTATTTCAAGTTATTGCTGCGAAAGGTGGTTCTACAAGCTATTGAATACTTAGTTTTTCACACATGCTTCTCCATTTTGGCTTCATTTTTGTTAAATAAATCATGACGGTGTAATATGTCATGTGTTGTTGTTCATCTGAGGTTGTATTTACCTAATTTTAAGACCTGCTAAGGAACAGATGATTGTTATTATGTCCTGATATGTAAAACCATAGAATTCAAAGAGGGTGTACTTTCTTTTTCACACAACTGTTTATTCAAATATAAAATTGAAGTGTATTTCTTGTTTTTTTTCCCTTCTATTTAAATAAATGAAGGCAGCAGCATTGTAGAAAACATGGCCAATGCACTTTAATGATTTTTCTGGTAGAGTGTTGCACATTTGTCAGTGTCAGTGATTAGTTTCAGTAGCAGATCTGAGCAGTAGATTTGAATGGACTGGATTAATGTTTGCCCTAGTAAATGCAAATTCTGCTTTTCAATGCATCATTTTAATCAGCCAGGACTGAGATGTTGTTAATCTCTTTGCTTAAAAGATATGTGCTGTTCAATATGTAGCAAATTATGTAATTCTATACACTTCTCCCACAGGTTTAATCCTGAAAATATGATCAAGTGAAAATGGAGAGGTATCAAGATGATTTCATTACTAACACAGACTCTTAGGGCTGGGACCCGCGGCGCCTGGCGGCGCCCGGCGGCGCGGGCGGCCGCGTGAGCGTTCCCCACCAGCAGGGGAATCCTTCTGAGCCGGTCCCAGTCCCCCCTCGCTGCACGGCTCACTATGCGCTGTGACGCGTCAGCCGCCGGGGATGCAAGAAAATTGTGATCCCGAGCAGTGACGCGTCACGTAGTGCGCTGATGAGCCAATCAGCGGTGGGAGCGGGAGCTGTCAGACAGCTTCCTACACAAGGTAGGGTGTGTGTGTGTGTGTGTGTGTCTTACCTTGCAGCAGCTCCCTCCTGCAGCCCGGGAGCCCGTGGAGGGAAGGGGGGGGAGTAACGGGTCCCTCTGCTCAAACCACGCCCCCCCCCCTCCCGCTCCGGCTCCCTACAGACCGCATATCGCGGTCTGTGCCTGTCAGCGCGCCGCCTGTCTGCAGTGCGGACACGCTGACTGAGGGAGCGGGGCCTTAGCCTTAGGCTAAAACTTCACAATATGTGGAAGAAACTTGGGGGGAGGGTCACTAAACTCTGATAAAGGGCCCCTGCAAATTTGTCCTGCGTTAACTGCCATTCAAATCAAACGCGCGACGCCCGCCCTTCGCAGCGGGCCCGGCCCCATTGAGGGGCGGCTTTTGTTCCCGCAGCACCCGCCATAGCGCACACCTTACAGATTCAATCCAAATTGTGTATTATCCCTAGAACTGAGAAGCAGCAGTTGTGGTTTCAGTGCACATGTATGTATGCAGGAAATATGTGAGCATACAGTAGGTGGTTATACCTAATTAGATTTTTCAAGTCATTTGAGACAGATTTTAGTCAGCACTGTCCACGTGGAAACATTTTTTGGAGTTTTTATTCTGCTTTAAAAATAAAAAATAAAAAAAATAGGACATTGGTGCAAATTTCAGAAGTCTCACTATGAACATGCAGTATTGGCTGAGACTATTCTTCTCAGTGCGAATCTATGTAGATGGTCTATTTCTTCCATTTCTTCCTCCATTACAGAGGTAAATGAAAATTTTCACAGATAGTGTTAAGACCTGCAAAGGCGCCATGCTTAGGTCAAACAGTTTAATGAAATGATCCTTAATGTATGAGAAGACAAACAGTTAAGTATTTAGCTATATATTTTGTCATATTGGATGTAGCATTGGAAATGTTTCTCTTTTGTTGTATAAATTACATTTGCACTCTGTGCCTTTCCATGATTTGAGATGTTCCAGCCATGCATTGTGTAGCCCCGGTCTTGATTTGCCTCCAGAGACTCCCTCTGTAGCGTGCCGAGCGATCGCGGGTGCCGCCGGAGGCAGCGACGGACCCGCCGCACAACACAAAGGTGGGGGCCAGAGCAGGGAGTGCTCCGATTCCCCGGAGTCCCGGCGGCGCACCCGGCTAGCGGGGGCCGCCATTACAAGTGCTCGCGCATGTGCAGAAGGCTCACCGGAGCCAGTAGGGACTCGCGCATGCGCAGGGCAAGCGTGCATGCGGCCCCAACACAAAGACAGCCTCCACGGGACTACAAGTCCCATGAGGCATAGGGAGGCAGGCACCAGGTACCTCATAGTGGCCAATGAGGGCCCAGGATTCCCAGACAGGGGAATAGATACATTTCGCAGGCTTTGGGAGGGTTCAGAAAAAGGGCTACAATTGTAAAATATATTAATAAAAAGAGCCTATTATTACTGCTCACTTAGTAAATATATTGTGATCGGAAAATAAATTGAGGGATCTGTGAGAATTGTTTTAATGATATTGCGTTACTTGATACTGTTACGAGGATTGAGGGGATGCACGTTTGATTAAAATGCTGACACATTCAGGGGTAAGGCTTACTTATACCATAATATGTCATGAATCCAACATTTTAATTGAAGCTATTGTTGCAAGAAACTCGAATCAAGGCACATAAATTGAGTTCGTGATGAAAGGAACATAGGGCACAATGGATTTAGAATATCCAAACTCATTTATTGAGCCAACACTCAATTGGCTCAATAAATGAGTTTGGATATTCTAAATCCGTTGTGCCCTATGTTCCTTTCATCATCTATTCAGGACTGATCACAGGCTTTCGTACAAACATTGGAGCACCGGTAACTGTATCTAATTTTTTCCCCCTCTTTATTTTGAGGTGTGCAGCATCTTCTTTACTTGTCTGGACATAAATTGAGTTCTACATGAGAAGGTGTGATTTTAACAGTCTAAAACCTTGTCACACTTCTATTACTCATCTATCTATAGCCTGGGTCCCCCTGGTCCCCTGTTTGTCCCCTTACCTTTCCATAGGCATCAGAGGTTAGGGAGAGTGCAAAGGGGAATGCGCAGTAGCAAGCGCAAGCGGGGCCATTAGGAGCATAGCAAAGCAGGGGAACTACAAGTTCCAACAGCCTCAGGGGCTGCAGATCACATGTTGCCAGGCAACCAATAAGGCTGAGAGATGCATGGCAGTTAGAATTCTGATAGTTGGGGTTCTGACAGTTATAGGGACTGATAGTTGGAGCCAGGACAGAGAAAGAGAAGGTAGGGTCTGGGTGTCAGTGGCATCCAGACTAAGCCTTTAGGTCCAAGATAAACCCCACTCACCTAATCAGATTGTAGATGCTACAGGGAAACCCCTAGCTAGGGACATTTCCCCTGTAGCTGTGTACAGTTATTGTGTAGTGCCATTTGAAGATGCCGCAAAGCGATTTGCGGACTGTAGTCTGGCGCAGGACCACCACCGCACTATCATAGAATATCAAAGGTGAGACCCTCTTACCGGAGTTCACCCCACGGAGAGGCTTCGCTGACATCGACGTCGCTGGATCAGTGAATCCCTTTTGCTTTTCGGCCATACCCGGGTGCTGGAGCACCTGGGCAGGTACCTCCCAACGTGCACCAACTATAACACTTTGAGTTACTGTGGGCAGTGCTGTCTCACTCCTTGGGTAGGTTGGCTTTTGTGGACACCAGGGAGGTTGGACGCCCAGGAGCTCCTCAGTACTTTGGGGAAATCCCATCAGCGGTGGACACTACAGTTGGAGGGCATGGTGGGGCTACGGCCATGCGAGGCCTATATTTTATGTGGGTTAATTATATATCTAGTTGTACCTGTGTTCAGTAAACTGTTATTAAATACAAGTGTGCAATCTTATTGCATTGGGTCCTGTGAAGGGGTTATCCGGTGCTGTCTGGATCCCTCACAGGTGGAGGCGCTGTCACCAGATGGATAAGGTACACCCCGGGCTCCCAGCAGCGGAGGTTCAGGCCTACTGGGAGCCACAGGTAAAGCACCACACACTCAGTAGCCGCCACATTTTACATAGAGTGGGGGAAAAAGCGCTACATATCTATAAAATATAGCATAATACGGTAGCTGCATCTGATTTATGATAATCCTCTGACCTCTCCACTTAACGACTCGCTAAAGATTTGATTTCCACCCTTACTCATCACCACTTTAGAATATATAGGTTTCCTTCCAACTGAACTGCAAAAAAATGGGGTAAATATACCATTAAAGAAAAGATTACCTAAATGTATCGCCAACACAAAAATGAAAATCAAAAAGAGAGGTAATCTATAGAAAAAATAAAATCCCACTTACAGTGAATTTCTCTTCAAAATTAGTTTTTTTCAAGGAACAGCAAAGAACACACCATTTCAGGTCCACTCAGGACCTTTTGTCAGTTATAGTACATAAAGTTCCACCTGATGAAAGAGCCTGAAACGTTGTGTTCTTCGCCGTTCCTTTACTAAAACTACTGTTGGAAGAGAAACTCACTGTATGTCGAACTGTATTTATTCCAACTGCGCTGTCACAGTACAAGAAGAACTATCCAGGATTTTGAAAGCCCTGCACACTATAATTGAATCAATAAAGAACATTGGTTCATTAAAAGGTATCACAAATGACATTTCTCTAGGACCAATATGGTTCCTTTAATTTTTACTTACAATACAGTTGGAGCCTTTGGTTCGGGCCCTCTCTTTTTGCGGGTCCTGTAGAGCATCATATTCCGTGGCGCGGAGTCCCAGCAACCAGACCTAATGACCCATCGGATTAACACAGCGGGGTCCCAGCATTTGAATGGGACTAGCGCTGTGTGAATCCTACCGGGCTGCTCCTGTCTGTAAGAGACGAGCACTAAGAGTGAGTCTGAATCAGTCACTCTCCCTCCGCGCCTCTAACAGGCGATTGTGGGGCTTTTATTTCATTTTAATAACACGGTATTGTAACAGGGGATCTCTGTAGCTGAACCGCATTAATTTATATGTATATCCCAATCAAATAGATTTTCTCTGAGGGTAAATAAACAAAGCTTAACAAAGGGCAAGACAGTTAAAAGCAGAACTGATTGAGAAGAAAATGTGTTGTAAATTGCAGCTTGGTATGCAGCTTCTGCACTTATGTTCTTTGCATCATTTATAAAATCAGAGCACCATCCTCTATGTCCAAATATTCAACTTACTGTATTATATTCAAAGCTACGTTAGGTAGTGAAATAATCTCTCTGCTTTGTTATATTATCATGAGAATATCTAAGTTCTTTTATTTTGGGCTGTTGTACCCCTCTACTTGCTGTGACTTTCTGGGGTCAGAGACTGAAGATGGCAAACAAACAAAGAAGTAACACAGAGACAGAGAGTGTAGTCTAATATAAAAATAATTACTTTTTAATTGGATTTTTAAACTAGAAACAGATATACCCTCATAAACTATAATAAAAGCCAGATTCTATTTGTGACGGTAGGGGGTAGCCAGCCTTCATTAATAAAGGTGAAGCCCGGCTGGCTGCCCCATAAACCATATGGCAAGGGCTGAGAGTGTCAACTCTTGGGTCTAATATTGTACCTTACAGTGTTGCCCTGTAATTCTGTTCCCCTTTACGGTCAAAAAACAACACACAGAACTCAAGCTAATTTTAGGAACCCCTGAGCCGCCACAAAATACTGCACCGACACACTTTATTCGAGCAAATACCCAGTATGTACCTGGCAGATACCTGGAATGCGCCGCTCCTCACCTCTGACAAGCCCTGTTGCGTTTGCCTTCCCAGCCTGGGTTCATGCCTGGCTGACAGGCGGCTGATCTGTTAAATGATAATGATTAGGATTTAATAGGCTGCAATGCTTCGCGTGTCTACCAGATGGCATAAATTCATGAATTGTAATGCAGTATATATATATATACTGTGCAGTATTGCAGCCAGCGGGAATAAAATGCTTCAATCCCTGCCTGAAAATACCTCAATGCACTCGGGCAGAAAACAGTCACAAACCTCAATACACCCGGGTATACCCGAATTCGTGGGACTAGCCGAGCTCGAATAAAGTGTGTCGCCAGTGTATATATGTATATAATTGTCAAAAAGGAGAGCTATTGAGCGCGGCAAATGTATACAACAAGCAACAGAGAAGCCCAATGCTACATCCAATATGACAAAAATACACAGTAAAATACTTATATATTCTCTTGAAAAGGGGTCATTTAGTTTAACTCTTTGGCCAAAGCATTGTAAGCCTGTGAGCCACGACTAGGCAGACAAAGTTCACAGGTCCTAACACTACCAGATAAAATACTAATATACCTCTATTAGGATTAAAATTCTCATTTACCTCTATTAGGTAAGTATTATACTGTCCACCATAGTGTTATAAGCTAGGAACAGTGTGTATGGGGTTAACTATGTAAGCCCAGTGGGCCAGTTAATACATTCTATGTTGTATTCCCTTTCACTCATGGCCCCATAGCTGCCTGTGCAAGCTTATAAGTGGGTTGCCTTGTATGGGTGGCTCCTTATGAGAAATAGCTGCAGGGCAGAGACTTCTGGAACATGAGGAAAAAGGGGGATATTTTGGGGCAAACAGGGTTAACCTGTATTGCCTGCCAGCAAGGTATTAGAGCTGGGTCTAGAAGGCTTGTATGCTAATGCAGGTTTTAGAACCCCCACTCACAGATCCCAGTTTTAGAGTGTCGGCTCTAGGGACCAAATGTTACTGTTACTGTATTGGGTGTAAAGGCCAAGAAAATGGTTGCTGGATGTCAAACTCATGGGCACGATTTCCATTGACAAGTTTTGAATTCCCCCCTCCTATCATTGAATGCACAACCACAATCCATGCTCTAATTGGCTGCCAGTCCCCTCAATGTATTAGATTGGCATTAAGTCCTATATAAGGGAGAGCAGTGTAGCAGATAACTCTATTTTTGTTAGAGATTTGAAGAGACAAGCAGCTGCTGGCGGGCTTCTCAAAGGTGTTTGGGGGTATAAGAGCTACACACCTCCAGGGAAGCATGGATAGGCCCAGACAGTAGGCTAGAACCAACCGAAGCGGACAGGGTAATGCCTGTTGCTGAAGCAGACACCATGCAATAAGGAAAGGACTAGATCTCAACCACCAGACCCCAGTAAGTGTGTATATTCTCTGTATTTTGTATTTCTGTGTGTTTCCGAGGTCTTATCCAAATAAACCTCAATTTATTTCACTGCCTTGTTTTGCCTTGTGACAGATCCCTTAAATATAAATGTGTTAAAAGACCTGGTCTACCCTGACACTATTCAAAATAAACAATAAATCTCAGAAATACAATTTCTAGCTATTTGATCCCTGCTTCTTTTTCTGCCATATCTAAAAGATCAGGGTTCCACACTGATCAATTTTAAATGGAAGCTTGTTGCAGTGAGAACGTAACAACACATGGGTTGTCTGAAGGTAGGCTTTTATTTAGCCTTTCAAAACATGGAACATAAAAGAGCTTATTTTCAGCACAGCATAACGATCAAACAAAAAATGCCTAGTTCCTATCTGACGTGCTAACTATTACATAGGTAAGTCCCTGACTACAGGTTGGAGGGCTAAGACCCTTAAAAACTATAAAAAAACAAAGACAGTGGCAAGTTAATTTACCTTCAGCCTACCAGTTTTCTCCTGGCTAGGGTAAAAGGGGAGAGTCAAAATCTAGTGTGGACTAGCATTGTTCCATGTGGTGTGCAGTACCTCCCTGGAGCAGAGAGCGTCCAAAGCAGATAGGCCTTGTTACAGGGCTCCTGTGCAGAGAACCAGGCTGTGTGTCAACCTGGTTCACAGAACCAAGAGCCCCAGTCTTTTAAAGCTCCCTAATAAGCCACCTGAGCAGGCTAATTAAGTCAGCCAGTTATCAGACTGTGATTACCCTGATCAGTGCTGGGCTCAACCTCTATACATAAGTCTTCCATACATAACTATTAGACAAGGAATCCACCCTGTCACATTCCTCCCATGGTGTGGTATGAAAATAAATATGAGTCAGAACTCTGGAAATGCTTGGCTCTTATGAATAACCTACTTACAAGAAGTAGGATTTAAACCAGCGTTTGTATAGGTAAAGATGAGTATATTGGCTCTTCTACTTGAGATCGCAGACTGCAGCAGACTAGTAGTTTAAATGGTATGCCTGCTGGGACTTTCACTTTCACAGTACAGCAGTCGCATTCGTTCAGAGAAGAGAGGAAAACATAGTGTTTTACCAGGTAACACCAATTTTTATCGTAGTAGCATAAAAGATATGTACTCACAATATATCATGTGAACACAGTCACATAAAGGTATCTTTAGGGCAACAGCGGCTCGGCAGATGGAAAAAACGAAAGGGTCCTCCACTCCACTCAAACTTCCCTCCGCGAGGGTGCCCCCTCGTCCGGTGCCGATGGATGGCGTCTGTCGTCACTTCCTGGCCTGGTGGTGACGACTTCCGGTACGGGCGGGAAGATCGGAAGGTTGGAGGGCTCGCCTGACCGCAGCTGCGCCTCTGGGGTAGGAGCAGGTTGACAGACTGCTTCCTTCCTTGACTCGGCTCTACGCGTTTCACTGCATCCGCAGCTTCCTCAGGAGCAATGATTGTGTCCCATAATGGGTGTTACTTAAATAGCATCTTCAATTAAGACACTAATTGGAAAAACACTTAATTACATTACACACAGATTCTCCCACATGGGTACATAATACTGTGGTCAAAAAAATACGGCGCATTAAATACATATATTAGTTTTATTCACTCTCATATGAGAGGTTCTAAAAGATAAAATATAAATTAAAACATATTAAAAAGCTATAAATCATCATTAAAACTCGGATAGTTAGTAATTATTAGAGAAGGTCCATACATAGAGGGAGAGAGAGAGAACATAGATTAGCAAAGTAAATGCAGTATATATAAAATCTGATAGCAGCATATTTATATATAAAATTAATAAAATTTCAATTAGATTAAATTATTTACATATATCAAGATAATTAAAGTGCAAGTGCAATAATTAGAGGAAAGGTGCAATCTCAAAATCCACATTAAGACCGTTAGGTGTCAGAGTATTAAGTTTATGTACCCAGTACATCTCTCTTCTACTTAAGTCTAGATTTCTATCCCTTCCTCTCCAATGTTGTACTACATGCTCGATTGCAGTAAATTTCAATTCTGCTGTATTGGAGTTGTGAAATATAGAAAAGTGCTTAGAGACATTGTGGGACTGGATACTTCTTCTGATATTGCTCAGGTGTTCTAAGATGCGTATCTTAATTGCTCTTGTGGTTTTACCCACATATTGTAGCCCACATGGTGTTAAAGCGCCACTCTAAATCACTGGGTTTCACGTTGTTTCTCTGCACTTGATTTGGGGGCTGCTGTACACTATATGCAAATATATTTTTCACAGTAACAAAATTTATATATTATTTATATTATTTGATTAAGCACACTAATATTATTATTATTTTTATTGTTTAGATATTATGGAAGTTGTTTCACCAAACATTTTTGCTAAAAGACAAAATAGACACTTATTATTTAGTGACACTAATGTAATAAACACACCGGTGAAATATGATTTTTTAGATGAAGAATTCATCAAATTAGAAAGACTTTTGATTAAAGACACTAGGAGATGGCTTGACCTTAAATTTCTAAATAGATACATGGACTGCAAGCGCATCCCTAGAGGCCTAAGATTCACAAAAAACCCATCATCAAATTTGGATGATGAGGATTTTGTGAAAAAATGGCATGAGACAATAGATAATTGTTCCTTTAATCTTATGACATCCTTGATAAACCAACATAAAAAGCATATTAAAAAAATTGATGAAGAGGTTGTCATAATAGAGGAAAAATTGGCACATATGGAAGATATCATTGAATTTAAAATTAAGGATCGTGAACTAAAAAAGAAAATTGATAGACTAGAACAAGACCTTTATACCAGCAAATCAAATAAATTTCAGAGAGATGAGGAAGATTATCTCAGAGGGGAACAAAGAGACTGGAAGAAAAAGAAGAGTTCTAAACCGCAGAGTAGACCTGAGGAAAGAATAGTTAGAGAACCCCAAAATACTTCAGGGAAATATGGAAATAAATCATACCCTGATAATAACAAACACATCTTTATACCTAGGTTACCATGGAGAGACAATTATGATTCCAAACTGTCACACCATAGTTCCAGGAAAGATCTTACACCTAAACAGCATTTTAATCAGGAAAGAGAATTAAAAGAGAGAGACCTTTATAGAGAAAGAGATTATCTCAATGAGAGAGTACCTCAAAGAGAGAGGGAACAGGCATTAGAAAGGGAAAGACGTAGGGAGAGAGAAATGATTAGGGAAAAAGAACAGAGAAGAGAGAGAGAATATAAGGAAAGAGAATTACAAAGAGAAAAAGAAAAAGAACAGAGAAGAGTAAGAGAATATAAAGAAAGAGAGTTATATAGAGAAAAAGAATTACAGAGAGAAAAAGAGATCTTAAAAGAGAGAGAACTAAAAAGGTACAGGGAACAAAAAGAGAAGGACAAAGAGAGAGATAAGAAAGAGCGTGAATATCAAAAAGAGAAAGAACTAAGAAGAGAAAGAGATCTAAGAAAGGACAGAGAAGATAGAAAAAGAGAAAGAGAGAGATATGATTCTGCTAAATATGCAAAAGCTAGTAGATCTCGTTCACCCATTGGAACAACAGGGACTAGTGATCTCCTAGATATAAGCATTTGGGAAACAAAAAACCCATTCACTCCCCTCTTAGAGAAAGAAGAGGGGAGCAATTACCCCAAAGGGGAAAGAGACAGAGAGGAAAACGGGGGGGAAGAAAGAAAATAGTGAGAAAACCCCACCCCGATAAAACTAAAAACATTTTTAATCTCAGTAATGTAGAACTAACATCCTCACAATTAAGTGTCATTTCCAAGGGTTTGTCCTTTGCTCCAACTTGTGGCCCAAATAATTTCGAACTTTTTGTGGACGCAAATAAATATATTAGAAAACTAACAGTTAAAAGATTTTTCCTAAGTAAAAATGTTGAGTCAAGGATGAGCAATCCTAAACAACTTATTGAGACAGAAAGTGATACATTTAAACACACGAGTTTTAGAAATAAATCTACTTTTAATCCCACCTACTGTAAGGGTAACCACATAGAGGTTTTCTATAATCTAATTGTCAAAGAATTCGAAGAGCTCTCAAAAAATAATAAATCAAAAATGAGGAATAATATGAATAAAGAAGAGAGAGCTGCCTTAGAAGAAATAACAAATAACACCAACATAGTTATCAAACAGGCTGATAAAGGAGGAGGGGTAGTGATCCAAAATAGAGATGACTACCTAAAGGAAGCTAACCGCCTCTTAGGAGACAAAAAGACCTATGAAATTCTAAAATACAATCCAACTACTACCTTTACAAACGATCTAAAAACACTTCTAGATCGGGGTAAGGAATTGGGTATACTCAATGAAAATGAGTACAAATTCTTGTTCAATGAGTATCCCCAACTACCGATATTCTATATATTGCCTAAAGTCCATAAATGTATGCAACAACCTCCCGGAAGACCGATTATCTCCGGTATTAATTCATTGACATCAAATTTGTCGGCTTATATTGATACCTTTCTCCAAAACCATGTTAAAAATCTTAAATCATATCTGAAAGATACCACAGATGTGTTACATTTATTAGAAAGTATCATTTGGAATGATAAGTTCATTATGGCTACTATAGATGTCGCATCTCTGTACACGTCTATAGAGAAAAACCTAGGATGTGAAGCAGTAAACTTCTTTCTCAAACAAGACCAAGATATGAATGATCAGCAAGTCCAATTCATTCTTGATAGTATATGCTTTATACTTGATAAAAATTATTTTTGGTTTGACAACAATTTCTACATTCAGAGATGTGGTACCGCCATGGGTACGAGGTTTGCTCCCAGTTACGCCAATCTCTTCATGGGACTCTGGGAGGAACATCACATATGGCCCGGTGGCGTCTTGGGGGCGGACCTTGTCCTATGGCGGCGCTACATCGATGATGTCATTTTAATTTGGGGAGGCACCCAGGAGAGTTTGGACTCCTTTTTATCAAGTATAAACATAAACAATTATAACCTACAATTCACCTCTGTTACAAGCAAAACCTCCCTTAATTATTTAGATCTTACTATCTACATAGAGAATGGTACGTTAAAAACTAGGTCCTACTTTAAGGAAGTGGACAGTAATAATTACATCTTACGCACAAGCTGTCACCAGAATTTATGGATGGACAATGTCCCATATAATCAGTTCAGGAGGATGCGTCGTAATTGCACTGATACAGTAGTATTCAATGATCAGTGCAATATACTAAAAGAACGCTTTGCTGAGAAACACTATAAGACAGACCTCCTGGACGCAGCATTTGATAAGGCTAACTGTCTAAATAGACAGGACTTAATAGTACCTAAAAATAAAGACAAAACTCCCAATATGAATTTCGACACAGCATTTTTAACTTCTTTTAATAAAGAGTCAAACAATATCAAGAAAATAATTAATAAACATTGGCATGTTTTATTAAATGACCCTATCTTGAAAGATAATATGCCACAGCACCCCAAGGTTATCTTCAAAAAAGCAAAAAACCTGAAGGGGATGATAGCTCCAAGTGCTTTAAAAAAACTGGAAACAAAGAAAGATGGATGGCTCCAAAAATTGGAGGGTTTCTATGGTTGCAGTTCATGCAAAGCCTGCGGACACAAAAATCAAGATAAAAAGAAATTTATGAGTAACAATAGAAATGACGAATATAAAATAAAACAATATATGAATTGTACTTCAAATTACATAATCTACCTCCTTGAATGCCCATGTGGGCTACAATATGTGGGTAAAACCACAAGAGCAATTAAGATACGCATCTTAGAACACCTGAGCAATATCAGAAGAAGTATCCAGTCCCACAATGTCTCTAAGCACTTTTCTATATTTCACAACTCCAATACAGCAGGATTGAAATTTACTGCAATCGAGCATGTAGTACAACATTGGAGAGGAAGGGATAGAAATCTAGACTTAAGTAGAAGAGAGATGTACTGGGTACATAAACTTAATACACTGACACCTAACGGTCTTAATGTGGATTTTGAGATTGCACCTTTCCTCTAATTATTGCACTTGCACTTTAATTATCTTGATATATGTAAATAATTTAATCTAATTGAAATTTTATTAATTTTATATATAAATATGCTGCTATCAGATTTTATATATACTGCATTTACTTTGCTAATCTATGTTCTCTCTCTCTCCCTCTATGTATGGACCTTCTCTAATAATTACTAACTATCCGAGTTTTAATGATGATTTTTAGCTTTTTAATATGTTTTAATTTATATTTTATCTTTTAGAACCTCTCATATGAGAGTGAATAAAACTAATATATGTATTTAATGCGCCGTATTTTTTTGACCACAGTATTATGTACCCATGTGGGAGAATCTGTGTGTAATGTAATTAAGTGTTTTTCCAATTAGTGTCTTAATTGAAGATGCTATTTAAGTAACACCCATTATGGGACACAATCATTTCTCCTGAGGAAGCTGCGGATGCAGTGAAACGCGTTGAGCCGAGTCAAGGAAGGAAGCAGTCTGTCAACCTGCTCCTACCCCAGAGGCGCAGCTGCGGTCAGGCGAGCCCTCCAACCTTCCGATCTTCCCGCCCGTACCGGAAGTCGTCACCACCAGGCCAGGAAGTGACGACAGACGCCATCCATCGGCACCGGACGAGGGGGCACCCTCGCAGAGGGAAGTTTGAGTGGAGTGGAGGACCCTTTCGTTTTTTCCATCTGCCGAGCCGCTGTTGCCCTAAAGATACCTTTATGTGACTGTGTTCACATGATATATTGTGAGTACATATCTTTTATGCTACTACGATAAAAATTGGTGTTACCTGGTAAAACACTATGTTTTCCTCTCTTCTCTGAACGAATGCGGCTGGTGTACTGTGAAAGTGAAAGTCCCAGCAGGCATACCATTTAAACTACTAGTCTGCTGCAGTCTGCGATCTCAAGTAGAAGAGCCAATATACTCATCTTTACCTATACAAACGCTGGTTTAAATCCTACTTCTTGTAAGTAGGTTATTCATAAGAGCCAAGCATTTCCAGAGTTCTGACTCATATTTATTTTCATACCACACCATGATCTGTATGTATATGTTTTTTTCTGGGTGTTCCTGACGATCCTGCTCCCTTCCCCCCCCCTGGATCCATACGTTTTGCGAGGGAATCAGTGTATATTCCCTGGAAGGTTGAGAGTTTTTTCAGTTTCACCACTCTTATATTTTTTTAGATCACTTGCACTGTGTTAAAGCGCCACTCTAAATCACTGGGTTTCACATTCCTCCCATGTTTGTGTGTAGTTGGGACCTCCTGTTCATCCTATACAGAATGTCGTTCAACAATTCGAAATGAGGGAATAGTTCTGCTGCGGCCCATTTTATTCTAAAACATCACCGCATTTTCCCTGGATTTTTTTCCGAATGCGACGCACTTCACCGGGTGCATGCCGCATTCATGTTGCGTTCTCAGCCGCGGGTCATGCGCGGTTCATGCGTTTATTGAGAATGGTTCGGATTTAATAGGTTGCAATTCTTCGTGTGTCCGCCAGATGGCAGATATTCATGAATTGTAATGCGCATGCGCTTCAGTAATGTGTCACTTGCAGGTGTTTCGTTTAAAAAAGATACCACATTGTGCTATTGTAAATTGGCCTTGGGACTGAAGGAAGAGGTTACAATAATGTATCAATTTAGGCTTTTCATATTAAAGAAAGACAAAGACCAGTTTCTGTTATTCTCCAGAGAACCGCCACCATGAGTGTTCAAGTGCAGCCCGTTTTCCAAAAACCCGACAGAAGTTATGCGTATTTGATATGGGCCACGATTAATGCAACAGATGATAAGATGGCAACAGTTGTTCAAATTTATCAGTATTTTATCGAAAACTATGACTTTTACAAATTTTCGCCAGTTCATGTGTGGAAGCGTGCAATAAGGAAAAGGTTATGTAGCGATCCATGTTTTTATTGTCTTGATCCCGAATTTATTGGAGGGTATTGGTGTGTATTACTGGCTTTTTCCTGTATCTATGATCATGCAGACGGCAAAAGGCGAAAGGTCGTGTTAAAACCAACTAAGAAACGACAGTCGCTGGCAAGTAATGCGCCAGCACCAGCACCGGCTTCCAATAACGGTCCCACCGTCAGTGACAACCCTTGCTGTCTGTCCATGCACGGATACCTGCAGCCTGAGCTGGATTTCGCGTGCAGTTTCGATCAAGCTTGCATGTACCTAAGCAATTTCCAGCCTCATCAGCTGACTACAGGTGTAGTAGTCCCGCTGCCAACTGTCAACATGTATGATCAAGAATACTGGACTGGCAGTGGCCCGGCGCCGGCGCCAGCTGATTGGGAAATTCTATGGTGAGTAATGTTGCTGTATTTTTTTCTGTTTTTTTTTTATTTTGAAAATATCAATATCGGTGTGATTCAAAAGTCAAGCGAGTCTCCTGTAAGCAATATCATTGGCTGAGCGGCTTCTACAGTAGATACTGCACAATTGGTGAAAAGCTAGGCGCATGTGCATTGGAACCTTCTTGAAACGCATATGCGTGTCATCACATCGACGGTAGGTGCATGCGCATGTGAACAGGAGACGCCCCCCGAGAAAATTATTGGTGGGACTGACTGGGAACTTCTTTAAGGGAACGGACCATTACAGTAAAACTTTTCTTTTTTTTTTCCTCAGAAAAGAAAACGGCAAAATGGAGGGATTTCGATGGATAATATCGCTTTGTGTAACAATGCCTGCACGTTGCTGAATCGGATTTTAAAAACCACGTACCGGAGTCTACAGTTTAGTGGCCGTTGTAATTGATTAGGATAGAATACCTGAAACAGTATGCTGATGTTTTCCGACCGTACAGTATACAATACTTTTTTATATACAGTATACTGTGTAATAAACCCGAAAAAATAAAAAGTATGCATTTATTCTACATGTATTACAGTACATACAGTATGTGTCTTCTATACAGTACCAGTACATACTGTACAGTACAGTATGTGTCTTCTATTTTTTTTAATACTCTTGTGATGTGCAGTACTGAGCATGCCTACAGTATACAGTACAGTATGCCTGGACAGTAGTGTACGTTCTAGAAACACTGTATTTTGTTACAGTATCAAAGGAGCCAATGGAACAATTTAAAACAAATCAACATGTTCTTTTATTGGTGGAGTAAGTACAAAAACATTTATTTACAAATACTGTACAATGTAAAAACATTTTAAGTGCACAGCAATTCAAAACATCATATGGTTTACTGCTAGTGAAAACATTTATGTACAGAAAGTAAAAACATTTACAGTCAGTCTGAAAAAAAAATTCTTTATTCATAAAATATACAAAACGCAACATCTCCTTTATTAAAGAACGGCAAGTCAAAACATTTACAGTGGGATGGTGTGCAGAACAGTCAGTCAGGCCTGCACAACTCCAGTCCCCGAGGGCCGCAAACAGGCCCGGTTTTCAGGACAACCTTGAAAACCGGGCCTGTTAGCGGCCCTCGGGCACTGGAATTGTGCAGGTCTTGTGTACAGTAAATACAAACATTTATTTATTAATACAAGTTAAAACACACAACATCTCCTTTATTTAAGTACAGCAGGTCAAAACATGTACAGTACAGTTCAGCACAACAGTATGGTCTTACCTGTGATTAAAAAAAAATTCTTTATTCATAAAATATACAAAACGCATCTCCTTTATTAAAGAACGGCAAGTCAAAACATTTACAGTGGGATGGTGTGCAGAATAGTCAGTCAGGCCTGCACAACTCCAGTCCTCGAGGGCCGCAAACAGGCCCGGTTTTCAGGACAACCATGAAAACCGGGCCTGTTTGCGGCCCTCGGTGCCTGGAACAAAACATTTACCAATCATTTACAACAGTTGAACACTCGCAAATTCGTACCCCACCAGATTGTCCTTCCATGGCCGATGCCTTGCATGGCGCAAAATGCCATTAATGCAATCTCGAACGCCTTTCATTACAGGATCTGTAATTGAAAAAAAGCGCCGCAATTCATCCAGAATGGTCTTTCTTAAATTGTCAGGAAGCGCCTTTTTTAGGCGATTTCCTTCGTAGTTCACTTTGAAGGCCCACTCGCAGTACATCAAGTAGGACACATGGTGCTTAAAAAGTAACAAGGCATACTTGTGGGGTGCACCAGCACTCATCACCCTATACTTCTCCCTGAGTGCCGGTGGCATATCGCACAGGGTGATGGCGGGCACGTATCGATGCGAGCGAATATAGGTGTTCTTCTGTGAGCGGGTGTGCTTGTGGCGGTGGGCGAGGGTAGGTTGTCTGGGAGGAAGCTTTCCTCCTGTCTTGGTCGCCGTGTTGTCTCCTGGCGTGGTCTTGACGGGGTTGTCATGTTATCCTCCTCCTCAACGGCATACATGTACACAAAATCTTCTGGTGGAGGGGGTGCGCTTGCTGATGGAAGGTGGTCCAAGGTCCCATTCATCACATCCATGCCACCCTCCTGCTCCGGCGTTGGGGATACAGGGGCATGAACACCGAGCAAATTATGTATCCCCGCTATGTCAGCCTCTATCTTCTCCATCCGTCGATCCATCCGTTGATCCATATTTAGCATCCGTTGTTCCATATTTAGCATGGTCTCCAGAAGCAGATCTATCTTTGCCAGCACAATAGAGTTCCCGGGGATATCCACACTTATCCCATTCAGCATCCGGTCTAACGAGCTGCTTCTTGTGCATGGCGTGCTGTGGACATCTGGGTTGGTGGGTGCTACGGAGGATGAGATGGGGGTTCCATGGAGAGAAGCGGCAGGGTCGTCGAAGAAGGGTGGAGGAGGTGACCTGTGGATATCCGGGAGAGGAGAAGCGGCAGCGTCGTTGAAGAGGGATGGAGAAAGTGACCTCTGGATTTCCGGGCGAGAAGCGGCAGAGTCGTCTAAGCGCAAAGGAGAAAGTGACCCGTGGATTTCAGAGGCGGAAGCGTCATCGAATAGAACTGGCGAAGATGGCCCATGGGTTTCCGGGAGAGCGGCGGCAGAGTCGTCGAAGCGTATTGGAGGAAGTGGTCTGCGGGTTCGATGGGTTGGCTGCCATTTGTTTTGCGTTGAGTGTACATCACCGTATTTCTTCTTGACATAATAAGGCTGACATCTATTAAAACCATTAGCCTTTGGAGTCAGCAGAAGGTTTTCTTTATTGGCCTTAGCCTGTCGCTTTGGCCTTGGCGTGGAAACGGCTGCCGCCTTTCGCTTTTTCTGCATGACAGGCACGGCAGAGGCGAGTGGGTTCCTGCGTCCGTAGAATCGGGGTTGATCCATGGAAGCAGATGGCACAATGCAGTACAGTATCTGGACAAGGGCAAGTTCAGATAAAGATCATCGAGTGGTGGGCTATGCAAAGTGTGTAACCTTTTATGCATGGCGACGAGGTACAGGTGTTGAAAGTGGGCGTACTCTAATGTGAGTCATTAACGTATAAATACACCATCCATTTTGTGGATTCACTGCACATTGAATACACATCGACTAAACATCGAATATACATTCTTGTGTTTGTATTTCTTTCTACTCGCAGCAATGCCTGTTAAAAAGATTTCAAAGGATCTCAGCATGCGAATTAAGGAGATGTGCACGAGCGGACACCGAATTGCTGCTATCCAACGCTGGTTAGCTACTTCTGGCATCGTTGTGCCAGCAACCACCGTGAGCTACTGTACACCTTGTGTATGCAATACCTTGTCATCAACTTTAACCAGCTTCTCATATTGTCTAGCAAGGACTGAGTCTTCCCTCTGTCCTGGGAGAACTCAGGAAGACACAGCTTTGCAAAGCTCCAGGCTCTGTCGCTCTTTTCTTATGGTCAATCCCAGTCATTATTCTATTCTCACTCCAGTCCTGTTTATAACAGTGTCTCTGCTCTTTCTATAGCAGGTTTTAGCACACCTCAAAGCAGTGCAAGATCTTTGTAATACTTTCCTGTTTGGGATAATTTATTAATAAACACACAAATCCCAGCAAGCTCAAGAAACCCTAAAACCCACCACATCATATATATATATATATATATATATATATACAGCATATATATTTGTGTCAAAAAGGTGTGCTACTGAGCATGGCCAAATGTATACAACAAAAGTACAGAAATGCCCAGTGCTACATCCAAAGTGACAAAATACATAGTACAATACTTCAGTGCTAATCTTCTCATGAGTATGGGTCATTTAGTTAAACCCTTTGGCCAAAGCGTTGAAAGCCTGCAGCCAATGTCACAGCACGACCAATTTGCAAGTCCTAACACTACCTGATATGGGATAATTTATTGCCAATTTCCCTTGCACTTTGAGCTGTAAATTATACTAATAGATGTTACCATAGTTATATAAGGATACATTGTAGCTGCTGAGTTACACTGATTGAAGCAGATTTATAACAGGAGCACCACATGATTGCCAGTTTAGGTAAGAATATAGAATTATACATTGTCACATGCCTTACATATAAAAATAAGAAAAAAAGGTGAATGTACTATTGCTGCTTTAAGGCTTTGTTCATTGGATGACAGTTAAATCAGAAGATATAGTGACCTTACAGCACTGTCATTATCTACCATATCTACAGTGCTAAGATAAATGTGTGCATACAATGCATTTAGAATATGAAAAGCAAAATCTAATGCAGATTGAAATATTTTACTGAGGAAGCACTTCCCAAAGTAATAGAAATCATTTGACTTTTATTTCTTGTTCAAAAGATACAGGTATTTCATTTTCACAGATATCATGTAATGGTTCATTCTATCTCTCATGTGGACGTGGTACAGTAAGCTTGGAGACATTTCTACATTTCTAACCTTATCTACAGCAGCTTCTGTTATTTTTCGTCTTGCATATATGTTATCATGTTGGTTCTGTAGGAATTATGCTTGAAGCATAAATGTTATATGTCCCCAGGATACAGTAGGTGAGGTTCTCTTGAGTGTTACAAAATACAACGGTTATGTTTTGTATCAGTGTTGTACAAAGTAAACATAAAGATTGCTAATAAAGTCCTCACCTGCACACAGCTAACACATGCATTATAAGTGCCTATCAATAAGATGTCAATATTGAATTTGCTGAATACGTTTGAATAAGCAATTACAAAGGCAGTAAAAGCACGTGGAATAGGTTTATTATTAGATGGGGCAAAGATGACATTTGTGAGAAAACACCTGCAGTACAAACTTCCTGAATGAGGTGGGCTTTCTTATACAGATTGTGTGGTTATATAGAACAATTTAAGCAACACATTCCAAATTAGGCAGCGGGGAACAATGCATTGAGATGTGAATCAAACATAAGAGTAAACAAAGCACACAGATGACAGGTCTGTGGAAAACAATGGGCATGTGTTTGGAAATAGCAGGCGTTGTGGAGAGGGCTGAAGCAATATGATGCAGTGAAGAAATGATAACTCCGGCAATGGGTTTCAGGCAGGCAGCAGAGACATGTGAAGAGATTTCAGGGCTGAGATCTGGAAGACATTTGAGTTGATGATTCTGGTTTCAATGTTTTGGATATATTTGAATTGGGGAAAAGTAAAAAAAAATTAAGTTAGTTAGTATGTATAGTATGAGGAGGGGTATTTAAGGAGGAGATATGCAGAAGCTGTTCTGGGAAAAATGTAAATCATCGTAGCTGTAGCATTCTCGATAAATTGCAAAGGAGAAAGTTGTGGGGCAAGGAGAGCAGATAGAAGTAGTTTGTACTAGTCATGATGGGAGAGAATAAGGGTGTTCTTTAAAGTACAGTATTAGCAGAAGAGTGAGAACATTTTAGACTGTAGCAATGATAAAGACCTTTTGCTGTTTGCATATTTTAGTAATTTTAATTGCTAACACCTTGGTATAAGAACTGTCTGATTACAAACATTTGTGTTCTGTGCCTCACATGTGCTAATTGAGCTGTTTCTGGGCAGAACTCCTTTCGCTCATCTGACTTCCCCATTCTTTTCCTTGGGGCTTTGTACTGTCATATTGATGACTCCTCTCTCCCTTGGCTTCCTGTTTTCTCTCTCTAACCTCTTCTTTTGGCCTTCACCAATGTGGCCAGCAGCCACAAGACAAGGATGGCCACTACCACTACCAAGGATGCCACTTGGTTCTCACAAAAAAACCTCTCTCTAATTTATCCATTTCCCCCCTTTCTCCCTCTGACCGCCATCTCATCTTCTCTTCTTTTCTTTCTCACTTCTCCCATCTATCTCCATCTACCCCTTGTATTAAGCAAAAATCTTTTGACTCCACTTTGCGCTCCTCCCTCTTCTCTCTCAGCTCCAGACTCTGAAAACCTGGTCAGAAACTAAAACTCTGCCCTATCCTCATCTCTTGATCTACATGCCCCTCTTTCTCTCTGACATTCTCACCCTTCTAACCCCAGACCCTGGCTAAACTCTCACATATGCATGCTGCATTCCTGCACTTGTTCCTCTGAACGCCTCAGAAGGAAATCTCATTCTATCGCAGACTTCCTTCACTACAAATTTATCCTATCCTGTTTCAACTCTGCCCTCTCCCAGGCTAAACAAACCTAATTTTCTTCACTAATCAACACGCACACGTCTAACCCGCACCTACTCTTCTCTGTCTTTGACTCCCTACTCAGCCAATCCTCTGTTGCCTCTTCTTCTTCCATATCACCTCAGGACTTTTCTGACTATTTCAAGGACAAGGTGGAGTCCATACGTCAGGACATCCCCCCAGTATCCTCCTCTCATCTTACCTCTTACTAACTGTCCTCCTGCCCTCCTCAACTCTTTTTCCGCTGTCATAGAGGAGGATGTATCGTTGCTGATCTCATTGTCTCCCTCTACCACTTGCCCTCTTGACCCCATTCCGTCCAATCTATTAAATCCTCTTGCTCCTACTCTAATCTAAACAGTTGTACCATTACTCAAAAACAACAAGCATGACCCTACTTTTCTCTCTAACTATAGTCCTGTCTCCCTCCTGCCTTTTGCCTCTAAACGCCTTAAACACCTTGTATTCCTTCTCTTGCTCCATTTTCTCATCTACTTTTCTCTCCTAGACCCTCTACAATCTGGCTTCTGCACTGCTCACTCCACGAAACATGCCCACTAAAATAACTAATGACATCCATGCCTCCAAAGACAAAGATCAATTCACTCAGCTCATATTGCTCGACCTCTCATCAGCCTTTGATATCTTGGACCACTCTTTCCTCCTTCACATTCTCTATACCAGCGGTGTGCAAACTGGGGGGCTCTTCCCCCAAGGCATTTAAATTAATGCTGGGGGATCGCTTGAGGCCTCTTCAACTTCACTTACCTTCTCTTCGGCGACGCGTCGCCATGGCAATGAGGCGTCAAATGATGCCACGGGGTCATATGACGTCACGTTGGCCCGAGAGCCAGAGAGGATGCAGGGAGGGGGGCGCGAGTAGGGAGGGAAGCAGGAAGGGGGGCGCATGCTGGAAAGATTGCGCACCGCTGCTCTATACTCTTGGTATCCATAACAAAACTCTATCCTGGATTTCTTCTAACTTCTCCAATCCTAATTTAGTGTCTTGTTTGGTAACACCTCCTCCTCTGTTTATCTCTCTGTGGGGGTACGTCACGGTCTGTCCTTGGATCTCTTCTCTTTTTCCTTTCCACACTCCCTCGCACGTCTCTTGGGTTCAAATATTACTTTTATGCTGATGACACACAAATTAACTTTTCAACCGCTGACCTTACACCTGCTGTACTGACCAAAGTCTCTGAATGTCCGCCATATCATCATGGATGGATCTCCTCTGAATCAACCTTACCATATCAAAAACAGACAACCTCATACTTCCTCCCAAGCCTGGCCTTTCTGTGCCCTTCTATATTACTGTTGGCAGCACTATCATACATCCAGTATCACAAGCACACTGCCTAAGTGTCACATTTGACTCTTCCCTCACATTCTCCTCTCACATTTACAATGTAGCTATAACCTGTATTTTTTTCCACAGTAATGTTGCAAAGATACGCCCTTTCCTCTGTTGCGCTACTGCTAAAACTCTAACGCAGACCTTCATTCTCTCCCGTCTTGACAATTGCCACCTTATGCTGTCTGGCCTTCCTGCCTCTCACCTGTCTCCCCTTTAAATATATCCTAAACGATGCTGCTAGAATCACTTTACTCTCTCCTCAATCTGTCTCAGTGTCTCTCCTGCTAAAATCCCTCTCCTGGCTTCCTATCATATACTGTATTACACACAAATTTTTCCTCACTTTTAAGGCTATTCACTCTTCTGCCCCTTCTTACATCTTAGCCCTAATATTTTGCTATATGCCGTCCCGACTCTTGCCTTCTGCTCAAGGATGTCTTCTTCCTACCTCTTTTGTATCTAAAGCCCTTTCCCAACTAAAACTTTTCTCACTCACTGGAATGCCCTTCTCCAAAAATCCGACAAACACCCTCTCTATCCACCATTAATTTCATCTTAAAACACACCTCTTTAACGAAGCATATGGCATGGCTAGCTCCGTGGCTGATACTATATTGTATTATACCAAAAAACAAGTTTTTCTATTAAAAAATACAATAGAAAACTGACACTCCCAAAGATACAACCAAAGACCAGCTTATTTATGTATTATTTTTTATAAGCACTTTTATTAATCTTGTTCTGTTCTAATCTACTGTAGAAATCCCATGTTCTGCTTAGCTGTGTGTGTCTGTGTTTGCACTAAGTTGCAGCTGCTTCTTGGAGCTCAGAAGCACGATGAGTGGGGGATGGGTAGGGGAGGCTATTGCTCGCCAACATTCGCTCTTTCCTTAGCTTGATTTTTTGCTTTGCCTAATCCCTCTTTTTTTTCAGGTTAAATTCAACACCCGCACCCCGCGACAGCACTCTCGTCCACAAATGATGACGACAATCTCACTACAGTACATGCATTTTAAGTCTGATATGGGTACGGTATTGTGTTGCCGTAACTGGGGGGTGGTGTGAGTCTGCGGGGGATTCAGATACTCTAAGTGCAGCAGGAGAACACCCTTAAGCAGGAAAAGAGGAACCTTATCTGTGTGTGGTGTGAAAATGTATTGATTGCAAATTGGGGGCAACTAAATTATCAATGCATATACTGTAATGTTTGAATCCACAATATAATATTTGCAAATACTGTTTTTTGCCTTTGTTACTAGCAATAATGTAGAAATCCCAGGTTGTACTTTGCGCACTGCTCTAACTGTGTGTCTGTGTTTGCATAAAGCTACAGTCACGTCTTGGTGCTGGGGGCAGGGCAATTGTTAAGAGAAGGCCAACAAAAACAGTCCCACCTTTCCCCCACCAGTAGTAATAGTTATTTTTTGTCAATGTGTGCAAATACCTTTTTTTGCATTGTAAACCCCCCCCCGGTTTTGTTAATATTATTTTTTTGCTTCTTTGCTAGCAGTAATGTCAAAATCCCAGATAAATACAGTATGGAATATGGAAACTTTGGCAGGCAAATGGCAGATGAGGTTTAATACAGATAAATGTATGGTTATGCATTTGGGAAACAAAAAAATACAGGTGACGTATATATTTAATGGGAAAAAAGGAGGACAGTCCTTGATGTAGAAGAATTTAGGAGTGCTTGTAGACAGCAGGCTTAGCTTAGCAATAGCGACCAATGACATGCAGTAGCCGCAAAGGTAAATACGACCATATATTGCATTAAACGGGGAATAGATGGAAGGGAAGTAAGCTTAATTATGCCCCTCCATATACTGTAGCATTAGTAAAACCACATGAATATGGAGTACAGTTTTCGGTAGCACTCCATAAAAAAGACATTGTGTAACAAGAGAAAATGCAGAGAAGAGCCACCAAATTAATAAAGGGGGTGGATAATCTGATTAATGAGGAGAGGCTAGATAAATTAGATTTGTTTAAATTAGAAAAGAGTAATCTTAGGCCGCGCTTATAGTGCTGGCGATGGCGCCGCGACCGATGACGTCACCCGTCGCCGTCTCCACACGCGAAAGTTATAATTTAACTTTCAGCGACGTCGCTAGCGACAGGGTCATTGATTGGTTCAGAGACAGTCACATGTGGCGACAGTCTCTGAAAAATCTAATTTATCCGGCTTCCAAATTTTCCAAACTATAAGCGCATGCGATGGAGTCCATTATTTTGTTTTGTAGGTTCTTTACAGTAAGGGCAGTTAAAATGTGGAATTCATTATCCATGGAAACTGTGATGACAGATACAATTGCCATCTTCAAAAAAGGTTGGACATCTTTTTAGAAAGAAAAGGTATACAAGTGTAGCCAGGTCCCCCACTCTGGGTTCTCTCACTCCCCTCCCCTGTCGCTTACCTCTGTTGCAGTTGGGAGAGTTGCGGCCAGTTGCAGGGGCGCGTGGGTGCATGCGCACCTTCGGAAGGTGTCGGGTTAGTGGGCAGGTTGCCAAGATGTGCAGGGAGAGCCCTGGTGCTCCGAAGGCTCAGCGGTGGCCCGAGCAGTCAGGGTGCCGCCATTTTGTGTGTTGCGCAGTGTGGGCAAGAGCGGCGGCCATTACAGTAAGCTCTGCATGGGGATCTACATTACCCAGAAGCCTCTGGGGACTGCCCTATCACCCCTATCACCTGCTGCATTACAGCCAATAGGGCTTCTGGATTCTCCTGCTCTGGAGATAGATACATTTGGCGCGCTGTGAGCCACGCCAGTCGGAAGAGAGACCTCTTATGAGCAGGTAGTGTCTAGGGAGCAGTGCTCCTCTGGGATAGGCCAGACCTTGTCCCCTTTAGGCCCCAGTTAGTCCCCGATTTATTGTATTTTGTGGTGGCTATAGGAAGGTCTGTAGACAGGGATCTTTCCCCCGTAGCTTCATATAGTCATTCACAGCCCAGTGAGACACCACGCGGTGACCTCGGCCTGCGGATGGATAACAGAAAGCTATGCGGTAAAGACATTACCGTGATATAATCCACTCCGGAATTCACCCCACACGAAGGCGGACGATGACGTTGGATCAGACGGCTCACCTTTGTTAATCTGCTATACCCGGGTGCAGAAACCCCGGGCAGGTACCTAACCCAGTGCACTAACACTTCACGGGATAGCGCTATCTCCAACACTTTGGTGGGCCCTGACATTGGGAAAGGGACATCAGGGAATTGGTGCCCGGCACCCAATGTACTTTGGGGACATTTACTGTTGGTTTACGGTGTTCGAACATATATATATATATATATTACTGTGTGGTACAGAGTACCAAGGTTATTGCATTTAGTAAAGGTTGCTAGCATAAATTTGTGTGAGTGCATTATTATTATTGTTCCTGTAAGAGGACCACCCCACTCCGTTGGGATCCCTTACAGGTGGAGGCGCTGTTACCCAAAGAATCAGGTATACCCCATGCTCCCAGCGACGGAGGTTCAGGCCTTCTGTGAGCCACAGATAACGCACCAATTACACCGTAACCACTATATCTTTCATAGGGGGGGTGGGGGGAGTGTGTTACACAAGGATATACCAAATAAGAAAACATGGGAAGGATGTTAATCAAGGGAGTAATCTGTTTGCCAATATTTGGAGTTAGGAAATAATTTATTTTCCCCCTTATGAGATAACATTAGATGATATTTCACTGGTTTTTTGTTTGCCTTCATCTGGATCAATATACTGTAAGTTTAAATGTAGGATAAAGAATCTGTCGTCTAAATTTCACAATGGTTGAACTTGATGGACGTATGTCTTTTTTCAACCTTATCTACTATGTAACTACAGTATGTAACTATGTATGTATTTTAAATACTGTAGATAAAAAAATATATCTTAACTCTTTATACAAGATGTAGATTCTACAACTTCCTAAAGTAATACAGTGGCGACACACTTTATTCTAACTCGGCTAGCTCTGCGAATTTCAGATTATCCCAGTTATGTGCGGTTTTGTGTCATTTTTGCCCGGGATGTATTGCGTTATTTTCGCGGCTGTGATTTAAACATTTTATTCCCGCTGTCTGCAATACTGCAATGCCGTGTAAAAACTCATGGGGGCGTTTGCGAGCTGTTGTCTTTGAAGCCGAGAAGCCGTCCCCTGAAATTCATGAATTGTAATGCAGTATATATACAGTATATACTGTTTAACAACAACCCCTATAACCCCTAACATACACATACAGTACTGTATATGCACATCAATGATATTATAGGCCGTCCCCTGGCGAGATGTGTTTGCAGCAGAGAGAGATCCGCTGCTCTCTCTGCGCAAACATCGGCACATTAAAAATTATTTAAAATACATTTTTATTCAAAGTGTAGATGTGCAGGGGGTCTCCGGAGCTGAACCGCGTTGGTTTCAGGTCCGGCGACCCCCTGCTTCACGAGATACAGGCCCCTTTATGAGGTGCCGGTATCCCTCTGCATTTAAAGGTCCCGATCACATGAGCGCGGAATGTAAACAAAGCAGAGGGATACCGGCCCCCCCTTAAAGGGGCCTGTATCTCAGGAAGCAGGGGGTCCCCGGACTTAAAACCAAAGCGGGTCAGCTCCGGAGACCCTCTGCACATCTACAGTATGAATAAAACACATATATAAATAAACACTCATTCCTTACCTTTGCGGCTATGTGCTATGGTAACGAAGCAGCATGAATGTATTTTTAATAATATTGTACAGTGAGCAGGGGGTTCCCTGAGCCACAAATCAAAACTCAGGGGACCCCCTGCTCCTGCACAATATTATTAAAATACAGAAATGCTGCTTCATTACCATAGCTGATAGCCGCTAAGGCAATGAAGGGGTTAACCCACCGTGCCCGCTTTATTGTGGGTAGCGGGGGTGGGTGAAGGGGGTATTTGGCCCTTGGTGTGAGTTTAGGACTTGCGGGGGGGTTGCGGGTGCACTTAACCCCTTCACGACCGTAGCAGTTAATACCGCTACGGTCATGAAGGGGTTAACCCCTCCCGCTACCCCCCCGCAAGCCCTAAACAACCACCGTTGGGGCTAATACCCCCTTCACCCACCCCCGCTACCCACAATAAAAAAAATTCACACACAGCAGCCGCCCAAAAAAATAAAAAATAAATCTAAATAAATAAAAAAATACATGAATATAAATAAATATATATATACAGTATATATATACTGTATCTATCTATCTATATATATATATATATATATATATATATATATATATATATATATATATATATATATATATACTGTATATATAACAACAACCCCTGTAACCCCTAACATAATACACTTACTGTATATGCACATCAATGATACTATAGGCATGAATGAATGTATTTTTAATAATATTGTACAGTGAGCAGGGGGTTCCCTGAGCCACAAATCAAAGCTCAAGGGACCCCCTGCTCCTGCACAATATTATTAAAATACAGAAATGCTGCTTCATTACCATAGCTGATAGCCGCTAAGGCAATGAAGGGTTAAGGCAGAATAGCATGTTTATTGGGGACATTTGCCCCCAATAAACATTGCAATAAACAACATACAGTACACCCCCTGTGTATTTAAAATACATAAACAACAATAAATACATTAAATACATATTTTTAATGTGTCTGTTAAGCTTCCCTGCCTTGACTGTAATCTGTGTAAAGCCCCCTCCCCCTATTGTGTCTGTTAAGCTTTCCTGCCTTGACTGTAATCTGTGTAAAGCCCCCTCCCCCTATTGTGTCTGTTAAACTTCCCTGCCTTGACTGTAATCTGTGTAAAAACCCCTCCCCCTAATGTGTCTGTTAAATCTCCTTGCCTGTGTTCCTGTGAGTGCAGTGTATGTAAATGTGGGGAGGGGGATCCCGATGTCCATACATTATAATGCTCGCCTCACTGCCAATGGCCCACCCCGTGAGGCCTAACCACCCTCACCCACTACCCACAAGGGAGGCCTACCCACATACCGTTGCCCCCCCTCCACCCCCCAATCCTGCCCATGGCCCATCCGCTGCTGCAAAACAGAGACAAAAATTAAAACATCCAAAGTAATGTCCCCTAACCCCTTAATCACCATAGCGGTTATTAACCGCTACAGTCATTAAGGGGTTAACCCACCCTCACCCACTACTCGGGATGCCTACATACCCTCCCACACTAACCCCCCACCCCATGAGGCCTAACCACCCTCACCCACTACCCACAAGGGAGGCCTACCCACATACATTTGGGAAACCCCCCCCCCACCCCTAGTACCCACAATAAAAACAATACAGTGACCAACAAAAAACATTATTATATTAATTAAATACATTACCCACCCCCTGTGCCCCCCATAAATACAAGATTTATCCTTTTACAAAAAGGGTTCATAACGCAGCCCCACGCGAGTCCCCGGTGGGCTGGCGGGGCACCTGACAGACCTACAGGGTACCAGCAGCCCTTTTCAAACAGGTTCTGGAGGCCTGCTGGTGGGTCCCGCCAGCACCATGGCCCCCAGGTGGTCTCCTTGGGTCACCGTGGGCCACAATTGGGTCCCCACGGTAGGCCCAAGGATGTCTGGGAGCCCCGGGTCAGACCCACAGGTGTCTGCGGGGCCTCGGGTGGTTCCCACGGGGGTCTGGGGAACTCACGAGTGCTCACTACGGGTCCGCGGTGCCCCCACAGAAGTGGGACCACACAGCTTCATCCCCGCACCTATGGGTCGGCGGTGCCCCCACAGAAGTGGGACCACACAGCTTCACCCCCGCAGACTACGGGTCCGCAGTGCCCCCACAGATGTGAGGCCACCGCTTCATCCCCGCATGTGTCACCCGTGGAACCACCAGCCTGATACCCATGAGATACCCGAGGAGACCCACAGGTGGTCTCCAGAGGTCTCACGCGGAACCACGGAACAAACCCTGAATGTAAAAAAAAAAAATTTGACCTATACTTTCACAACACACCCCCCCTCCCCCCAAAACCTACAGTACAATAATGTGCAAAATAACTATTATCCAGATATGGATAATAGATTAATTGCCCATTATTAAAAACATTAACTAGCATATTCAAATAAATAATAAATTGCTACTGACCTCATCAATAAGAAGTCTCCGTCGCCAGCAACATCCTTGTCTTGCCCACAAAATACATTGCCAAAACAAAGCCAATACATTGCAATTACATTCAGATATCAATTAACCCCTTAAACACCTTATCGGATAATAACCGCAAAGGTAATTAAGGGGTTAAGCCACACTGGCCCGATACCCACCCTTCACCCATGAATTTGTACAGTGGCTTCATCATGCAACTATATATATATATATATATATATATATATATATATATATATATATATGCAAATATATCTGTATGCTCATCTGCATGTCTTAGGCAGGTCTGCAACCCTGCCTTTCCCCATCATCACTATATATATATATATATATATATATATATATATATATATACAGATATATATATATATATATATATATATATATATATATATATATATATATATATATATATATATACAGTATATACACACGTGATGAACCAATATACAAATAAATGTAGAAGGGTTATCAAAACCATACTGTACTACAAATAACACTTCTCCATACAGACACACTACATTAAAATGAATTTCCTTTAATAATCCTAACTGATCTTAAAATCTAAATCATCAAATGCCAATGAAAAACCTCACATTCCAATCAATACATTGCATTTACATTGTATATATGATGCATAAAATCTATGCACCATATACATTCTGCAAATGAATGTTAACAATATCATTGCAAGCAAAATACAAATACCTCCAAACAAGTAAACTATTTTAACCAATCAAGTAAAAAACAACCAATTAGCATTCATTATTTACATCCCTAAACAATATACAGTCCATCCCGAACAATTAAACAATTAACTAATTCAAGCCTGGAGCAGAACAATTTAGCATGTGAAAAAATATAAGTACCAACCAGAATACAAAATTTAAAACCAAGGCTAACCCTTACAAACCCTATACAACACAATACAATACCAAGGATTACATCTATCTAATTGTAAAAAAACATTATACACACATTGAAGCATAGCAACATAGCCAAATTAATTTAAAACATATCAAATCAAGCTTTTAAAACAACCAATTAGCATTCATTATTTACATCCCTAAACAATTGACAGTCCATCCGAACAATTAAACAATTAACTAATTCAAGCATGGAGCAGAACAATTTAGCATGTGAAAAGATACTGTATAAGTACCAACCAGAATACAAAATTTAAAACCAAGGCTAACCCTTACAAACCCTATACAACACAATACAATACCAAGGATTACATCTATCTAATTGTAAAAAACATTATACACACATTGAAGCATAGCAGAATAGCCAAATTAATTTAAAACACATCAAATCTAGCTTTTAAAATAACAACATTTCTTACCCTGTATGTATATATCTCTCTAGACATATATACATACATACAAACATACAGTGGCAAGAAATGATATACCACCAAAAAAAATACACATGTTAAAAAAGCTTTTAAAAAAATTAACAAGTTAAATAAAATACATTTCTTTAGTTCACTTACCATTACTTGGCCCCACCGACTCCCGTTGAACAGCTTACTCATGAACCAATCCACCAGGCACAGGAACCCATAAAATAATAAACCATAAAAAAAATAAACATTACACTAAAAATCCAAATCAATCCACGGGTCTTCTAATTGTAATCCATCTTCATCTTCATCTGTATTCTTCTTTCTTCTATCTTCTTGCGGGGTCTTCTTTCCATCTTCGGCCACGCCCTGGTCTTGTTTCTTCTCCGGAGGTCCTTCCTCCTTGGCGTCTGGCTTCAAAATGAGACGACATAGGCTTTAAAAGGCCTATGACGTCACATTTTCGTCATATAGTTCCCACGGCCCTGATTGGGCCGTGAAAACCATGTGTTTTGGCCGATAAAAATAAAAATGATGACGTTACTTAAAGGCAATGAAAGCACAGCCAATCAGAATGGCTTTGCTTCAATTGCCTTTAAGATGACGTCATTAAAAGAAACATGGCCGGCCTCACATGGTACGATAGCCAATCAGAGCATGGGAACTCCATCCCTATTCTGATTGGCTCTAGTATACCATGTGACAGAGGCTTGGGGGAGAAAGGATGTGACGTCATTGAAAGCCTGTCACAGGGTACTACAGCCAATCAGAGCATGGGAACTCCATCCCAACTCTGATTGGCTCTAGTATACCATGTGACAGAGGCTTGGGGGAGAAAGGATGTGACGTCATTGAAAGCCTGTTACAGGGTACTACAGCCAATCAGAGCGTGGGAACTCCATCCCTACTCTGATTGGCTGTAGTACCCTGTGACAGGCTTTCAATGACGTCACATCCTTTCTCCCCCAAGCCTCTGTCACATGGTATACTAGAGCCAATCAGAGTAGGGATGGAGTTCCCACGCTCTGATTGGCTACCGTACCATGTGAGGCCGGCCATGTTTCTTTTAATGACGTCATCTTAAAGGCAACTGAAGCAAAGCCATTCTGATTGGCTGTGCTTTCATTGCCTTTAAGTGACGTCCTCATTTTTATTTTTATCGGCCAAATCACATGGTTTTCACGGCCCAATCAGGGCTGTGGGAACCAAATGACGAAAATGTGACGTCATAGGCCTGTAAAAGCCTATGTCGTCTCATTTTGAAGCCAGACGCCGAGGAGGAAGGACCTCCTACAGAAGAAGGCCAGGGCGTGGCCGAAGACGGGAAGAAGACCCCGCATGGAAGAAGATAGAAGAAAGAAGAATACAGATGAAGATGGATTACAATTAGAAGACCCGTGGATTGATTTGGATTTTTAGTGTAATGTTTATTTTTTTATGGTTTATTATTTTATGGGTTCCTGTGCCTGGTGGATTGGTTCGTGAGTAAGGTGCGCAACGGGAGTCGGTGGGGCCAAGTAATGGTAAGTGAACTAAAGAAATGTATTTTATTTAACTTGTTAATTTTTTTAAAACCTTTTTTAACATGTGTATTTTTTTTTTGTGGTATATCATTTCTTGCCACTGTATGTATGTATGTATGTATGTATGTATGTATGTCTAGAGAGATATATACATACAGGGAAGGAAATTATGTTGTTTTAAAAGCTTGATTTGATGTGTTTTAAATTAATTTGTCTATGCTGCTATGCTTTATTGTGTGTTTAAAGTATTTTAAAATTAGATAGATGTAATTGTTGATATTGTATTGTGTGCTTGTGTTCAGGGTTAGCCTTGGTTTTTAAGTTTGTATTCTGGTTGGTACTTATATTTTTTCACATGCTAAATTGTTCTGCTCCAGGCGTGAATTAGTTAATTGTTTCATTGTTCGGGATGGACTGTCAATTGTTTAGGGATGTAAATAATGAATGCTAATTGATTTTTGTTTACTTGATTGGTTAAAATAGTTTACTTGTTTGGAGGTATTTGTATTTTGCTTGCATTGGCATTTGATGATTTAGATTGTAAGATCAGTTAGGATTATTAAAGGAAATTCATTGTAATGTAGTGTGTCTGTATGGAGAAGTGTTATTTGTAGTACAGTATGGTTTTGATAACCCTTCTACATTTATTTGTATATTGGTTCATCATGTGTGTGTATATACTGTATACATATATATATATATATATATATATATATATATATATATATATATATATATATATATCTGTGTATATATATATATATATATATCTGTGTGTATATATATATATATATATATATATATATATATATATATATATATACTGTATATATAGTTGCATGATGAAGCCACTGTAAAAATTCATGGGTGAAGAATGGGTATCGGGCAGTGTGGCTTAACCCCTTAATTACCTTTGCGGTTATCTGATATCAGCCGGGCATGACCCGTGGCTGGGAACGCAAAAGGAATGCGGCATGCTCCAGGTGAACAGCATCGCATTCCAGGAACAAGCCAGGGACAAACCGGTGATTTGTTAGAATAAAGTCTGCCGCAGCAGTATAATGGTTTTGCTGCAGAAAATGTGCTGTAAACGAGTTCAAAACGTGGGGGCTGTGGTTCATATATTAGTAAGCAGTCTTCTGGCATAACACCTTCCAGTTCTGGAAGAGTCCATTAATTTCAAAGTCAATGCCAGAAGAAGTCTTATGACTGAAGACTGATTAGTACATATTCCTCTTTTATTTTTTAAGCCAATCTATAGCAAATGGCAGTGTCTTTCATCTAGTCCAGGGCTGTCAAACTCTTGGACTTCGGGTCGCATGCGGCCCACAAAATGTCACTATGAGGTCTGTGCCTGCTGAGCTTACAGGCGGGAAGAGGCGCACACAAGTTCGGAAAGGAGTTCCGTGTCCGGTGTTGATGGGGCCCGGCGCTGGAAGTTGCGTCTGACTCCCAGGCCTCCTCCTCTTGCATGTGCGTACCTCCTTCCCTACTGATGCACGTCAGAAGAAGGACCAGGTGACCAGGCGGCACTGGAGACTCCAGCAAGAAAAGGAGAAGAGCTATTGTGGGGAGGGTGGTTATTGTGGGGAAGGGGGGCTGGTGTAGGGATATTGTGGGAAAGGAGGGCTATTGTGTGGAAGAGGGATTATTGAAGGGGAGTTGGTCTTGGGCTATTGTGGGGAGGTGAGCTGTTATGGAGCATTGGGCTTTTGTCGGGCAGGGGGGCTTATGTGAGGCAGGGGGTATTGTGGAGGTGTGGGGCCGAGTGGTGTATTTGGGACAATGGTATTGTGGTGGGGTATTATGGGGCTATTGTGTGTATGTTTTGTGGAGGAGGGAAGATATTGTATGTGTGTATTGTAGGGGACAGGGGTATTGTGTGTGCATATGGGGAGAAAGAGCAAGCGGTGGGGGAGGGAGAGTGAGATGGGTGGGCAGTGATGGAGAGAGAGGAGAGAAAGAGGAGGGGGGTGAGAGAGAAAGTCTATCCCCCCTCTCTCAGGGATGGGGGACAGAGAGGAGACTGAGGAGAGGGAGGGGCTGGGAGGAGAGAGAGGGGAAGGGGGGTGAGAAAGAAGAATGGGGGTGAGACAAAGAGGATGGGTGAGAGGGTATATGGGAGAGGGAGAGGGTATGGTGGAGAGAGAGGATAGGGTATAAAGAGAGAGGTGATGTGGAGAGGGAGGGGGGAAAAGGGAGAAAGAGAAATGGGATGGGGAGAGGGGTTCGGGGTGAGAGGGAGGATGGGGAGTGTCAGGGTCTACTAGACATCCTGCTCCTAGCCATAGTTCCTTTCTCTGTCCACTGGGTTTTCTGCTGGTTTCTGTCTGCTCTGGGGTTCCTCTGTCTGTCTCCTTTTGTTGCTCCTGTCCTCTGTCCTTATAGTTTCCTGTTTCCTGTTCCTCCCTTGCCTTTGTTTTATGTCCAGACTCCCTCTGCCCTGATCCGACCCTGCCTGTGACCTGACGATCCTGCTAGCTGCCTGCCACCGAACCCTGCTTGTGACCCCAACAATGTTCTATTAGAAAGGTCAGCAGTATTTTACAATCCTTAGATCTAATAGTTCCATTGACATGTGCTTTTTAGTAAATAATGATACTAATAGGTTAGTACATGTATAGCTCTAATCACAATAAGCACTTTAAGTGCACATTTTCTCTTTTTTATATACTTGCCGAAAATCATCTTTGCACTGTCAGTAAGAAAAGGTGATTCAACTTAGCCTATTGGAGCTTTTGCATACAAAGCAAAACAAAAAAAAACATGCATTTTTCTTAATACAGATGTGTAATTTATACAATGAATAAAATAAAACAACTCCAAATAGAAGCTTACTGTATGTATTGAAAACAAATAATGTAATTGTTAACTAAACTTCAGAAAAAAAAATAAAGACTAACATAGTAAATGTTCCAGTAAAAGGACATTAATAGTACAACACCATAAACATAAAGGAAAAATTGTCCTCCTCTGTGCTGTTCTTCCTCAATCAGTGCTCAGTGTTTTATATAATAACCAAGGGAAAAGAAAAAAGTATATAGTAGTAGACTGTGCACTTAATCAGAAGTGAAATCCCGTGGGGGAGAAGTATCGGCGGTGCACAGCTCGGTGAAAATGTAATAAGGCTGGCTTGATTTGGAGCGTTAAAAAATGATTTAATTGGCCATCGGCATGTTGTTAAAAAAGAGGGATAACCCCACAAGCAAACTCTGACGCGTTTCACCTGCAATCAGGCTTTAACAAAGAGTATTGTACCTTTGTCTGTAGTGAGCTATATAGGGGAAGAAACCGGATTTTACGTTAATCTAATACTTAGCCCATGGTAATCCCCATGAAGGGGAAAGCAACTGTTGCCAGGGGTGGGATAGAGTAGTGAAACCTCACGATAGAATCCCCATAACAACACAAAAAGAATCACAAACAATCGATGACTTGATTCTAATATGGGGAGGTTACACAAGGTCACTGATGGAGTTTGTGGACAATTTGAAAAAGAATATCTCAATTTGCACTTTACATATTCTTTTAATAGTTGTCTCCCGTGTGCTCGGGTTCGGCACATTGCGGATCGGGTAGACAGATTGTTGGGGAGGGGGGGAGCTGGGATTGACCCGGCGGTCTTGGTACACGTTGGCACCAATGACAAAGTTAGAGAAAGATGGAGAAAATCTTTTTCCAAAAAATGATTACAGGGATCTAGGCCAAAAGCTTAAGGCAAGGACCTCCAAGGTAGTATTTTTTTTAAATACTTCCATTGCTATGCACTACCGCAGGGAGACAGTCAGAGATCAGGGAGGTTAATGCATGGCTAAGAAAGTGGTGCAGGAAGGAGGGGTTTGGGTTTTTAGAGCACTGGGACTCCTTTTCTGAGAGGTGCCATCTATATTCTAGGAACGGATTGCACCTCAATGAAGAGGGATCTTCTGTGCTAGGGGGGAGAATGCTAAAAAGGTTGGAGGAGATTTGAAACTAGAATGGAGGGGTGAGGGGAATGAAACAAATAATGAACTAAATGGAATAGAGGAGGATACAAGGGGTATGGAGGTAGAATGGGGGCAAGTGCGAGTTTGACAAGCAGTGAGACACCCATAGTAAATACAGATAAAACTAGAAAACTTATAAAGACTAAACCAAGTGGGCGCGGAAAGGAAGGAGCAGATAAGATAATAGTACAGGCTCAAAAAAACTTAAATGCATGCTTGCTAATGCAAGAAGCCTGACGGGTAAAATGGGGGAGCTTGAATTAGTAGCTGCAAGGGAGCAGTATGATATCATAGGCATTACTGAAGCATGGTGGGATGAAACTCATGACTGGACAGTTAATTTAGAGGGTTATTCCCTTTCTCGGAAGGATCGAACAAATAGAAGGGGAGGTGGAGTATGTTTATATGTTAAACCAGATCTAAAACCTATTATAAGGGATGATGTTTATGAAGGGAATGATGAAAATGTAGAGACTTTGTGGATAGAAATTAGCAGTGGAGGTAAAAGTATAAAGAAAATGTTTGTGGGATTATGCTATAAACCACCAAATATCTGTGAGATTGAGGAAGCTAAAATACTTTTGCAAATGGAGAAGGCATCAAAACTGCATATGTTTGCATAATGGGGGATTTTAATTATCCAGACATAGACTAGGGCAATGAGATTAGCGTTACAACAAAAGGAAACAGGTTTTGGGTGTGCTTAAAGACAAATATGTGACCCAAATTATTGAGGAACCAACCAGGAGAGGGGCAGCTCTGGATTTGGTCATATCAAACAATGTAGAAGTAATAACAAATATTCAAGTCCTAGAACATTAGGGTACCAGTGATCATAACATGGTCTCATTTGAAATAAATGATCAAAAAACAGATTACTTGGGTTCAACAAAGACCTTAAACTTTAGAAAGGCAGATTTTAATAAACTAAGGTCTAATCTACAAGTAATACACTGGGATGATGTTTTTGCAGGGAAAAATGTAGAAGATAAATGGGCAGTCTTTAAAACATTGTTAGAAAAGCACACTTATCAGTGTATACCCTTGGGTAATAAGTATAAAATAAATAAGTCAAAACCAATGTGGCAAAATAAACAGGTAGGGGAGGAAATGGACAAGAAGAGGAAGGCGTTTAGATTTGTTAATTCAGAAGGGACGGAGACATTGTATCAGAATTATAAGGAATGTAACAAAAATTGCAAAAGGGCAATCAAATTAGTAAAAATGGATAATGAAAAAAGGATTGCAATAGAAAGTAAGGTCAACCCTAAAAAGTTCTTTAAGTACCTTAATAACAAAAAAATGAGAAAATAAAATATAGGACCCTTTCAGTGTGAGATGGGTAGGCAGATTATTGGAGATAAGGAGAAAGCAGAGGTATTAAACAAATTATTTGCCTCTGTGTTTAGCAGGGAAGAATCAAGTTCAATAGTAGTGCCACAGGAGGAAGTCACAACCTCCATATTAATGAACAATTGGTTAACTGAGTAAGAAGTTCA